>NW_028246854.1:0-492000 GCF_964263255.1 Lissotriton vulgaris
TAAAATTAGCATGTTTAAAGTGATTTTCATGCTTCCAGGGGCCCTAAACACAAGATTTATGGAATGGTTAAAAGTGCGCGAAAATGGCCAATTTACTCACTCTGAGTTCTCAAAAAGGGTTTCTTCACCCCGGGAAGTTAATTAAATACCATTTGGAGGCATTTAATGTTCGAGCAAAAACAGCTGATTTTTGACAAAAGAGATAACACCCCCCCATTACGTCATGCTTCAGAAATGTGGAAAATGGTCCGTTTTCAAATGTTTTATTTTTGAACGTCAGTTCACATTTGTAGGTGGATCATCAGTGTTAGAGCTAAAATTAGCATGTTTAAAGTGATTTTCATGCTTCCAGGGGCCCTAAACACAAGATTTATGGAATGGTTAAAAGTGCGCGAAAATGGCCAATTTACTCACTCTGAGTTCTCAAAAAGGGTTTCTTCACCCCGGGAAGTTAATTAAATACCATTTGGAGGCATTTAATGTTCGAGCAAAAACGGCTGATTTTTGACAAAAGAGATAACACCCCCCCATTACGTCATGCTTCAGAAATGTGGAAAATGGTCCGTTTTCAAATGTTTTATTTTTGAACGTCAGTTCACATTTGTAGGTGGATCATCAGTGTTAGAGCTAAAATTAGCATGTTTAAAGTGATTTTCATGCTTCCAGGGGCTCGGGAAGCAAATTAAATACTATTTGGAGGCATTTAATGTTCAATCAAAAACAGCTGATTTTTGACAAAAGAGATAACACCCCCCATTACGTCATGCTTCAGAAATGTGGAAAATGGTCCGTTATCAAATGTTTTATTTTTGAACGTCAGTTCACATTTGTAGGTGGATCATCAGTGTTAGAGCTAAAATTAGCATGTTTAAAGTGATTTTCATGCTTCCAGGGGCCCTAAACACAAGATTTATGGAATGGTTAAAAGTGCATGAAAATGGCCAATTTACTCACTCTGAGTTCTCAAAAAGGGTTTCTTCACCCCGGGAAGTTAATTAAATACCATTTGGAGGCATTTAATGTTCGAGCAAAAACGGCTGATTTTCGACAAAAGAGATAACACCCCCCCATTACGTCATGCTTCAGAAATGTGGAAAATGGTCCGTTTTCAAATGTTTTATTTTTGAACGTCAGTTCACATTTGTAGGTGGATTATCAGTGTTAGAGCTAAAATTAGCATGTTTAATGTGATTTTCATGCTTCCAGGGGCTCGGGAAGTGAATTAAATACTATTTGGAGGCATTTAATGCTCAATCAAAAACAGCTGATTTTTGACAAAAGAGATAACACCCCCCCATTACGTCATGCTTCAGAAATGTGGAAAATGGTCCATTTTCAAATGTTTTATTTTTGAACGTCAGTTCACATTTGTAGGTGGATCATCAGTGTTAGAGCTAAAATTAGCATGTTTAACGTGATTTTCATGCTTCCAGGGGCCCTAAACACAAGATTTATGGAATGGTTAAAAGTCCATGAAAATGGCCAATTTACTCACTCTGAGTTCTCTAAAAGGGTTTCTTCACCCCGGGAAGTTAATTAAATACCATTTGGAGGCATTTAATGTTCGAGCAAAAACGGCTGATTTTCGACAAAAGAGATAACACCCCCCCATTACATCATGCTTCAGAAATGTGGAAAATGGTCCGTTTTCAAATGTTTTATTTTTGAACGTCAGTTCACATTTGTAGGTGGATCATCAATGTTAGAGCTAAAATTAGCATGTTTAAAGTGATTTTCATGCTTCCAGGGGCTCGGGAAGTGAATTAAATACTATTTGGAGGCATTTAATGTTCAAGCAAAAACAGCAGATTTTTGACAAAAGAGATAACACCCCCCCCATTACGTCATGCTTCAGAAATGTGGAAAATGGTCCGTTTTCAAATGTTTTATTTTGAACGTCAGTTCACATTTGTAGGTGGATCATCAGTGTTAGAGCTAAAATTAGCATGTTTAAAGTGATTTTCATGCTTCCAGGGGCTCGGGAAGTGAATTAAATACTATTTGGAGGCATTTAATGTTCAATCAAAAACAGCAGATTTTTGACAAAAGAGATAACACCCCCCCCATTACGTCATGCTTCAGAAATGTGGAAAATGGTCCATTTTCAAATGTTGTATTTTTGAACGTCAGTTCACATTTGTAGGTGGATCATCAGTGTTAGAGCTAAAATTAGCATGTTTAAAGTGATTTTCATGCTTCCAGGGGCCCTAAACACAAGATTTATGGAATGGTTAAAAGTGCATGAAAATGGCCAATTTACTCACTCTGAGTTCTCAAAAAGGGTTTCTTCACCCCGGGAAGTTATTTAAATACCATTTGGAGGCATTTAATGTTCGAGCAAAAACGGCTGATTTTCGACAAAAGAGATAACACCCCCCCATTACGTCATGCTTCAGAAATGTGGAAAATGGTCCGTTTTCAAATGTTTTATTTTTGAACGTCAGTTCACATTTGTAGGTGGATCATCAGTGTTAGAGCTAAAATTAGCATGTTTAAAGTGATTTTCATGCTTCCAGGGGCTCGGGAAGTGAATTAAATACTATTTGGAGGCAATTAATGTTCAATCAAAAACAGCTGATTTTTGACAAAAGAGATAACACCCCCCCATTACGTCATGCTTCAGAAATGTGGAAAATGGTCTGTTTTCAAATGTTTTATTTTTGAACGTCAGTTCACATTTGTAGGTGGATCATCAGTGTTAGAGCTAAAATTAGCATGTTTAAAGTGATTTTCATGCTTCCAGGGGCTCGGGAAGTGAATTAAATACTATTTGGAGGCATTTAATGTTCAATCAGAAACGGCTGATTTTCGACAAAAGAGATAACACCCCCCCATTACGTCATGCTTCAGAAATGTGGAAAATGGTCCGTTTTCAAATGTTTTATTTTTGAACGTCAGTTCACATTTGTAGGTGGATCATCAGTGTTAGAGCTAAAATTAGCATGTTTAAAGTGATGTTCATGCTTCCAGGGGCTCGGGAAGTGAATTAAATACTATTTGGAGGCATTTAATGTTCAATCAAAAACAGCTGATTTTTTAAAAAAGAGATAACACCCCCCCATTACGTCATGCTTCAGAAATGTGGAAAATGGTCCGTTTTCAAATGTTTTATTTTTGAACGTCAGTTCACATTTGTAGGTGGATCATCAGTGTTAGAGCTAAAATTAGCATGTTTAAAGTGATTTTCATGCTTCCAGGGGCCCTAAACACAAGATTTATGGAATGGTTAAAAGTGCATGAAAATGGCCAATTTACTCACTCTGAGTTCTCAAAAAGGGTTTCTTCACCCCGGAAAGTTAATTAAATACCATTTGGAGGCATTTAATGTTCGAGCAAAAACGGCTGATTTTCGACAAAAGAGATAACACCCCCCCATTACGTCATGCTTCAGAAATGTGGAAAATGGTCCGTTTTCAAATGTTTTATTTTTGAACGTCAGTTCACATTTGTAGGTGGATCATCAGTGTTAGAGCTAAAATTAGCATGTTTAAAGTGATTTTCATGCTTCCAGGGGCTCGGGAAGTGAATTAAATACTATTTGGAGGCATTTAATGTTCAATCAAAAACAGCTGATTTTTGACAAAAGAGATAACACCCCCCCATTACGTCATGCTTCAGAAATGTGGAAAATGGTCCGTTTTCAAATGTTTTATTTTTGAACGTCAGTTCACATTTGTAGGTGGATCATCAGTGTTAGAGCTAAAATTAGCATGTTTAAAGTGATTTTCATGCTTCCAGGGTCCCTAAACACAAGATTTATGGAATGGTTAAAAGTGCATGAAAATGGCCAATTTACTCACTCTGAGTTCTCAAAAAGGGTTTTTTCACCCCGGGAAGTTAATTAAATACCATTTGGAGGCATTTAATGTTCGAGCAAAAACGGCTGATTTTCGACAAAAGAGATAACACCCCCCCATTACGTCATGCTTCAGAAATGTGGAAAATGGTCCGTTTTCAAATGTTTTATTTTTGAACGTCAGTTCACATTTGTAGGTGTATCATCAGTGTTAGAGCTAAAATTAGCATGTTTAAAGTGATTTTCATGCTTCCAGGGGCTCGGGAAGTGAATTAAATACTATTTGGAGGCATTTAATGTTCAATCAAAAACAGCTGATTTTTGACAAAAGAGATAACACCCCCCCATTACGTCATGCTTCAGAAATGTGGTAAATGGTCCGTTATCAAATGTTTATTTTTGAACGTGAGTTCACATTTGTAGGTGGATCATCAGTGTTAGAGCTAAAATTAGCATGTTTAAAGTGATTTTCATGCTTCCAGGGGCCCTAAACACAAGATTTATGGAATGGTTAAAAGTGCATGAAAATGGCCAATTTACTCACTCTGAGTTCTCAAAAAGGGTTTCTTCACCCCGGGAAGTTAATTAAATACCATTTGGAGGCATTTAATGTTCGAGCAAAAACGGCTGATTTTCGACAAAAGAGATAACACCCCCCATTACGTCATGCTTCAGAAATGTGGAAAATGGTCCGTTTTCAAATGTTTTATTTTTGAACGTCAGTTCACATTTGTATGTGGATCATCAGTGTTAGAGCTAAAATTAGCATGTTTAAAGTGATTTTCATGCTTCCAGGGGCTCGGGAAGTGAATTAAATACTATTTGGAGGCATTTAATGTTCAATCAAAAACAGCTGATTTTTGACAAAAGAGATAACACCCCCCCCATTACGTCATGCTTCAGAAATGTGGAAAATGGTCCGTTTTCAAATGTTTTATTTTTGAACGTCAGTTCACATTTGTAGGTGGATCATCAGTGTTAGAGCTAAAATTAGCATGTTTAAAGTGATTTTCATGCTTCCAGGGGCCCTAAACACAAGATTTATGGAATGGTTAAAAGTGCGCGAAAATGGCCAATTTACTCACTCTGAGTTCTCAAAAAGGGTTTCTTCACCCCGGGAAGTTAATTAAATACCATTTGGAGGCATTTAATGTTCGAGCAAAAACAGCTGATTTTTGACAAAAGAGATAACACCCCCCCATTACGTCATGCTTCAGAAATGTGGAAAATGGTCCGTTTTCAAATGTTTTATTTTTGAACGTCAGTTCACATTTGTAGGTGGATCATCAGTGTTAGAGCTAAAATTAGCATGTTTAAAGTGATTTTCATGCTTCCAGGGGCCCTAAACACAAGATTTATGGAATGGTTAAAAGTGCGCGAAAATGGCCAATTTACTCACTCTGAGTTCTCAAAAAGGGTTTCTTCACCCCGGGAAGTTAATTAAATACCATTTGGAGGCATTTAATGTTCGAACAAAAACGGCTGATTTTTGACAAAAGAGATAACACCCCCCCATTACGTCATGCTTCAGAAATGTGGAAAATGGTCCGTTTTCAAATGTTTTATTTTTGAACGTCAGTTCACATTTGTAGGTGGATCATCAGTGTTAGAGCTAAAATTAGCATGTTTAAAGTGATTTTCATGCTTCCAGGGGCTCGGGAAGCAAATTAAATACTATTTGGAGGCATTTAATGTTCAATCAAAAACAGCTGATTTTTGACAAAAGAGATAACACCCCCCATTACGTCATGCTTCAGAAATGTGGAAAATGGTCCGTTATCAAATGTTTTATTTTTGAACGTCAGTTCACATTTGTAGGTGGATCATCAGTGTTAGAGCTAAAATTAGCATGTTTAAAGTGATTTTCATGCTTCCAGGGGCCCTAAACACAAGATTTATGGAATGGTTAAAAGTGCATGAAAATGGCCAATTTACTCACTCTGAGTTCTCAAAAAGGGTTTCTTCACCCCGGGAAGTTAATTAAATACCATTTGGAGGCATTTAATGTTCGAGCAAAAACGGCTGATTTTCGACAAAAGAGATAACACCCCCCCATTACGTCATGCTTCAGAAATGTGGAAAATGGTCCGTTTTCAAATGTTTTATTTTTGAACGTCAGTTCACATTTGTAGGTGGATTATCAGTGTTAGAGCTAAAATTAGCATGTTTAATGTGATTTTCATGCTTCCAGGGGCTCGGGAAGTGAATTAAATACTATTTGGAGGCATTTAATGCTCAATCAAAAACAGCTGATTTTTGACAAAAGAGATAACACCCCCCCATTACGTCATGCTTCAGAAATGTGGAAAATGGTCCGTTTTCAAATGTTTTATTTTTGAACGTCAGTTCACATTTGTAGGTGGATCATCAGTGTTAGAGCTAAAATTAGCATGTTTAAAGTGATTTTCATGCTTCCAGGGGCCCTAAACACAAGATTTATGGAATGGTTAAAAGTGCGCGAAAATGGCCAATTTACTCACTCTGAGTTCTCAAAAAGGGTTTCTTCACCCCGGGAAGTTAATTAAATACCATTTGGAGGCATTTAATGTTCGAACAAAAACGGCTGATTTTTGACAAAAGAGATAACACCCCCCCATTACGTCATGCTTCAGAAATGTGGAAAATGGTCCGTTTTCAAATGTTTTATTTTTGAACGTCAGTTCACATTTGTAGGTGGATCATCAGTGTTAGAGCTAAAATTAGCATGTTTAAAGTGATTTTCATGCTTCCAGGGGCTCGGGAAGCAAATTAAATACTATTTGGAGGCATTTAATGTTCAATCAAAAACAGCTGATTTTTGACAAAAGAGATAACACCCCCCATTACGTCATGCTTCAGAAATGTGGAAAATGGTCCGTTATCAAATGTTTTATTTTTGAACGTCAGTTCACATTTGTAGGTGGATCATCAGTGTTAGAGCTAAAATTAGCATGTTTAAAGTGATTTTCATGCTTCCAGGGGCCCTAAACACAAGATTTATGGAATGGTTAAAAGTGCATGAAAATGGCCAATTTACTCACTCTGAGTTCTCAAAAAGGGTTTCTTCACCCCGGGAAGTTAATTAAATACCATTTGGAGGCATTTAATGTTCGAGCAAAAACGGCTGATTTTCGACAAAAGAGATAACACCCCCCCATTACGTCATGCTTCAGAAATGTGGAAAATGGTCCGTTTTCAAATGTTTTATTTTTGAACGTCAGTTCACATTTGTAGGTGGATTATCAGTGTTAGAGCTAAAATTAGCATGTTTAATGTGATTTTCATGCTTCCAGGGGCTCGGGAAGTGAATTAAATACTATTTGGAGGCATTAAATGCTCAATCAAAAACAGCTGATTTTTGACAAAAGAGATAACACCCCCCCATTACGTCATGCTTCAGAAATGTGGAAAATGGTCCATTTTCAAATGTTTTATTTTTGAACGTCAGTTCACATTTGTAGGTGGATCATCAGTGTTAGAGCTAAAATTAGCATGTTTAACGTGATTTTCATGCTTCCAGGGGCCCTAAACACAAGATTTATGGAATGGTTAAAAGTCCATGAAAATGGCCAATTTACTCACTCTGAGTTCTCTAAAAGGGTTTCTTCACCCCGGGAAGTTAATTAAATACCATTTGGAGGCATTTAATGTTCGAGCAAAAACGGCTGATTTTCGACAAAAGAGATAACACCCCCCCATTACATCATGCTTCAGAAATGTGGAAAATGGTCCGTTTTCAAATGTTTTATTTTTGAACGTCAGTTCACATTTGTAGGTGGATCATCAATGTTAGAGCTAAAATTAGCATGTTTAAAGTGATTTTCATGCTTCCAGGGGCTCGGGAAGTGAATTAAATACTATTTGGAGGCATTTAATGTTCAAGCAAAAACAGCAGATTTTTGACAAAAGAGATAACACCCCCCCCATTACGTCATGCTTCAGAAATGTGGAAAATGGTCCGTTTTCAAATGTTTTATTTTTGAACGTCAGTTCACATTTGTAGGTGGATCATCAGTGTTAGAGCTAAAATTAGCATGTTTAAAGTGATTTTCATGCTTCCAGGGGCTCGGGAAGTGAATTAAATACTATTTGGAGGCATTTAATGTTCAATCAAAAACAGCAGATTTTTGACAAAAGAGATAACACCCCCCCCATTACGTCATGCTTCAGAAATGTGGAAAATGGTCCATTTTCAAATGTTGTATTTTTGAACGTCAGTTCACATTTGTAGGTGGATCATCAGTGTTAGAGCTAAAATTAGCATGTTTAAAGTGATTTTCATGCTTCCAGGGGCCCTAAACACAAGATTTATGGAATGGTTAAAAGTGCATGAAAATGGCCAATTTACTCACTCTGAGTTCTCAAAAAGGGTTTCTTCACCCCGGGAAGTTATTTAAATACCATTTGGAGGCATTTAATGTTCGAGCAAAAACGGCTGATTTTCGACAAAAGAGATAACACCCCCCCATTACGTCATGCTTCAGAAATGTGGAAAATGGTCCGTTTTCAAATGTTTTATTTTTGAACGTCAGTTCACATTTGTAGGTGGATCATCAGTGTTAGAGCTAAAATTAGCATGTTTAAAGTGATTTTCATGCTTCCAGGGGCTCGGGAAGTGAATTAAATACTATTTGGAGGCAATTAATGTTCAATCAAAAACAGCTGATTTTTGACAAAAGAGATAACACCCCCCCATTACGTCATGCTTCAGAAATGTGGAAAATGGTCTGTTTTCAAATGTTTTATTTTTGAACGTCAGTTCACATTTGTAGGTGGATCATCAGTGTTAGAGCTAAAATTAGCATGTTTAAAGTGATTTTCATGCTTCCAGGGGCTCGGGAAGTGAATTAAATACTATTTGGAGGCATTTAATGTTCAATCAGAAACGGCTGATTTTCGACAAAAGAGATAACACCCCCCCATTACGTCATGCTTCAGAAATGTGGAAAATGGTCCGTTTTCAAATGTTTTATTTTTGAACGTCAGTTCACATTTGTAGGTGGATCATCAGTGTTAGAGCTAAAATTAGCATGTTTAAAGTGATGTTCATGCTTCCAGGGGCTCGGGAAGTGAATTAAATACTATTTGGAGGCATTTAATGTTCAATCAAAAACAGCTGATTTTTTAAAAAAGAGATAACACCCCCCCATTACGTCATGCTTCAGAAATGTGGAAAATGGTCCGTTTTCAAATGTTTTATTTTTGAACGTCAGTTCACATTTGTAGGTGGATCATCAGTGTTAGAGCTAAAATTAGCATGTTTAAAGTGATTTTCATGCTTCCAGGGGCCCTAAACACAAGATTTATGGAATGGTTAAAAGTGCATGAAAATGGCCAATTTACTCACTCTGAGTTCTCAAAAAGGGTTTCTTCACCCCGGAAAGTTAATTAAATACCATTTGGAGGCATTTAATGTTCGAGCAAAAACGGCTGATTTTCGACAAAAGAGATAACACCCCCCCATTACGTCATGCTTCAGAAATGTGGAAAATGGTCCGTTTTCAAATGTTTTATTTTTGAACGTCAGTTCACATTTGTAGGTGGATCATCAGTGTTAGAGCTAAAATTAGCATGTTTAAAGTGATTTTCATGCTTCCAGGGGCTCGGGAAGTGAATTAAATACTATTTGGAGGCATTTAATGTTCAATCAAAAACAGCTGATTTTTGACAAAAGAGATAACACCCCCCCATTACGTCATGCTTCAGAAATGTGGAAAATGGTCCGTTTTCAAATGTTTTATTTTTGAACGTCAGTTCACATTTGTAGGTGGATCATCAGTGTTAGAGCTAAAATTAGCATGTTTAAAGTGATTTTCATGCTTCCAGGGGCCCTAAACACAAGATTTATGGAATGGTTAAAAGTGCACGAAAATGGCCAATTTACTCACTCTGAGTTCTCAAAAAGGGTTTCTTCACCCCGGGAAGTTAATTAAATACCATTTGGAGGCATTTAATGTTCGAGCAAAAACGGCTGATTTTCGACAAAAGAGATAACACCCCCCCATTACGTCATGCTTCAGAAATGTGGAAAATGGTCCATTTTCAAATGTTTTATTTTTGAACGTCAGTTCACATTTGTAGGTGGATCATCAGTGTTAGAGCTAAAATTAGCATGTTTAAAGTGATTTTCATGCTTCCAGGGGCTCGGGAAGTGAATTAAATACTATTTGGAGGCATTTAATGTTCAAGCAAAAACAGCTGATTTTTGACAAAAGAGATAACACCCCCCCATTACGTCATGCTTCAGAAATGTGGAAAATGGTCCGTTTTCAAATGTTTTATTTTTGAACGTCAGTTCACATTTGTAGGTGGATCATCAGTGTTAGAGCTAAAATTAGCATGTTTAAAGTGATTTTCATGCTTCCAGGGGCCCTAAACACAAGATTTATGGAATGGTTAAAAGTGCGCGAAAATGGCCAATTTACTCACTCTGAGTTCTCAAAAAGGGTTTCTTCACCCCGGGAAGTTAATTAAATACCATTTGGAGGCATTTAATGTTCGAGCAAAAACAGCTGATTTTTGACAAAAGAGATAACACCCCCCCATTACGTCATGCTTCAGAAATGTGGAAAATGGTCCGTTTTCAAATGTTTTATTTTTGAACGTCAGTTCACATTTGTAGGTGGATCATCAGTGTTAGAGCTAAAATTAGCATGTTTAAAGTGATTTTCATGCTTCCAGGGGCCCTAAACACAAGATTTATGGAATGGTTAAAAGTGCGCGAAAATGGCCAATTTACTCACTCTGAGTTCTCAAAAAGGGTTTCTTCACCCCGGGAAGTTAATTAAATACCATTTGGAGGCATTTAATGTTCGAGCAAAAACGGCTGATTTTTGACAAAAGAGATAACACCCCCCCATTACGTCATGCTTCAGAAATGTGGAAAATGGTCCGTTTTCAAATGTTTTATTTTTGAACGTCAGTTCACATTTGTAGGTGGATCATCAGTGTTAGAGCTAAAATTAGCATGTTTAAAGTGATTTTCATGCTTCCAGGGGCTCGGGAAGCAAATTAAATACTATTTGGAGGCATTTAATGTTCAATCAAAAACAGCTGATTTTTGACAAAAGAGATAACACCCCCCATTACGTCATGCTTCAGAAATGTGGAAAATGGTCCGATATCAAATGTTTTATTTTTGAACGTCAGTTCACATTTGTAGGTGGATCATCAGTGTTAGAGCTAAAATTAGCATGTTTAAAGTGATTTTCATGCTTCCAGGGGCTCGGGAAGTGAATTAAATACTATTTGGAGGCATTTAATGTTCAAGCAAAAACAGCTGATTTTTGACAAAAGAGATAACACCCCCCCATTACGTCATGCTTCAGAAATGTGGAAAATGGTCCGTTTTCAAATGTTTTATTTTTGAACGTCAGTTCACATTTGTAGGTGGATCATCAGTGTTAGAGCTAAAATTAGCATGTTTAAAGTGATTTTCATGCTTCCAGGGGCCCTAAACACAAGATTTATGGAATGGTTAAAAGTGCGCGAAAATGGCCAATTTACTCACTCTGAGTTCTCAAAAAGGGTTTCTTCACCCCGGGAAGTTAATTAAATACCATTTGGAGGCATTTAATGTTCGAGCAAAAACAGCTGATTTTTGACAAAAGAGATAACACCCCCCCATTACGTCATGCTTCAGAAATGTGGAAAATGGTCCGTTTTCAAATGTTTTATTTTTGAACGTCAGTTCACATTTGTAGGTGGATCATCAGTGTTAGAGCTAAAATTAGCATGTTTAAAGTGATTTTCATGCTTCCAGGGGCCCTAAACACAAGATTTATGGAATGGTTAAAAGTGCGCGAAAATGGCCAATTTACTCACTCTGAGTTCTCAAAAAGGGTTTCTTCACCCCGGGAAGTTAATTAAATACCATTTGGAGGCATTTAATGTTCGAGCAAAAACGGCTGATTTTTGACAAAAGAGATAACACCCCCCCATTACGTCATGCTTCAGAAATGTGGAAAATGGTCCGTTTTCAAATGTTTTATTTTTGAACGTCAGTTCACATTTGTAGGTGGATCATCAGTGTTAGAGCTAAAATTAGCATGTTTAAAGTGATTTTCATGCTTCCAGGGGCTCGGGAAGCAAATTAAATACTATTTGGAGGCATTTAATGTTCAATCAAAAACAGCTGATTTTTGACAAAAGAGATAACACCCCCCATTACGTCATGCTTCAGAAATGTGGAAAATGGTCCGTTATCAAATGTTTTATTTTTGAACGTCAGTTCACATTTGTAGGTGGATCATCAGTGTTAGAGCTAAAATTAGCATGTTTAAAGTGATTTTCATGCTTCCAGGGGCCCTAAACACAAGATTTATGGAATGGTTAAAAGTGCATGAAAATGGCCAATTTACTCACTCTGAGTTCTCAAAAAGGGTTTCTTCACCCCGGGAAGTTAATTAAATACCATTTGGAGGCATTTAATGTTCGAGCAAAAACGGCTGATTTTCGACAAAAGAGATAACACCCCCCCATTACGTCATGCTTCAGAAATGTGGAAAATGGTCCGTTTTCAAATGTTTTATTTTTGAACGTCACTTCACATTTGTAGGTGGATTATCAGTGTTAGAGCTAAAATTAGCATGTTTAATGTGATTTTCATGCTTCCAGGGGCTCGGGAAGTGAATTAAATACTATTTGGAGGCATTTAATGCTCAATCAAAAACAGCTGATTTTTGACAAAAGAGATAACACCCCCCCATTACGTCATGCTTCAGAAATGTGGAAAATGGTCCATTTTCAAATGTTTTATTTTTGAACGTCAGTTCACATTTGTAGGTGGATCATCAGTGTTAGAGCTAAAATTAGCATGTTTAACGTGATTTTCATGCTTCCAGGGGCCCTAAACACAAGATTTATGGAATGGTTAAAAGTCCATGAAAATGGCCAATTTACTTACTCTGAGTTCTCTAAAAGGGTTTCTTCACCCCGGGAAGTTAATTAAATACCATTTGGAGGCATTTAATGTTCGAGCAAAAACGGCTGATTTTCGACAAAAGAGATAACACCCCCCCATTACATCATGCTTCAGAAATGTGGAAAATGGTCCGTTTTCAAATGTTTTATTTTTGAACGTCAGTTCACATTTGTAGGTGGATCATCAATGTTAGAGCTAAAATTAGCATGATTAAAGTGATTTTCATGCTTCCAGGGGCTCGGGAAGTGAATTAAATACTATTTGGAGGCATTTAATGTTCAAGCAAAAACAGCAGATTTTTGACAAAAGAGATAACACCCCCCCCATTACGTCATGCTTCAGAAATGTGGAAAATGGTCCGTTTTCAAATGTTTTATTTTTGAACGTCAGTTCACATTTGTAGGTGGATCATCAGTGTTAGAGCTAAAATTAGCATGTTTAAAGTGATTTTCATGCTTCCAGGGGCTCGGGAAGTGAATTAAATACTATTTGGAGGCATTTAATGTTCAATCAAAAACAGCTGATTTTTGACAAAAGAGATAACACCCCCCCATTACGTCATGCTTCAGAAATGTGGAAAATGGTCCGTTTTCAAATGTTTTATTTTTGAACGTCAGTTCACATTTGTAGGTGGATCATCAGTGTTAGAGCTAAAATTAGCATGTTTAAAGTGATTTTCATGCTTCCAGGGGCCCTAAACACAAGATTTATGGAATGGTTAAAAGCGCATGAAAATGGCCAATTTACTCACTCTGAGTTCTCAAAAAGGGTTTCTTCACCCCGGAAAGTTAATTAAATACCATTTGGAGGCATTTAATGTTCGAGCAAAAACGGCTGATTTTCGACAAAAGAGATAACACCCCCCCATTACGTCATGCTTCAGAAATGTGGAAAATGGTCCGTTTTCAAATGTTTTATTTTTGAACGTCAGTTCACATTTGTAGGTGGATCATCAGTGCTAGAACTAAAATTAGCATGTTTAAAGTGATTTTCATGCTTCCAGGGGCTCGGAAAGTGAATTAAATACTATTTGGAGGCATTTAATGTTCAAGCAAAAACAGCTGATTTTTGACAAAAGAGATAACACCCCCCCATTACCTCATGCTTCAGAAATGTGGAAAATGGTCCGTTTTCAAATGTTTTATTTTTGAACGTCAGTTCACATTTGTAGGTGGATCATCAGTGTTAGAGCTAAAATTAGCATGTTTAAAGTGATTTTCATGCTTCCAGGGGCCCTAAACACAAGATTTATGGAATGGTTAAAAGTGCATGAAAATGGCCAATTTACTCACTCTGAGTTCTCAAAAAGGGTTTCTTCACCCCGGGAAGTTAATTAAATACCATTTGGAGGCATTTAATGTTTGAGCAAAAACGGCTGATTTTTGACAAAAGAGATAACACCCCCCCCATTACGTCATGCTTCAGAAATGTGGAAAATGGTCCGTTTTCAAATGTTTTATTTTTGAACGTCAGTTCACATTTGTAGGTGGATCATCAGTGTTAGAGCTAAAATTAGCATGTTTAAAGTGATTTTCATGCTTCCAGGGGCCCTAAACACAAGATTTATGGAATGGTTAAAAGTGCATGAAAATGGCCAATTTACTCACTCTGAGTTCTCAAAAAGGGTTTCTTCACCCCGGGAAGTTAATTAAATACCATTTGGAGGCATTTAATGTTCGATCAAAAACGGCTGATTTTCGACAAAAGAGATAACACCCCCCCATTACGTCATGCTTCAGAAATGTGGAAAATGGTCCGTTTTCAAATGTTTTATTTTTGAACGTCAGTTCACATTTGTAGGTGGATCATCAGTGTTAGAGCTAAAATTAGCATGTTTAAAGTGATTTTCATGCTTCCAGGGGCTCGGGAAGTGAATTAAATACTATTTGGAGGCATTTAATGTTCAATCAAAAACAGCTGATTTTTTACAAAAGAGATAACACCCCCCCATTACGTCATGCTTCAGAAATGTGGAAAATGGTCCGTTTTCAAATGTTTTATTTTTGAACGTCAGTTCACATTTGTAGGTGGATCATCAGTGTTAGAGCTAAAATTAGCATGTTTAAAGTGATTTTCATGCTTCCAGGGGCTCGGGAAGTGAATTAAATACTATTTGGAGGCATTTAATGTTCAATCAAAAACAGCTGATTTTTTACAAAAGAGATAACACCCCCCCATTACGTCATGCTTCAGAAATGTGGAAAATGGTCCGTTTTCAAATGTTTTATTTTTGAACGTCAGTTCACATTTGTAGGTGGATCATCAGTGTTAGAGCTAAAATTAGCATGTTTAAACTGATTTTCATGCTTCCAAGGGCCCTAAACACAAGATTTATGGAATGGTTAAAAGTGCGCGAAAATGGCCAATTTACTCACTCTGAGTTCTCAAAAAGGGTTTCTTCACCCCGGGAAGTTAATTAAATACCATTTGGAGGCATTTAATGTTCGAGTAAAAACGGCTGATTTTCGACAAAAGAGATAACACCCCCCCATTACGTCATGCTTCAGAAATGTGGAAAATGGTCCATTTTCAAATGTTTTATTTTTGAACGTCAGTTCACATTTGTAGGTGGATCATCAGTGTTAGAGCTAAAATTAGCATGTTTAAAGTGATTTCATGCTTCCAGGGGCTCGGGAAGTGAATTAAATACTATTTGGAGGCATTTAATGTTCAATCAAAAACAGCTGATTTTTGACAAAAGAGATAACACCCCCCATTACGTCATGCTTCAGAAATGTGGAAAATGGTCCGTTTTCAAATGTTTTATTTTTGAACGTCAGTTCACATTTGTAGGTGGATCATCAGTGTTAGAGCTAAAATTAGCATGTTTAAAGTGATTTTCATGCTTCCAGGGGCCCTAAACACAAGATTTATGGAATGGTTAAAAGTGCATGAAAATGGCCAATTTACTCACTCTGAGTTCTCAAAAAGGGTTTCTTCACCCCGGAAAGTTAATTAAATACCATTTGGAGGCATTTAATGTTCGAGCAAAAACGGCTGATTTTCGACAAAAGAGATAACACCCCCCCATTACGTCATGCTTCAGAAATGTGGAAAATGGTCCGTTTTCAAATGTTTTATTTTTGAACGTCAGTTCACATTTGTAGGTGGATCATCAATGCTAGAGCTAAAATTAGCATGTTTAAAGTGATTTTCATGCTTCCAGGGGCTCGGAAAGTGAATTAAATACTATTTGGAGGCATTTAATGTTCAAGCAAAAACAGCTGATTTTTGACAAAAGAGATAACACCCCCCCATTACCTCATGCTTCAGAAATGTGGAAAATGGTCCGTATTCAAATGTTTTATTTTTGAACGTCAGTTCACATTTGTAGGTGGATCATCAGTGTTAGAGCTAAAATTAGCATGTTTAAAGTGATTTTCATGCTTCCAGGGGCCCTAAACACAAGATTTATGGAATGGTTAAAAGTGCATGAAAATGGCCAATGTACTCACTCTGAGTTCTCAAAAAGGGTTTCTTCACCCCGGGAAGTTAATTAAATACCATTTGGAGGCATTTAATGTTCGAGCAAAAACGGCTGATTTTCGACAAAAGAGATAACACCCCCCCATTACGTCATGCTTCAGAAATGTGGAGAATGGTCCGTTTTCAAATGTTTTATTTTTGAACGTCAGTTCACATTTTTAGGTGGATCATCAGTGTTAGAGCTAAAATTAGCATGTTTAAAGTGATTTTCATGCTTCCAGGGGCTCGGGAAGTGAATTAAATACTATTTGGAGGCATTTAATGCTCAATCAAAAACAGCTGATTTTTGACAAAAGAGATAACACCCCCCCATTACGTCATGCTTCAGAAATGTGGAAAATGGTCCATTTTTAAATGTTTTATTTTTGAACGTCAGTTCACATTTGTAGGTGGATCATCAGTGTTAGAGCTAAAATTAGCATGTTTAAAGTGATTTTCATGCTTCCAGGGGCCCTAAACACAAGATTTATGGAATGGTTAAAAGTTCATGAAAATGGCCAATTTACTCACTCTGAGTTCTCAAAAAGGGTTTCTTCACCCCGGGAAGTTAATTAAATACCATTTGGAGGCATTTAATGTTCGATCAAAAACGGCTGATTTTCGACAAAAGAGATAACACCCCCCCATTACGTCATGCTTCAGAAATGTGGAGAATGGTCCGTTTTCAAATGTTTTATTTTTGAACGTCAGTTCACATTTGTAGGTGGATCATCAGTGTTAGAGCTAAAATTAGCATGTTTAAAGTGATTTTCATGCTTCCAGGGGCTCGGGAAGTGAATTAAATACTATTTGGAGGCATTTAATGTTCAATCAAAAACAGCTGATTTGTGACAAAAGAGATAACACCCCCCCCATTACGTCATGCTTCAGAAATGTGGAAAATGGTCCGTTATCAAATGTTTTATTTTTGAACGTCAGTTCACATTTGTAGGTGGATCATCAGTGTTAGAGCTAAAATTAGCATGTTTAAAGTGATTTTCATGCTTCCAGGGGCCCTAAACACAAGATTTATGGAATGGTTAAAAGTGCATGAAAATGGCCAATTTACTCACTCTGAGTTCTCAAAAAGGGTTTCTTCACCCCGGGAAGTTAATTAAATACCATTTGGAGGCATTTAATGTTCGAGCAAAAACGGCTGATTTTTGACAAAAGAGATAACACCCCCCCATTACGTCATGCTTCAGAAATGTGGAAAATGGTCCGTTTTCAAATGTTTTATTTTTGAACGTCAGTTCACATTTGTAGGTGGATCAACAGTGTTAGAGCTAAAATTAGCATGTTTAAAGTGATTTTCATGCTTCCAGGGGCCCTAAACACAAGATTTATGGAATGGTTAAAAGTGCATGAAAATGGCCAATTTACTCACTCTGAGTTCTCAAAAAGGGTTTCTTCACCCCGGGAAGTTAATTAAATACCATTTGGAGGCATTTAATGTTCGAGCAAAAACGGCTGATTTTCGACAAAAGAGATAACACCCCCCCATTACGTCATGCTTCAGAAATGTGGAAAATGGTCCGTTTTCAAATGTTTTATTTTTGAACGTCAGTTCACATTTGTAGGTGGATCATCAGTGTTAGAGCTAAAATTAGCATGTTTAAAGTGATTTTCATGCTTCCAGGGGCTCGGGAAGTGAATTAAATACTATTTGGAGGCATTTAATGTTCAATCAAAAACAGCTGATTTTTGACAAAAGAGATAACACCCCCCCATTACGTCATGCTTCAGAAATGTGGAAAATGGTCAGTTTTCAAATGTTTTATTTTTGAACGTCAGTTCACATTTGTAGGTGGATCATCAGTGTTAGAGCTAAAATTAGCATGTTTAAAGTGATTTTCATGCTTCCAGGGGCCCTAAACACAAGATTTATGGAATGGTTAAAAGTGCGCGAAAATGGCCAATTTACTCACTCTGAGTTCTCAAAAAGGGTTTCTTCACCCCGGGAAGTTAATTAAATACCATTTGGAGGCATTTAATGTTCGAGCAAAAACGGCTGATTTTTGACAAAAGAGATAACACCCCCCCATTACGTCATGCTTCAGAAATGTGGAAAATGGTCCGTTTTCAAATGTTTTATTTTTGAACGTCAGTTCACATTTGTAGGTGGATCATCAGTGTTAGAGCTAAAATTAGCATGTTTAAAGTGATTTTCATGCTTCCAGGGGCTCGGGAAGTGAATTAAATACTATTTGGAGGCATTTAATGTTCAAACAAAAACAGCTGATTTTTGACAAAAGAGATAACACCCCCCCATTACGTCATGCTTCAGAAAAGTGGAAAATGGTCCGTTTTCAAATGTTTTATTTTTGAACGTCAGTTCACATTTGTAGGTGGATCATCAGTGTTAGAGCTAAAATTAGCATGTTTAAAGTGATTTTCATGCTTCCAGGGGCCCTAAACACAAGACTTATGGAATGGTTAAAAGTGCATGAAAATGGCCAATTTACTCACTCTGAGTTCTCAAAAAGGGTTTCTTCACCTCGGGAAGTTAATTAAATACCATTTGGAGGCATTTAATGTTCGAGTAAAAACGGCTGATTTTCGACAAAAGAGATAACACCCCCCCATTACGTCATGCTTCAGAAATGTGGAAAATGGTCCGTTTTCAAAAGTTTTATTTTTGAACGTCAGTTCACATTTGTAGGTGGATCATCAGTGTTAGAGCTAAAATTAGCATGTTTAAAGTGATTTTCATGCTTCCAGGGGCCCTAAACACAAGATTTATGGAATGGTTAAAAGTGCATGAAAATGGCCAATTTACTCACTCTGAGTTCTCAAAAAGGGTTTCTTCACCCCGGGAAGTTAATTAAATACCATTTGGAGGCATTTAATGTTCGAGCAAAAACGGCTGATTTTCGACAAAAGAGATAACACCCCCCCATTACGTCATGCTTCAGAAATGTGGAAAATGGTCCGTTTTCAAATGTTTTATTTTTGAACGTCAGTTCACATTTGTAGGTGGATCATCAGTGTTAGAGCTAAAATTAGCATGTTTAAAGTGATTTTCATGCTTCCAGGTGCTCGGGAAGTGAATTAAATACTATTTGGAGGCATTTAATGTTCAATCAAAAACAGCTGATTTTTGACAAAAGAGATAACACCCCCCCATTACGTCATGCTTCAGAAATGTGGAAAATGGTCCGTTTTCAAATGTTTTATTTTTGAACATCAGTTCACATTTGTAGGTGGATCATCAGTGTTAGAGCTAAAATTAGCATGTTTAAACTGATTTTCATGCTTCCAGGGGCCCTAAACACAAGATTTATGGAATGGTTAAAAGTGCGCGAAAATGGCCAATTTACTCACTCTGAGTTCTCAAAAAGGGTTTCTTCACCCCGGGAAGTTAATTAAATACCATTTGGAGGCATTTAATGTTCGAGCAAAAACGGCTGATTTTCGACAAAAGAGATAACACCCCCCCATTACGTCATGCTTCAGAAATGTGGAAAATGGTCCATTTTCAAATGTTTTATTTTTGAACGTCAGTTCACATTTGTAGGTGGATCATCAGTGTTAGAGCTAAAATTAGCATGTTTAAAGTGATTTTCATGCTTCCAGGGGCTCGGGAAGTGAATTAAATACTATTTGGAGGCATTTAATGTTCAAGCAAAAACAGCTGATTTTTGACAAAAGAGATAACACCCCCCCATTACGTCATGCTTCAGAAATTTGGAAAATGGTCCATTTTCAAATGTTTTATTTTTGAACGTCAGTTCACATTTGTAGGTGGATCATCAGTGTTAGAGCTAAAATTAGCATGTTTAAAGTGATTTTCATGCTTCCAGGGGCCCTAAACACAAGATTTATGGAATGGTTAAAAGTGCGCGAAAATGGCCAATTTACTCACTCTGAGTTCTCAAAAAGGGTTTCTTCACCCCGGGAAGTTAATTAAATACCATTTGGAGGCATTTAATGTTGGAGCAAAAACGGCTGATTTTTGACAAAAGAGATAACACCCCCCCATTACGTCATGCTTCAGAAATGTGGAAAATGGTCCGTTTTCAAATGTTTTATTTTTGAACGTCAGTTCACATTTGTAGGTGGATCATCAGTGTTAGAGCTAAAATTAGCATGTTTAAAGTGATTTCATGCTTCCAGGGGCTCGGGAAGTGAATTAAATACTATTTGGAGGCATTTAATGTTCAATCAAAAACAGCTGATTTTTGACAAAAGAGATAACACCCCCCCATTACGTCATGCTTCAGAAATGTGGAAAATGGTCCGTTTTCAAACGTTTTATTTTTGAACGTCAGTTCACATTTGTAGGTGGATCATCAGTGTTAGAGCTAAAATTAGCATGTTTAAAGTGATTTTCATGCTTCCAGGGGCCCTAAACACAAGATTTATGGAATGGTTAAAAGTGCATGAAAATGGCCAATTTACTCACTCTGAGTTCTCAAAAAGGGTTTCTTCACCCCGGAAAGTTAATTAAATACCATTTGGAGGCATTTAATGTTCGAGCAAAAACGGCTGATTTTCGACAAAAGAGATAACACCCCCCCATTACGTCATGCTTCAGAAATGTGGAAAATGGTCCGTTTTCAAATGTTTTATTTTTGAACGTCAGTTCACATTTGTAGGTGGATCATCAGTGTTAGAGCTAAAATTAGCATGTTTAAAGTGATTTTCATGCTTCCAGGGGCTCGGGAAGTGAATTAAATACTATTTGTAGGCATTTAATGTTCAATCAAAAACAGCTGATTTTTGACAAAAGAGATAACACCCCCCCATTACGTCATGCTTCAGAAATGTGAAAAATGGTCCGTTTTCAAATGTTTTATTTTTGAACGTCAGTTCACATTTGTAGGTGGATCATCAGTGTTAGAGCTAAAATTAGCATGTTTAAAGTGATTTTCATGCTTCCAGGGGCCCTAAACACAAGATTTATGGAATGGTTAAAAGTGCATGAAAATGGCCAATGTACTCACTCTGAGTTCTCAAAAAGGGTTTCTTCACCCCGGGAAGTTAATTAAATACCATTTGGAGGCATTTAATGTTCGAGCAAAAACGGCTGATTTTCGACAAAAGAGATAACACCCCCCCATTACGTCATGCTTCAGGAATGTGGAAAATGGTCCGTTTTCAAATGTTTTATTTTTGAACGTCAGTTCACATTTGTAGGTGGATCATCATTGTTAGAGCTAAAATTAGCATGTTTAAAGTGATTTTCATGCTTCCAGGGGCTCGGGAAGTGAATTAAATACTATTTGGAGGCATTTAATGTTCAATCAAAAACAGCTGATTTTTGACAAAAGAGATAACACCCCCCCCCATTACGTCATGCTTCAGAAATGTGGAAAATGGTCCGTTTTCAAATGTTTTATTTTTGAACGTCAGTTCACATTTGTAGGTGGATCATCAGTGTTAGAGCTAAAATTAGCATGTTTAAAGTGATTTTCATGCTTCCAGGGGCCCTAAACACAAGATTTATGGAATGGTTAAAAGTGCGCGAAAATGGCCAATTTACTCACTCTGAGTTCTCAAAAAGGGTTTCTTCACCCCGGGAAGTTAATTAAATACCATTTGGAGGCATTTAATGTTCGAGCAAAAACGGCTGATTTTCGACAAAAGAGATAACACCCCCCCATTACGTCATGCTTCAGAAATGTGGAAAATGGTCCGTTTTCAAATGTTTTATTTTTGAACGTCAGTTCACATTTGTAGGTGGATCATCAGTGTTAGAGCTAAAATTAGCATGTTTAAAGTGATTTTCATGCTTCCAGTGGCTGGGGAAGTGAATTAAATACTATTTGGAGGCATTTAATGTTCAATCAAAAACAGCTGATTTTTGACAAAAGAGATAACACCCCCCCATTACGTCATGCTTCAGAAATGTGGAAAATGGTCCGTTTTCAAATGTTTTATTTTTGAACGTCAGTTCACATTTGTAGGTGGATCATCAGTGTTAGAGCTAAAATTAGCATGTTTAAAGTGATTTTCATGCTTCCAGGGGCCCTAAACACAAGATTTATGGAATGGTTAAAAGTGCATGAAAATGGCCAATGTACTCACTCTGAGTTCTCAAAAAGGGTTTCTTCACCCCGGGAAGTTAATTAAATACCATTTGGAGGCATTTAATGTTCGAGCAAAAACGGCTGATTTTCGACAAAAGAGATAACACCCCCCCATTACGTCATGCTTCAGGAATGTGGAAAATGGTCCGTTTTCAAATGTTTTATTTTTGAACGTCAGTTCACATTTGTAGGTGGATCATCAGTGTTAGAGCTAAAATTAGCATGTTTAAAGTGATTTTCATGCTTCCAGGGGCTCGGGAAGTGAATTAAATACTATTTGGAGGCATTTAATGTTCAATCAAAAACAGCTGATTTTTGACAAAAGAGATAACACCCCCCCCCATTACGTCATGCTTCAGAAATGTGGAAAATGGTCCGTTTTCAAATGTTTTATTTTTGAACGTCAGTTCACATTTGTAGGTGGATCATCAGTGTTAGAGCTAAAATTAGCATGTTTAAAGTGATTTTCATGCTTCCAGGGGCCCTAAACACAAGATTTATGGAATGGTTAAAAGTCCATGAAAATGGCCAATTTACTTACTCTGAGTTCTCTAAAAGGGTTTCTTCACCCCGGGAAGTTAATTAAATACCATTTGGAGGCATTTAATGTTCGAGCAAAAACGGCTGATTTTCGACAAAAGAGATAACACCCCCCCATTACATCATGCTTCAGAAATGTGGAAAATGGTCCGTTTTCAAATGTTTTATTTTTGAACGTCAGTTCACATTTGTAGGTGGATCATCAATGTTAGAGCTAAAATTAGCATGTTTAAAGTGATTTTCATGCTTCCAGGGGCTCGGGAAGTGAATTAAATACTATTTGGAGGCATTTAATGTTCAAGCAAAAACAGCAGATTTTTGACAAAAGAGATAACACCCCCCCCATTACGTCATGCTTCAGAAATGTGGAAAATGGTCCGTTTTCAAATGTTTTATTTTTGAACGTCAGTTCACATTTGTAGGTGGATCATCAGTGTTAGAGCTAAAATTAGCATGTTTAAAGTGATTTTCATGCTTCCAGGGGCTCGGGAAGTGAATTAAATACTATTTGGAGGCATTTAATGTTCAATCAAAAACAGCTGATTTTTGACAAAAGAGATAACACCCCCCCATTACGTCATGCTTCAGAAATGTGGAAAATGGTCCGTTTTCAAATGTTTTATTTTTGAACGTCAGTTCACATTTGTAGGTGGATCATCAGTGTTAGAGCTAAAATTAGCATGTTTAAAGTGATTTTCATGCTTCCAGGGGCCCTAAACACAAGATTTATGGAATGGTTAAAAGCGCATGAAAATGGCCAATTTACTCACTCTGAGTTCTCAAAAAGGGTTTCTTCACCCCGGAAAGTTAATTAAATACCATTTGGAGGCATTTAATGTTCGAGCAAAAACGGCTGATTTTCGACAAAAGAGATAACACCCCCCCATTACGTCATGCTTCAGAAATGTGGAAAATGGTCCGTTTTCAAATGTTTTATTTTTGAACGTCAGTTCACATTTGTAGGTGGATCATCAGTGCTAGAACTAAAATTAGCATGTTTAAAGTGATTTTCATGCTTCCAGGGGCTCGGAAAGTGAATTAAATACTATTTGGAGGCATTTAATGTTCAAGCAAAAACAGCTGATTTTTGACAAAAGAGATAACACCCCCCCATTACCTCATGCTTCAGAAATGTGGAAAATGGTCCGTTTTCAAATGTTTTATTTTTGAACGTCAGTTCACATTTGTAGGTGGATCATCAGTGTTAGAGCTAAAATTAGCATGTTTAAAGTGATTTTCATGCTTCCAGGGGCCCTAAACACAAGATTTATGGAATGGTTAAAAGTGCATGAAAATGGCCAATTTACTCACTCTGAGTTCTCAAAAAGGGTTTCTTCACCCCGGGAAGTTAATTAAATACCATTTGGAGGCATTTAATGTTTGAGCAAAAACGGCTGATTTTTGACAAAAGAGATAACACCCCCCCCATTACGTCATGCTTCAGAAATGTGGAAAATGGTCCGTTTTCAAATGTTTTATTTTTGAACGTCAGTTCACATTTGTAGGTGGATCATCAGTGTTAGAGCTAAAATTAGCATGTTTAAAGTGATTTTCATGCTTCCAGGGGCCCTAAACACAAGATTTATGGAATGGTTAAAAGTGCATGAAAATGGCCAATTTACTCACTCTGAGTTCTCAAAAAGGGTTTCTTCACCCCGGGAAGTTAATTAAATACCATTTGGAGGCATTTAATGTTCGATCAAAAACGGCTGATTTTCGACAAAAGAGATAACACCCCCCCATTACGTCATGCTTCAGAAATGTGGAAAATGGTCCGTTTTCAAATGTTTTATTTTTGAACGTCAGTTCACATTTGTAGGTGGATCATCAGTGTTAGAGCTAAAATTAGCATGTTTAAAGTGATTTCATGCTTCCAGGGGCTCGGGAAGTGAATTAAATACTATTTGGAGGCATTTAATGTTCAATCAAAAACAGCTGATTTTTGACAAAAGAGATAACACCCCCCATTACGTCATGCTTCAGAAATGTGGAAAATGGTCCGTTTTCAAATGTTTTATTTTTGAACGTCAGTTCACATTTGTAGGTGGATCATCAGTGTTAGAGCTAAAATTAGCATGTTTAAAGTGATTTTCATGCTTCCAGGGGCCCTAAACACAAGATTTATGGAATGGTTAAAAGTGCATGAAAATGGCCAATTTACTCACTCTGAGTTCTCAAAAAGGGTTTCTTCACCCCGGAAAGTTAATTAAATACCATTTGGAGGCATTTAATGTTCGAGCAAAAACGGCTGATTTTCGACAAAAGAGATAACACCCCCCCATTACGTCATGCTTCAGAAATGTGGAAAATGGTCCGTTTTCAAATGTTTTATTTTTGAACGTCAGTTCACATTTGTAGGTGGATCATCAATGCTAGAGCTAAAATTAGCATGTTTAAAGTGATTTTCATGCTTCCAGGGGCTCGGAAAGTGAATTAAATACTATTTGGAGGCATTTAATGTTCAAGCAAAAACAGCTGATTTTTGACAAAAGAGATAACACCCCCCCATTACCTCATGCTTCAGAAATGTGGAAAATGGTCCGTATTCAAATGTTTTATTTTTGAACGTCAGTTCACATTTGTAGGTGGATCATCAGTGTTAGAGCTAAAATTAGCATGTTTAAAGTGATTTTCATGCTTCCAGGGGCCCTAAACACAAGATTTATGGAATGGTTAAAAGTGCATGAAAATGGCCAATGTACTCACTCTGAGTTCTCAAAAAGGGTTTCTTCACCCCGGGAAGTTAATTAAATACCATTTGGAGGCATTTAATGTTCGAGCAAAAACGGCTGATTTTCGACAAAAGAGATAACACCCCCCCATTACGTCATGCTTCAGAAATGTGGAGAATGGTCCGTTTTCAAATGTTTTATTTTTGAACGTCAGTTCACATTTTTAGGTGGATCATCAGTGTTAGAGCTAAAATTAGCATGTTTAAAGTGATTTTCATGCTTCCAGGGGCTCGGGAAGTGAATTAAATACTATTTGGAGGCATTTAATGCTCAATCAAAAACAGCTGATTTTTGACAAAAGAGATAACACCCCCCCATTACGTCATGCTTCAGAAATGTGGAAAATGGTCCATTTTTAAATGTTTTATTTTTGAACGTCAGTTCACATTTGTAGGTGGATCATCAGTGTTAGAGCTAAAATTAGCATGTTTAAAGTGATTTTCATGCTTCCAGGGGCCCTAAACACAAGATTTATGGAATGGTTAAAAGTTCATGAAAATGGCCAATTTACTCACTCTGAGTTCTCAAAAAGGGTTTCTTCACCCCGGGAAGTTAATTAAATACCATTTGGAGGCATTTAATGTTCGATCAAAAACGGCTGATTTTCGACAAAAGAGATAACACCCCCCCATTACGTCATGCTTCAGAAATGTGGAGAATGGTCCGTTTTCAAATGTTTTATTTTTGAACGTCAGTTCACATTTGTAGGTGGATCATCAGTGTTAGAGCTAAAATTAGCATGTTTAAAGTGATTTTCATGCTTCCAGGGGCTCGGGAAGTGAATTAAATACTATTTGGAGGCATTTAATGTTCAATCAAAAACAGCTGATTTGTGACAAAAGAGATAACACCCCCCCCATTACGTCATGCTTCAGAAATGTGGAAAATGGTCCGTTATCAAATGTTTTATTTTTGAACGTCAGTTCACATTTGTAGGTGGATCATCAGTGTTAGAGCTAAAATTAGCATGTTTAAAGTGATTTTCATGCTTCCAGGGGCCCTAAACACAAGATTTATGGAATGGTTAAAAGTGCATGAAAATGGCCAATTTACTCACTCTGAGTTCTCAAAAAGGGTTTCTTCACCCCGGGAAGTTAATTAAATACCATTTGGAGGCATTTAATGTTCGAGCAAAAACGGCTGATTTTTGACAAAAGAGATAACACCCCCCCATTACGTCATGCTTCAGAAATGTGGAAAATGGTCCGTTTTCAAATGTTTTATTTTTGAACGTCAGTTCACATTTGTAGGTGGATCAACAGTGTTAGAGCTAAAATTAGCATGTTTAAAGTGATTTTCATGCTTCCAGGGGCCCTAAACACAAGATTTATGGAATGGTTAAAAGTGCATGAAAATGGCCAATTTACTCACTCTGAGTTCTCAAAAAGGGTTTCTTCACCCCGGGAAGTTAATTAAATACCATTTGGAGGCATTTAATGTTCGAGCAAAAACGGCTGATTTTCGACAAAAGAGATAACACCCCCCCATTACGTCATGCTTCAGAAATGTGGAAAATGGTCCGTTTTCAAATGTTTTATTTTTGAACGTCAGTTCACATTTGTAGGTGGATCATCAGTGTTAGAGCTAAAATTAGCATGTTTAAAGTGATTTTCATGCTTCCAGGGGCTCGGGAAGTGAATTAAATACTATTTGGAGGCATTTAATGTTCAATCAAAAACAGCTGATTTTTGACAAAAGAGATAACACCCCCCCATTACGTCATGCTTCAGAAATGTGGAAAATGGTCAGTTTTCAAATGTTTTATTTTTGAACGTCAGTTCACATTTGTAGGTGGATCATCAGTGTTAGAGCTAAAATTAGCATGTTTAAAGTGATTTTCATGCTTCCAGGGGCCCTAAACACAAGATTTATGGAATGGTTAAAAGTGCGCGAAAATGGCCAATTTACTCACTCTGAGTTCTCAAAAAGGGTTTCTTCACCCCGGGAAGTTAATTAAATACCATTTGGAGGCATTTAATGTTCGAGCAAAAACGGCTGATTTTTGACAAAAGAGATAACACCCCCCCATTACGTCATGCTTCAGAAATGTGGAAAATGGTCCGTTTTCAAATGTTTTATTTTTGAACGTCAGTTCACATTTGTAGGTGGATCATCAGTGTTAGAGCTAAAATTAGCATGTTTAAAGTGATTTTCATGCTTCCAGGGGCTCGGGAAGTGAATTAAATACTATTTGGAGGCATTTAATGTTCAAACAAAAACAGCTGATTTTTGACAAAAGAGATAACACCCCCCCATTACGTCATGCTTCAGAAAAGTGGAAAATGGTCCGTTTTCAAATGTTTTATTTTTGAACGTCAGTTCACATTTGTAGGTGGATCATCAGTGTTAGAGCTAAAATTAGCATGTTTAAAGTGATTTTCATGCTTCCAGGGGCCCTAAACACAAGACTTATGGAATGGTTAAAAGTGCATGAAAATGGCCAATTTACTCACTCTGAGTTCTCAAAAAGGGTTTCTTCACCTCGGGAAGTTAATTAAATACCATTTGGAGGCATTTAATGTTCGAGTAAAAACGGCTGATTTTCGACAAAAGAGATAACACCCCCCCATTACGTCATGCTTCAGAAATGTGGAAAATGGTCCGTTTTCAAAAGTTTTATTTTTGAACGTCAGTTCACATTTGTAGGTGGATCATCAGTGTTAGAGCTAAAATTAGCATGTTTAAAGTGATTTTCATGCTTCCAGGGGCCCTAAACACAAGATTTATGGAATGGTTAAAAGTGCATGAAAATGGCCAATTTACTCACTCTGAGTTCTCAAAAAGGGTTTCTTCACCCCGGGAAGTTAATTAAATACCATTTGGAGGCATTTAATGTTCGAGCAAAAACGGCTGATTTTCGACAAAAGAGATAACACCCCCCCATTACGTCATGCTTCAGAAATGTGGAAAATGGTCCGTTTTCAAATGTTTTATTTTTGAACGTCAGTTCACATTTGTAGGTGGATCATCAGTGTTAGAGCTAAAATTAGCATGTTTAAAGTGATTTTCATGCTTCCAGGTGCTCGGGAAGTGAATTAAATACTATTTGGAGGCATTTAATGTTCAATCAAAAACAGCTGATTTTTGACAAAAGAGATAACACCCCCCCATTACGTCATGCTTCAGAAATGTGGAAAATGGTCCGTTTTCAAATGTTTTATTTTTGAACATCAGTTCACATTTGTAGGTGGATCATCAGTGTTAGAGCTAAAATTAGCATGTTTAAACTGATTTTCATGCTTCCAGGGGCCCTAAACACAAGATTTATGGAATGGTTAAAAGTGCGCGAAAATGGCCAATTTACTCACTCTGAGTTCTCAAAAAGGGTTTCTTCACCCCGGGAAGTTAATTAAATACCATTTGGAGGCATTTAATGTTCGAGCAAAAACGGCTGATTTTCGACAAAAGAGATAACACCCCCCCATTACGTCATGCTTCAGAAATGTGGAAAATGGTCCATTTTCAAATGTTTTATTTTTGAACGTCAGTTCACATTTGTAGGTGGATCATCAGTGTTAGAGCTAAAATTAGCATGTTTAAAGTGATTTTCATGCTTCCAGGGGCTCGGGAAGTGAATTAAATACTATTTGGAGGCATTTAATGTTCAAGCAAAAACAGCTGATTTTTGACAAAAGAGATAACACCCCCCCATTACGTCATGCTTCAGAAATTTGGAAAATGGTCCATTTTCAAATGTTTTATTTTTGAACGTCAGTTCACATTTGTAGGTGGATCATCAGTGTTAGAGCTAAAATTAGCATGTTTAAAGTGATTTTCATGCTTCCAGGGGCCCTAAACACAAGATTTATGGAATGGTTAAAAGTGCGCGAAAATGGCCAATTTACTCACTCTGAGTTCTCAAAAAGGGTTTCTTCACCCCGGGAAGTTAATTAAATACCATTTGGAGGCATTTAATGTTGGAGCAAAAACGGCTGATTTTTGACAAAAGAGATAACACCCCCCCATTACGTCATGCTTCAGAAATGTGGAAAATGGTCCGTTTTCAAATGTTTTATTTTTGAACGTCAGTTCACATTTGTAGGTGGATCATCAGTGTTAGAGCTAAAATTAGCATGTTTAAAGTGATTTCATGCTTCCAGGGGCTCGGGAAGTGAATTAAATACTATTTGGAGGCATTTAATGTTCAATCAAAAACAGCTGATTTTTGACAAAAGAGATAACACCCCCCCATTACGTCATGCTTCAGAAATGTGGAAAATGGTCCGTTTTCAAACGTTTTATTTTTGAACGTCAGTTCACATTTGTAGGTGGATCATCAGTGTTAGAGCTAAAATTAGCATGTTTAAAGTGATTTTCATGCTTCCAGGGGCCCTAAACACAAGATTTATGGAATGGTTAAAAGTGCATGAAAATGGCCAATTTACTCACTCTGAGTTCTCAAAAAGGGTTTCTTCACCCCGGAAAGTTAATTAAATACCATTTGGAGGCATTTAATGTTCGAGCAAAAACGGCTGATTTTCGACAAAAGAGATAACACCCCCCCATTACGTCATGCTTCAGAAATGTGGAAAATGGTCCGTTTTCAAATGTTTTATTTTTGAACGTCAGTTCACATTTGTAGGTGGATCATCAGTGTTAGAGCTAAAATTAGCATGTTTAAAGTGATTTTCATGCTTCCAGGGGCTCGGGAAGTGAATTAAATACTATTTGTAGGCATTTAATGTTCAATCAAAAACAGCTGATTTTTGACAAAAGAGATAACACCCCCCCATTACGTCATGCTTCAGAAATGTGAAAAATGGTCCGTTTTCAAATGTTTTATTTTTGAACGTCAGTTCACATTTGTAGGTGGATCATCAGTGTTAGAGCTAAAATTAGCATGTTTAAAGTGATTTTCATGCTTCCAGGGGCCCTAAACACAAGATTTATGGAATGGTTAAAAGTGCATGAAAATGGCCAATGTACTCACTCTGAGTTCTCAAAAAGGGTTTCTTCACCCCGGGAAGTTAATTAAATACCATTTGGAGGCATTTAATGTTCGAGCAAAAACGGCTGATTTTCGACAAAAGAGATAACACCCCCCCATTACGTCATGCTTCAGGAATGTGGAAAATGGTCCGTTTTCAAATGTTTTATTTTTGAACGTCAGTTCACATTTGTAGGTGGATCATCATTGTTAGAGCTAAAATTAGCATGTTTAAAGTGATTTTCATGCTTCCAGGGGCTCGGGAAGTGAATTAAATACTATTTGGAGGCATTTAATGTTCAATCAAAAACAGCTGATTTTTGACAAAAGAGATAACACCCCCCCCCATTACGTCATGCTTCAGAAATGTGGAAAATGGTCCGTTTTCAAATGTTTTATTTTTGAACGTCAGTTCACATTTGTAGGTGGATCATCAGTGTTAGAGCTAAAATTAGCATGTTTAAAGTGATTTTCATGCTTCCAGGGGCCCTAAACACAAGATTTATGGAATGGTTAAAAGTGCGCGAAAATGGCCAATTTACTCACTCTGAGTTCTCAAAAAGGGTTTCTTCACCCCGGGAAGTTAATTAAATACCATTTGGAGGCATTTAATGTTCGAGCAAAAACGGCTGATTTTCGACAAAAGAGATAACACCCCCCCATTACGTCATGCTTCAGAAATGTGGAAAATGGTCCGTTTTCAAATGTTTTATTTTTGAACGTCAGTTCACATTTGTAGGTGGATCATCAGTGTTAGAGCTAAAATTAGCATGTTTAAAGTGATTTTCATGCTTCCAATGGCTGGGGAAGTGAATTAAATACTATTTGGAGGCATTTAATGTTCAATCAAAAACAGCTGATTTTTGACAAAAGAGATAACACCCCCCCATTACGTCATGCTTCAGAAATGTGGAAAATGGTCCGTTTTCAAATGTTTTATTTTTGAACGTCAGTTCACATTTGTAGGTGGATCATCAGTGTTAGAGCTAAAATTAGCATGTTTAAAGTGATTTTCATGCTTCCAGGGGCCCTAAACACAAGATTTATGGAATGGTTAAAAGTGCATGAAAATGGCCAATGTACTCACTCTGAGTTCTCAAAAAGGGTTTCTTCACCCCGGGAAGTTAATTAAATACCATTTGGAGGCATTTAATGTTCGAGCAAAAACGGCTGATTTTCGACAAAAGAGATAACACCCCCCCATTACGTCATGCTTCAGGAATGTGGAAAATGGTCCGTTTTCAAATGTTTTATTTTTGAACGTCAGTTCACATTTGTAGGTGGATCATCAGTGTTAGAGCTAAAATTAGCATGTTTAAAGTGATTTTCATGCTTCCAGGGGCTCGGGAAGTGAATTAAATACTATTTGGAGGCATTTAATGTTCAATCAAAAACAGCTGATTTTTGACAAAAGAGATAACACCCCCCCCCATTACGTCATGCTTCAGAAATGTGGAAAATGGTCCGTTTTCAAATGTTTTATTTTTGAACGTCAGTTCACATTTGTAGGTGGATCATCAGTGTTAGAGCTAAAATTAGCATGTTTAAAGTGATTTTCATGCTTCCAGGGGCCCTAAACACAAGATTTATGGAATGGTTAAAAGTCCATGAAAATGGCCAATTTACTTACTCTGAGTTCTCTAAAAGGGTTTCTTCACCCCGGGAAGTTAATTAAATACCATTTGGAGGCATTTAATGTTCGAGCAAAAACGGCTGATTTTCGACAAAAGAGATAACACCCCCCCATTACATCATGCTTCAGAAATGTGGAAAATGGTCCGTTTTCAAATGTTTTATTTTTGAACGTCAGTTCACATTTGTAGGTGGATCATCAATGTTAGAGCTAAAATTAGCATGTTTAAAGTGATTTTCATGCTTCCAGGGGCTCGGGAAGTGAATTAAATACTATTTGGAGGCATTTAATGTTCAAGCAAAAACAGCAGATTTTTGACAAAAGAGATAACACCCCCCCCATTACGTCATGCTTCAGAAATGTGGAAAATGGTCCGTTTTCAAATGTTTTATTTTTGAACGTCAGTTCACATTTGTAGGTGGATCATCAGTGTTAGAGCTAAAATTAGCATGTTTAAAGTGATTTTCATGCTTCCAGGGGCTCGGGAAGTGAATTAAATACTATTTGGAGGCATTTAATGTTCAATCAAAAACAGCTGATTTTTGACAAAAGAGATAACACCCCCCCATTACGTCATGCTTCAGAAATGTGGAAAATGGTCCGTTTTCAAATGTTTTATTTTTGAACGTCAGTTCACATTTGTAGGTGGATCATCAGTGTTAGAGCTAAAATTAGCATGTTTAAAGTGATTTTCATGCTTCCAGGGGCCCTAAACACAAGATTTATGGAATGGTTAAAAGCGCATGAAAATGGCCAATTTACTCACTCTGAGTTCTCAAAAAGGGTTTCTTCACCCCGGAAAGTTAATTAAATACCATTTGGAGGCATTTAATGTTCGAGCAAAAACGGCTGATTTTCGACAAAAGAGATAACACCCCCCCATTACGTCATGCTTCAGAAATGTGGAAAATGGTCCGTTTTCAAATGTTTTATTTTTGAACGTCAGTTCACATTTGTAGGTGGATCATCAGTGCTAGAACTAAAATTAGCATGTTTAAAGTGATTTTCATGCTTCCAGGGGCTCGGAAAGTGAATTAAATACTATTTGGAGGCATTTAATGTTCAAGCAAAAACAGCTGATTTTTGACAAAAGAGATAACACCCCCCCATTACCTCATGCTTCAGAAATGTGGAAAATGGTCCGTTTTCAAATGTTTTATTTTTGAACGTCAGTTCACATTTGTAGGTGGATCATCAGTGTTAGAGCTAAAATTAGCATGTTTAAAGTGATTTTCATGCTTCCAGGGGCCCTAAACACAAGATTTATGGAATGGTTAAAAGTGCATGAAAATGGCCAATTTACTCACTCTGAGTTCTCAAAAAGGGTTTCTTCACCCCGGGAAGTTAATTAAATACCATTTGGAGGCATTTAATGTTTGAGCAAAAACGGCTGATTTTTGACAAAAGAGATAACACCCCCCCCATTACGTCATGCTTCAGAAATGTGGAAAATGGTCCGTTTTCAAATGTTTTATTTTTGAACGTCAGTTCACATTTGTAGGTGGATCATCAGTGTTAGAGCTAAAATTAGCATGTTTAAAGTGATTTTCATGCTTCCAGGGGCCCTAAACACAAGATTTATGGAATGGTTAAAAGTGCATGAAAATGGCCAATTTACTCACTCTGAGTTCTCAAAAAGGGTTTCTTCACCCCGGGAAGTTAATTAAATACCATTTGGAGGCATTTAATGTTCGATCAAAAACGGCTGATTTTCGACAAAAGAGATAACACCCCCCCATTACGTCATGCTTCAGAAATGTGGAAAATGGTCCGTTTTCAAATGTTTTATTTTTGAACGTCAGTTCACATTTGTAGGTGGATCATCAGTGTTAGAGCTAAAATTAGCATGTTTAAAGTGATTTTCATGCTTCCAGGGGCTCGGGAAGTGAATTAAATACTATTTGGAGGCATTTAATGTTCAATCAAAAACAGCTGATTTTTTACAAAAGAGATAACACCCCCCCATTACGTCATGCTTCAGAAATGTGGAAAATGGTCCGTTTTCAAATGTTTTATTTTTGAACGTCAGTTCACATTTGTAGGTGGATCATCAGTGTTAGAGCTAAAATGAGCATGTTTAAAGTGATTTTCATGCTTCCAGGGGCTCGGGAAGTGAATTAAATACTATTTGGAGGCATTTAATGTTCAATCAAAAACAGCTGATTTTTTACAAAAGAGATAACACCCCCCCATTACGTCATGCTTCAGAAATGTGGAAAATGGTCCGTTTTCAAATGTTTTATTTTTGAACGTCAGTTCACATTTGTAGGTGGATCATCAGTGTTAGAGCTAAAATTAGCATGTTTAAACTGATTTTCATGCTTCCAAGGGCCCTAAACACAAGATTTATGGAATGTTAAAATCATGTTATGTTAAAATCAATTTATAAAGCGCTCGTACGCCCGTGGGCTTCATGGCGCTATAGGAAGTGTGAAGAATCCGTCCAACATAACACTAAGCTAACAATGGCTAATGGTAGGCTTGAGAGAACAACCAGGTTTTTAGTCCCTTACGAAAGGTGAGTAAATCCTTACTTTGCCTAATCGGTAAGGGGATGGAGTTCCAAAGTGAGGCTGCTAGATGGCGAAAGCAGCAGCCACCCTGACGCTTCCTTTTAAAGCGAGGCACCTCCAATAGGGATTTTTGAGCAGAGCGCAGGCTTCTAGTGGGGGTATATTTAGAGACCAAACTGCGAATAAAGGCAGGGCCTTTATCTTGTGTGGCCCTGAAGGTGATACAGCCAGCCTTAAAGGCTATGCGCTGGGAAATCGGAAGCCAATGTAGCTTTTCTAGTCCAGGTTTAATAGAAGACCATTTTGGCTGTTGTAAAATGAGTCTAGCCGCTTGATTCTGGACTAGTTGAAGTCTCTTCGACAGGCCCACTGGAAGTCCCAGGTAGACGCTGTTGGAATAGTCCAGACGGGACATGACCAAGGCAATAGTAACCTGGATTAAGGCAGACTGGGTGAGTAAGTGGGCAATTTTTTTTATTTTTCTCATTTGGAAAAAGCTTGCGGAGACCACAGCACCCACCTGGGTCTTTAAGGACAGGTCCGTATGGAGCGTGATACCTAGGCTCTTTACAGCAGTGGACCTTACAGGGGGGGTGCCCAGGTCTGCTGGCCAGTAGTTGACACTCCAGCTGGAAAAACTATTTCCGGGCAAAAGTAGTTCCGTTTTTCCCGGGTTAAGTTTTAGATGGTTTTCGTTCATCCAGCATTGGATGTGTCTCATGGTGTTCTGAAATTCGGACACAGCATCGGGAATGTTCAGTTGGAATAATAGCTGTAAATCGTCCGCATAATTGATTAAATGGTTAAAAGTGCGCGTTAAAAGTGCGCGAAAATGGCCAATTTACTCACTCTGAGTTCTCAAAAAGGGTTTCTTCACCCCGGGAAGTTAATTAAATACCATTTGGAGGCATTTAATGTTCGAGCAAAAACGGCTGATTTTCGACAAAAGAGATAACACCCCCCCATTACGTCATGCTTCAGAAATGTGGAAAATGGTCCGTTTTCAAATGTTTTATTTTTGAACGTCAGTTCACATTTGTAGGTGGATCATCAATGCTAGAGCTAAAATTAGCATGTTTAAAGTGATTTTCATGCTTCCAGGGGCTCGGAAAGTGAATTAAATACTATTTGGAGGCATTTAATGTTCAAGCAAAAACAGCTGATTTTTGACAAAAGAGATAACACCCCCCCATTACCTCATGCTTCAGAAATGTGGAAAATGGTCCGTATTCAAATGTTTTATTTTTGAACGTCAGTTCACATTTGTAGGTGGATCATCAGTGTTAGAGCTAAAATTAGCATGTTTAAAGTGATTTTCATGCTTCCAGGGGCCCTAAACACAAGATTTATGGAATGGTTAAAAGTGCATGAAAATGGCCAATGTACTCACTCTGAGTTCTCAAAAAGGGTTTCTTCACCCCGGGAAGTTAATTAAATACCATTTGGAGGCATTTAATGTTCGAGCAAAAACGGCTGATTTTCGACAAAAGAGATAACACCCCCCCATTACGTCATGCTTCAGAAATGTGGAGAATGGTCCGTTTTCAAATGTTTTATTTTTGAACGTCAGTTCACATTTTTAGGTGGATCATCAGTGTTAGAGCTAAAATTAGCATGTTTAAAGTGATTTTCATGCTTCCAGGGGCTCGGGAAGTGAATTAAATACTATTTGGAGGCATTTAATGCTCAATCAAAAACAGCTGATTTTTGACAAAAGAGATAACACCCCCCCATTACGTCATGCTTCAGAAATGTGGAAAATGGTCCATTTTTAAATGTTTTATTTTTGAACGTCAGTTCACATTTGTAGGTGGATCATCAGTGTTAGAGCTAAAATTAGCATGTTTAAAGTGATTTTCATGCTTCCAGGGGCCCTAAACACAAGATTTATGGAATGGTTAAAAGTTCATGAAAATGGCCAATTTACTCACTCTGAGTTCTCAAAAAGGGTTTCTTCACCCCGGGAAGTTAATTAAATACCATTTGGAGGCATTTAATGTTCGATCAAAAACGGCTGATTTTCGACAAAAGAGATAACACCCCCCCATTACGTCATGCTTCAGAAATGTGGAGAATGGTCCGTTTTCAAATGTTTTATTTTTGAACGTCAGTTCACATTTGTAGGTGGATCATCAGTGTTAGAGCTAAAATTAGCATGTTTAAAGTGATTTTCATGCTTCCAGGGGCTCGGGAAGTGAATTAAATACTATTTGGAGGCATTTAATGTTCAATCAAAAACAGCTGATTTGTGACAAAAGAGATAACACCCCCCCATTACGTCATGCTTCAGAAATGTGGAAAATGGTCCGTTATCAAATGTTTTATTTTTGAACGTCAGTTCACATTTGTAGGTGGATCATCAGTGTTAGAGCTAAAATTAGCATGTTTAAAGTGATTTTCATGCTTCCAGGGGCCCTAAACACAAGATTTATGGAATGGTTAAAAGTGCATGAAAATGGCCAATTTACTCACTCTGAGTTCTCAAAAAGGGTTTCTTCACCCCGGGAAGTTAATTAAATACCATTTGGAGGCATTTAATGTTCGAGCAAAAACGGCTGATTTTTGTCAAAAGAGATAACACCCCCCCATTACGTCATGCTTCAGAAATGTGGAAAATGGTCCGTTTTCAAATGTTTTATTTTTGAACGTCAGTTCACATTTGTAGGTGGATCAACAGTGTTAGAGCTAAAATTAGCATGTTTAAAGTGATTTTCATGCTTCCAGGGGCCCTAAACACAAGATTTATGGAATGGTTAAAAGTGCATGAAAATGGCCAATTTACTCACTCTGAGTTCTCAAAAAGGGTTTCTTCACCCCGGGAAGTTAATTAAATACCATTTGGAGGCATTTAATGTTCGAGCAAAAACGGCTGATTTTCGACAAAAGAGATAACACCCCCCCATTACGTCATGCTTCAGAAATGTGGAAAATGGTCCGTTTTCAAATGTTTTATTTTTGAACGTCAGTTCACATTTGTAGGTGGATCATCAGTGTTAGAGCTAAAATTAGCATGTTTAAAGTGATTTTCATGCTTCCAGGGGCTCGGGAAGTGAATTAAATACTATTTGGAGGCATTTAATGTTCAATCAAAAACAGCTGATTTTTGACAAAAGAGATAACACCCCCCCATTACGTCATCCTTCAGAAATGTGGAAAATGGTCAGTTTTCAAATGTTTTATTTTTGAACGTCAGTTCACATTTGTAGGTGGATCATCAGTGTTAGAGCTAAAATTAGCATGTTTAAAGTGATTTTCATGCTTCCAGGGGCCCTAAACACAAGATTTATGGAATGGTTAAAAGTGCGCGAAAATGGCCAATTTACTCACTCTGAGTTCTCAAAAAGGGTTTCTTCACCCCGGGAAGTTAATTAAATACCATTTGGAGGCATTTAATGTTCGAGCAAAAACGGCTGATTTTTGACAAAAGAGATAACACCCCCCATTACGTCATGCTTCAGAAATGTGGAAAATGGTCCGTTTTCAAATGTTTTATTTTTGAACGTCAGTTCACATTTGTAGGTGGATCATCAGTGTTAGAGCTAAAATTAGCATGTTTAAAGTGATTTTCATGCTTCCAGGGGCTCGGGAAGTGAATTAAATACTATTTGGAGGCATTTAATGTTCAAACAAAAACAGCTGATTTTTGACAAAAGAGATAACACCCCCCCATTACGTCATGCTTCAGAAAAGTGGAAAATGGTCCGTTTTCAAATGTTTTATTTTTGAACGTCAGTTCACATTTGTAGGTGGATCATCAGTGTTAGAGCTAAAATTAGCATGTTTAAAGTGATTTTCATGCTTCCAGGGGCCCTAAACACAAGACTTATGAATGGTTAAAAGTGCATGAAAATGGCCAATTTACTCACTCTGAGTTCTCAAAAAGGGTTTCTTCACCTCGGGAAGTTAATTAAATACCATTTGGAGGCATTTAATGTTCGAGTAAAAACGGCTGATTTTCGACAAAAGAGATAACACCCCCCCATTACGTCATGCTTCAGAAATGTGGAAAATGGTCCGTTTTCAAAAGTTTTATTTTTGAACGTCAGTTCACATTTGTAGGTGGATCATCAGTGTTAGAGCTAAAATTAGCATGTTTAAAGTGATTTTCATGCTTCCAGGGGCCCTAAACACAAGATTTATGGAATGGTTAAAAGTGCATGAAAATGGCCAATTTACTCACTCTGAGTTCTCAAAAAGGGTTTCTTCACCCCGGGAAGTTAATTAAATACCATTTGGAGGCATTTAATGTTCGAGCAAAAACGGCTGATTTTCGACAAAAGAGATAACACCCCCCCATTACGTCATGCTTCAGAAATGTGGAAAATGGTCCGTTTTCAAATGTTTTATTTTTGAACGTCAGTTCACATTTGTAGGTGGATCATCAGTGTTAGAGCTAAAATTAGCATGTTTAAAGTGATTTTCATGCTTCCAGGTGCTCGGGAAGTGAATTAAATACTATTTGGAGGCATTTAATGTTCAATCAAAAACAGCTGATTTTTGACAAAAGAGATAACACCCCCCCATTACGTCATGCTTCAGAAATGTGGAAAATGGTCCGTTTTCAAATGTTTTATTTTTGAACATCAGTTCACATTTGTAGGTGGATCATCAGTGTTAGAGCTAAAATTAGCATGTTTAAACTGATTTTCATGCTTCCAGGGGCCCTAAACACAAGATTTATGGAATGGTTAAAAGTGCGCGAAAATGGCCAATTTACTCACTCTGAGTTCTCAAAAAGGGTTTCTTCACCCCGGGAAGTTAATTAAATACCATTTGGAGGCATTTAATGTTCGAGCAAAAACGGCTGATTTTCGACAAAAGAGATAACACCCCCCCCATTACGTCATGCTTCAGAAATGTGGAAAATGGTCCATTTTCAAATGTTTTATTTTTGAACGTCAGTTCACATTTGTAGGTGGATCATCAGTGTTAGAGCTAAAATTAGCATGTTTAAAGTGATTTTCATGCTTCCAGGGGCTCGGGAAGTGAATTAAATACTATTTGGAGGCATTTAATGTTCAAGCAAAAACAGCTGATTTTTGACAAAAGAGATAACACCCCCCCATTACGTCATGCTTCAGAAATTTGGAAAATGGTCCATTTTCAAATGTTTTATTTTTGAACGTCAGTTCACATTTGTAGGTGGATCATCAGTGTTAGAGCTAAAATTAGCATGTTTAAAGTGATTTTCATGCTTCCAGGGGCCCTAAACACAAGATTTATGGAATGGTTAAAAGTGCGCGAAAATGGCCAATTTACTCACTCTGAGTTCTCAAAAAGGGTTTCTTCACCCCGGGAAGTTAATTAAATACCATTTGGAGGCATTTAATGTTGGAGCAAAAACGGCTGATTTTTGACAAAAGAGATAACACCCCCCCATTACGTCATGCTTCAGAAATGTGGAAAATGGTCCGTTTTCAAATGTTTTATTTTTGAACGTCAGTTCACATTTGTAGGTGGATCATCAGTGTTAGAGCTAAAATTAGCATGTTTAAAGTGATTTCATGCTTCCAGGGGCTCGGGAAGTGAATTAAATACTATTTGGAGGCATTTAATGTTCAATCAAAAACAGCTGATTTTTGACAAAAGAGATAACACCCCCCCATTACGTCATGCTTCAGAAATGTGGAAAATGGTCCGTTTTCAAACGTTTTATTTTTGAACGTCAGTTCACATTTGTAGGTGGATCATCAGTGTTAGAGCTAAAATTAGCATGTTTAAAGTGATTTTCATGCTTCCAGGGGCCCTAAACACAAGATTTATGGAATGGTTAAAAGTGCATGAAAATGGCCAATTTACTCACTCTGAGTTCTCAAAAAGGGTTTCTTCACCCCGGAAAGTTAATTAAATACCATTTGGAGGCATTTAATGTTCGAGCAAAAACGGCTGATTTTCGACAAAAGAGATAACACCCCCCCATTACGTCATGCTTCAGAAATGTGGAAAATGGTCCGTTTTCAAATGTTTTATTTTTGAACGTCAGTTCACATTTGTAGGTGGATCATCAGTGTTAGAGCTAAAATTAGCATGTTTAAAGTGATTTTCATGCTTCCAGGGGCTCGGGAAGTGAATTAAATACTATTTGTAGGCATTTAATGTTCAATCAAAAACAGCTGATTTTTGACAAAAGAGATAACACCCCCCCATTACGTCATGCTTCAGAAATGTGAAAAATGGTCCGTTTTCAAATGTTTTATTTTTGAACGTCAGTTCACATTTGTAGGTGGATCATCAGTGTTAGAGCTAAAATTAGCATGTTTAAAGTGATTTTCATGCTTCCAGGGGCCCTAAACACAAGATTTATGGAATGGTTAAAAGTGCATGAAAATGGCCAATGTACTCACTCTGAGTTCTCAAAAAGGGTTTCTTCACCCCGGGAAGTTAATTAAATACCATTTGGAGGCATTTAATGTTCGAGCAAAAACGGCTGATTTTCGACAAAAGAGATAACACCCCCCCATTACGTCATGCTTCAGGAATGTGGAAAATGGTCCGTTTTCAAATGTTTTATTTTTGAACGTCAGTTCACATTTGTAGGTGGATCATCATTGTTAGAGCTAAAATTAGCATGTTTAAAGTGATTTTCATGCTTCCAGGGGCTCGGGAAGTGAATTAAATACTATTTGGAGGCATTTAATGTTCAATCAAAAACAGCTGATTTTTGACAAAAGAGATAACACCCCCCCCCATTACGTCATGCTTCAGAAATGTGGAAAATGGTCCGTTTTCAAATGTTTTATTTTTGAACGTCAGTTCACATTTGTAGGTGGATCATCAGTGTTAGAGCTAAAATTAGCATGTTTAAAGTGATTTTCATGCTTCCAGGGGCCCTAAACACAAGATTTATGGAATGGTTAAAAGTGCGCGAAAATGGCCAATTTACTCACTCTGAGTTCTCAAAAAGGGTTTCTTCACCCCGGGAAGTTAATTAAATACCATTTGGAGGCATTTAATGTTCGAGCAAAAACGGCTGATTTTCGACAAAAGAGATAACACCCCCCCATTACGTCATGCTTCAGAAATGTGGAAAATGGTCCGTTTTCAAATGTTTTATTTTTGAACGTCAGTTCACATTTGTAGGTGGATCATCAGTGTTAGAGCTAAAATTAGCATGTTTAAAGTGATTTTCATGCTTCCAGGGGCTGGGGAAGTGAATTAAATACTATTTGGAGGCATTTAATGTTCAATCAAAAACAGCTGATTTTTGACAAAAGAGATAACACCCCCCCATTACGTCATGCTTCAGAAATGTGGAAAATGGTCCGTTTTCAAATGTTTTATTTTTGAACGTCAGTTCACATTTGTAGGTGGATCATCAGTGTTAGAGCTAAAATTAGCATGTTTAAAGTGATTTTCATGCTTCCAGGGGCCCTAAACACAAGATTTATGGAATGGTTAAAAGTGCATGAAAATGGCCAATGTACTCACTCTGAGTTCTCAAAAAGGGTTTCTTCACCCCGGGAAGTTAATTAAATACCATTTGAAGGCATTTAATGTTCGAGCAAAAACGGCTGATTTTCGACAAAAGAGATAACACCCCCCCATTACGTCATGCTTCAGGAATGTGGAAAATGGTCAGTTTTCAAATGTTTTATTTTTGAACGTCAGTTCACATTTGTAGGTGGATCATCAGTGTTAGAGCTAAAATTAGCATGTTTAAAGTGATTTTCATGCTTCCAGGGGCTCGGGAAGTGAATTAAATACTATTTGGAGGCATTTAATGTTCAATCAAAAACAGCTGATTTTTGACAAAAGAGATAACACCCCCCCCCATTACGTCATGCTTCAGAAATGTGGAAAATGGTCCGTTTTCAAATGTTTTATTTTTGAACGTCAGTTCACATTTGTAGGTGGATCATCAGTGTTAGAGCTAAAATTAGCATGTTTAAAGTGATTTTCATGCTTCCAGGGGCCCTAAACACAAGATTTATGGAATGGTTAAAAGTGCGCGAAAATGGCCAATTTACTCACTCTGAGTTCTCAAAAAGGGTTTCTTCACCCCGGGAAGTTAATTAAATACCATTTGGAGGCATTTAATGTTGGAGCAAAAACGGCTGATTTTTGACAAAAGAGATAACACCCCCCCATTACGTCATGCTTCAGAAATGTGGAAAATGGTCCGTTTTCAAATGTTTTATTTTTGAACGTCAGTTCACATTTGTAGGTGGATCATCAGTGTTAGAGCTAAAATTAGCATGTTTAAAGTGATTTTCATGCTTCCAGGGGCCCTAAACACAAGATTTATGGAATGGTTAAAAGTGCATGAAAATGGCCAATTTACTCACTCTGAGTTCTCAAAAAGGGTTTCTTCATCCCGGGAAGTTAATTAAATACCATTTGGAGGCATTTAATGTTCGAGCAAAAACAGCTGATTTTCGACAAAAGAGATAACACCCCCCCATTACGTCATGCTTCAGAAATGTGGAAAATAGTCCGTTTTCAAATGTTTTATTTTTGAACGTCAGTTCACATTTTTAGGTGGATCATCAGTGTTAGAGCTAAAATTAGCATGTTTAAAGTGATTTTCATGCTTCCAGGGGCTCGGGAAGTGAATTAAATACTATTTGGAGGCATTTAATGCTCAATCAAAAACAGCTGATTTTTGACAAAAGAGATAACACCCCCCCATTACGTCATGCTTCAGAAATGTGGAAAATGGTCCATTTTCAAATGTTTTATTTTTGAACGTCAGTTCACATTTGTAGGTGGATCATCAGTGTTAGAGCTAAAATTAGCATGTTTAAAGTGATTTTCATGCTTCCAGGGGCCCTAAACACAAGATTTATGGAATGGTTAAAAGTCCATGAAAATGGCCAATTTACTCACTCTGAGTTCTCAAAAAGGGTTTCTTCACCCCGGGAAGTTAATTAAATACCATTTGGAGGCATTTAATGTTCGATCAAAAACGGCTGATTTTCGACAAAAGAGATAACACCCCCCCATTACGTCATGCTTCAGAAATGTGGAAAATGGTCCGTTTTCAAATGTTTTATTTTTGAACGTCAGTTCACATTTGTAGGTGGATCATCAGTGTTAGAGCTAAAATTAGCATGTTTAAAGTGATTTCCATGCTTCCAGGGGCTCGGGAAGTGAATTAAATACTATTTGGAGGCATTTAATGTTCAATCAAAAACAGCTGATTTGTGACAAAAGAGATAACACCCCCCCATTACGTCATGCTTCAGAAATGTGGAAAATGGTCCGTTATCAAATGTTTTATTTTTGAACGTCAGTTCACATTTGTAGGTGGATCATCAGTGTTAGAGCTAAAATTAGCATGTTTAAAGTGATTTTCATGCTTCCAGGGGCCCTAAACACAAGATTTATGGAATGGTTAAAAGTGCATGAAAATGGCCAATTTACTCACTCTGAGTTCTCAAAAAGGGTTTCTTCACCCCGGGAAGTTAATTAAATACCATTTGGAGGCATTTAATGTTCGAGCAAAAACGGCTGATTTTCGACAAAAGAGATAACACCCCCCCATTACGTCATGCTTCAGAAATGTGGAAAATGGTCCGTTTTCAAATGTTTTATTTTTGAACGTCAGTTCACATTTGTAGGTGGATCATCAGTGTTAGAGCTAAAATTAGCATGTTTAAAGTGATTTTCATGCTTCCAGGGGCTCGGGAAGTGAATTAAATACTATTTGGAGTCATTTAATGTTCAATCAAAAACAGCTGATTTTTGACAAAAGAGATAACACCCCCCCATTACGTCATGCTTCAGAAATGTGGAAAATGGTCCGTTTTCAAATGTTTTATTTTTGAACGTCAGTTCACATTTGTAGGTTGATCATCAGTGTTAGAGCTAAAATTAGCATGTTTAAAGTGATTTTCATGCTTCCAGGGGCTCGGGAAGTGAATTAAATACTATTTGGAGGCATTTAATGTTCAATCAAAAACAGCTGATTTTTGACAAAAGAGATAACACCCCCCCATTACGTCATGCTTCAGAAATGTGGAAAATGGTCCGTTTTCAAATGTTTTATTTTTGAACGTCAGTTCACATTTGTAGGTGGATCATCAGTGTTAGAGCTAAAATTAGCATGTTTAAAGTGATTTTCATGCTTCCAGGGGCCCTAAACACAAGATTTATGGAATGGTTAAAAGTGCGCGAAAATGGCCAATTTACTCACTCTGAGTTCTCAAAAAGGGTTTCTTCACCCCGGGAAGTTAATTAAATACCATTTGGAGGCATTTAATGTTCGAGCAAAAACGGCTGATTTTTGACAAAAGAGATAACACCCCCCCATTACGTCATGCTTCAGAAATGTGGAAAATGGTCCGTTTTCAAATGTTTTATTTTTGAACGTCAGTTCACATTTGTAGGTGGATCATCAGTGTTAGAGCTAAAATTAGCATGTTTAAAGTGATTTTCATGCTTCCAGGGGCCCTAAACACAAGATTTATGGAATGGTTAAAAGTGCATGAAAATGGCCAATTTACTCACTCTGAGTTCTCAAAAAGGGTTTCTTCATCCCGGGAAGTTAATTAAATACCATTTGGAGGCATTTAATGTTCGAGCAAAAACAGCTGATTTTCGACAAAAGAGATAACACCCCCCCATTACGTCATGCTTCAGAAATGTGGAAAATGGTCCGTTTTCAAATGTTTTATTTTTGAACGTCAGTTCACATTTTTAGGTGGATCATCAGTGTTAGAGCTAAAATTAGCATGTTTAAAGTGATTTTCATGCTTCCAGGGGCTCGGGAAGTGAATTAAATACTATTTGGAGGCATTTAATGCTCAATCAAAAACAGCTGATTTTTGACAAAAGAGATAACACCCCCCATTACGTCATGCTTCAGAAATGTGGAAAATGGTCCATTTTCAAATGTTTTATTTTTGAACGTCAGTTCACATTTGTAGGTGGATCATCAGTGTTAGAGCTAAAATTAGCATGTTTAAAGTGATTTTCATGCTTCCAGGGGCCCTAAACACAAGATTTATGGAATGGTTAAAAGTCCATGAAAATGGCCAATTTACTCACTCTGAGTTCTCAAAAAGGGTTTCTTCACCCCGGGAATTTAATTAAATACCATTTGGAGGCATTTAATGTTCGATCAAAAACGGCTGATTTTCGACAAAAGAGATAACACCCCCCCATTACGTCATGCTTCAGAAATGTGGAAAATGGTCCGTTTTCAAATGTTTTATTTTTGAACGTCAGTTCACATTTGTAGGTGGATCATCAGTGTTAGAGCTAAAATTAGCATGTTTAAAGTGATTTCCATGCTTCCAGGGGCTCGGGAAGTGAATTAAATACTATTTGGAGGCATTTAATGTTCAATCAAAAACAGCTGATTTGTGACAAAAGAGATAACACCCCCCCATTACGTCATGCTTCAGAAATGTGGAAAATGGTCCGTTATCAAATGTTTTATTTTTGAACGTCAGTTCACATTTGTAGGTGGATCATCAGTGTTAGAGCTAAAATTAGCATGTTTAAAGTGATTTTCATGCTTCCAGGGGCCCTAAACACAAGATTTATGGAATGGTTAAAAGTGCATGAAAATGGCCAATTTACTCACTCTGAGTTCTCAAAAAGGGTTTCTTCACCCCGGGAAGTTAATTAAATACCATTTGGAGGCATTTAATGTTCGAGCAAAAACGGCTGATTTTCGACAAAAGAGATAACACCCCCCCTATTACGTCATGCTTCAGAAATGTGGAAAATGGTCCGTTTTCAAATGTTTTATTTTTGAACGTCAGTTCACATTTGTAGGTGGATCATCAGTGTTAGAGCTAAAATTAGCATGTTTAAAGTGATTTTCATGCTTCCAGGGGCTCGGGAAGTGAATTAAATACTATTTGGAGTCATTTAATGTTCAATCAAAAACAGCTGATTTTTGACAAAAGAGATAACACCCCCCCATTACGTCATGCTTCAGAAATGTGGAAAATGGTCCGTTTTCAAATGTTTTATTTTTGAACGTCAGTTCACATTTGTAGGTGGATCATCAGTGTTAGAGCTAAAATTAGCATGTTTAAAGTGATTTTCATGCTTCCAGGGGCTCGGGAAGTGAATTAAATACTATTTGGAGGCATTTAATGTTCAATCAAAAACAGCTGATTTTTGACAAAAGAGATAACACCCCCCCATTACGTCATGCTTCAGAAATGTGGAAAATGGTCCGTTTTCAAATGTTTTATTTTTGAACGTCAGTTCACATTTGTAGGTGTATCATCAGTGTTAGAGCTAAAATTAGCATGTTTAAACTGATTTTCATGCTTCCAGGGGCCCTAAACACAAGATTTATGGAATGGTTAAAAGTGCGCGAAAATGGCCAATTTACTCACTCTGAGTTCTCAAAAAGGGTTTCTTCACCCCAGGAAGTTAATTAAATACCATTTGGAGGCATTTAATGTTCGAGCAAAAACGGCTGATTTTCGACAAAAGAGATAACACCCCCCCCATTACGTCATGCTTCAGAAATGTGGAAAATGGTCCATTTTCAAATGTTTTATTTTTGAACGTCAGTTCACATTTGTAGGTGGATCATCAGTGTTAGAGCTAAAATTAGCATGTTTAAAGTGATTTTCATGCTTCCAGGGGCTCGGGAAGTGAATTAAATACTATTTGGAGGCATTTAATGTTCAAGCAAAAACAGCTGATTTTTGACAAATGAGATAACACCCCCCCCATTACGTCATGCTTCAGAAATGTGGAAAATGGTCCGTTTTCAAATGTTTTATTTTTGAACGTCAGTTCACATTTGTAGGTGGATCATCAGTGTTAGAGCTAAAATTAGCATGTTTAAAGTGATTTTCATGCTTCCAGGGGCCCTAAACACAAGATTTATGGAATGGTTAAAAGTGCATGAAAATGGCCAATTTACTCACTCTGAGTTCTCAAAAAGGGTTTCTTCACCCCGGGAAGTTAATTAAATACCATTTGGAGGCATTTAATGTTCGAGCAAAAACGGCTGATTTTCGACAAAAGAGATAACACCCCCCCATTACGTCATGCTTCAGAAATGTGGAAAATGGTCCGTTTTCAAATGTTTTATTTTTGAACGTCAGTTCACATTTGTAGGTGGATCCTCAGTGTTAGAGCTAAAATTAGCATGTTTAAAGTGATTTTCATGCTTCCAGGGGCTCGGGAAGTGAATTAAATACTATTTGGAGTCATTTAATGTTCAATCAAAAACAGCTGATTTTTGACAAAAGAGATAACACCCCCCCATTACGTCATGCTTCAGAAATGTGGAAAATGGTCCGTTTTCAAATGTTTTATTTTTGAACGTCAGTTCACATTTGTAGGTGGATCATCAGTGTTAGAGCTAAAATTAGCATGTTTAAAGTGATTTTCATGCTTCCAGGGGCTCGGGAAGTGAATTAAATACTATTTGGAGGCATTTAATGTTCAATCAAAAACAGCTGATTTTTGACAAAAGAGATAACACCCCCCCATTACGTCATGCTTCAGAAATGTGGAAAATGGTCCGTTTTCAAATGTTTTATTTTTGAACGTCAGTTCACATTTGTAGGTGGATCATCAGTGTTAGAGCTAAAATTAGCATGTTTAAAGTGATTTTCATGCTTCCAGGGGCTCGGGAAGTGAATTAAATACTATTTGGAGGCATTTAATGTTCAAACAAAAACAGCTGATTTTTGACAAAAGAGATAACACCCCCCCATTACGTCATGCTTCAGAAAAGTGGAAAATGGTCCGTTTTCAAATGTTTTATTTTTGAACGTCAGTTCACATTTGTAGGTGGATCATCAGTGTTAGAGCTAAAATTAGCATGTTTAAAGTGATTTTCATGCTTCCAGGGGCCCTAAACACAAGACTTATGGAATGGTTAAAAGTGCATGAAAATGGCCAATTTACTCACTCTGAGTTCTCAAAAAGGGTTTCTTCACCTCGGGAAGTTAATTAAATAGCATTTGGAGGCATTTAATGTTCGAGTAAAAACGGCTGATTTTCGACAAAAGAGATAACACCCCCCCATTACGTCATGCTTCAGAAATGTGGAAAATGGTCCGTTTTCAAAAGTTTTATTTTTGAACGTCAGTTCACATTTGTAGGTGGATCATCAGTGTTAGAGCTAAAATTAGCATGTTTAAAGTGATTTTCATGCTTCCAGGGGCCCTAAACACAAGATTTATGGAATGGTTAAAAGTGCATGAAAATGGCCAATTTACTCACTCTGAGTTCTCAAAAAGGGTTTCTTCACCCCGGGAAGTTAATTAAATACCATTTGGAGGCATTTAATGTTCGAGCAAAAACGGCTGATTTTCGACAAAAGAGATAACACCCCCCCATTACGTCATGCTTCAGAAATGTGGAAAATGGTCCGTTTTCAAATGTTTTATTTTTGAACGTCAGTTCACTTTTGTAGGTGGATCATCAGTGTTAGAGCTAAAATTAGCATGTTTAAAGTGATTTTCATGCTTCCAGGTGCTCGGGAAGTGAATTAAATACTATTTGGAGGCATTTAATGTTCAATCAAAAACAGCTGATTTTTGACAAAAGAGATAACACCCCCCCATTACGTCATGCTTCAGAAATGTGGAAAATGGTCCGTTTTCAAATGTTTTATTTTTGAACGTCAGTTCACATTTGTAGGTGGATCATCAGTGTTAGAGCTAAAATTAGCATGTTTAAAGTGATTTTCATGCTTCCAGGGGCCCTAAACACAAGATTTATGGAATGGTTAAAAGTGCGCAAAAATGGCCAATTTACTCACTCTGAGTTCTCAAAAAGGGTTTCTTCACCCCGGGAAGTTAATTAAATACCATTTGGAGGCATTTAATGTTGGAGCAAAAACGGCTGATTTTTGACAAAAGAGATAACACCCCCCCATTACGTCATGCTTCAGAAATGTGGAAAATGGTCCGTTTTCAAATGTTTTATTTTTGAACGTCAGTTCACATTTGTAGGTGGATCATCAGTGTTAGAGCTAAAATTAGCATGTTTAAAGTGATTTCATGCTTCCAGGGGCTCGGGAAGTGAATTAAATACTATTTGGAGGCATTTAATGTTCAATCAAAAACAGCTGATTTTTGACAAAAGAGATAACACCCCCCCATTACGTCATGCTTCAGAAATGTGGAAAATGGTCCGTTTTCAAACGTTTTATTTTTGAACGTCAGTTCACATTTGTAGGTGGATCATCAGTGTTAGAGCTAAAATTAGCATGTTTAAAGTGATTTTCATGCTTCCAGGGGCCCTAAACACAAGATTTATGGAATGGTTAAAAGTGCATGAAAATGGCCAATTTACTCACTCTGAGTTCTCAAAAAGGGTTTCTTCACCCCGGAAAGTTAATTAAATACCATTTGGAGGCATTTAATGTTCGAGCAAAAACGGCTGATTTTCGACAAAAGAGATAACACCCCCCCATTACGTCATGCTTCAGAAATGTGGAAAATGGTCCGTTTTCAAATGTTTTATTTTTGAACGTCAGTTCACATTTGTAGGTGGATCATCAGTGTTAGAGCTAAAATTAGCATGTTTAAAGTGATTTTCATGCTTCCAGGGGCTCGGGGAGTGAATTAAATACTATTTGTAGGCATTTAATGTTCAATCAAAAACAGCTGATTTTTGACAAAAGAGATAACACCCCCCCATTACGTCATGCTTCAGAAATGTGGAAAATGGTCCGTTTTCAAATGTTTTATTTTTGAACGTCAGTTCACATTTGTAGGTGGATCATCAGTGTTAGAGCTAAAATTAGCATGTTTAAAGTGATTTTCATGCTTCCAGGGGCCCTAAACACAAGATTTATGGAATGGTTAAAAGTGCATGAAAATGGCCAATGTACTCACTCTGAGTTCTCAAAAAGGGTTTCTTCACCCCGGGAAGTTAATTAAATACCATTTGGAGGCATTTAATGTTCGAGCAAAAACGGCTGATTTTCGACAAAAGAGATAACACCCCCCCATTACGTCATGCTTCAGGAATGTGGAAAATGGTCCGTTTTCAAATGTTTTATTTTTGAACGTCAGTTCACATTTGTAGGTGGATCATCATTGTTAGAGCTAAAATTAGCATGTTTAAAGTGATTTTCATGCTTCCAGGGGCTCGGGAAGTGAATTAAATACTATTTGGAGGCATTTAATGTTCAATCAAAAACAGCTGATTTTTGACAAAAGAGATAACACCCCCCCCCATTACGTCATGCTTCAGAAATGTGGAAAATGGTCCGTTTTCAAATGTTTTATTTTTGAACGTCAGTTCACATTTGTAGGTGGATCATCAGTGTTAGAGCTAAAATTAGCATGTTTAAAGTGATTTTCATGCTTCCAGGGGCCCTAAACACAAGATTTATGGAATGGTTAAAAGTTCTCGAAAATGGCCAATTTACTCACTCTGAGTTCTCAAAAAGGGTTTCTTCACCCCGGGAAGTTAATTAAATACCATTTGGAGGCATTTAATGTTCGAGCAAAAACGGCTGATTTTCGACAAAAGAGATAACACCCCCCCATTACGTCATGCTTCAGAAATGTGGAAAATGGTCCGTTTTCAAATGTTTTATTTTTGAACGTCAGTTCACATTTGTAGGTGGATCATCAGTGTTAGAGCTAAAATTAGCATGTTTAAAGTGATTTTCATGCTTCCAGGGGCTGGGGAAGTGAATTAAATACTATTTGGAGGCATTTAATGTTCAATCAAAAACAGCAGATTTTTGACAAAAGAGATAACACCCCCCCATTACGTCATGCTTCAGAAATGTGGAAAATGGTCCGTTTTCAAATGTTTTATTTTTGAACGTCAGTTCACATTTGTAGGTGGATCATCAGTGTTAGAGCTAAAATTAGCATGTTTAAAGTGATTTTCATGCTTCCAGGGGCCCTAAACATAAGATTTATGGAATGGTTAAAAGTGCATGAAAATGGCCAATGTACTCACTCTGAGTTCTCAAAAAGGGTTTCTTCACCCCGGGAAGTTAATTAAATACCATTTGGAGGCATTTAATGTTCGAGCAAAAACGGCTGATTTTCGACAAAAGAGATAACACCCCCCCATTACGTCATGCTTCAGGAATGTGGAAAATGGTCCGTTTTCAAATGTTTTATTTTTGAACGTCAGTTCACATTTGTAGGTGGATCATCAGTGTTAGAGCTAAAATTAGCATGTTTAAAGTGATTTTCATGCTTCCAGGGGCCCTAAACACAAGATTTATGGAATGGTTAAAAGTGCGCGAAAATGGCCAATTTACTCACTCTGAGTTCTCAAAAAGGGTTTCTTCACCCCGGGAAGTTAATTAAATACCATTTGGAGGCATTTAATGTTCGAGCAAAAACGGCTGATTTTTGACAAAAGAGATAACACCCCCCCATTACGTCATGCTTCAGAAATGTGGAAAATGGTCCGTTTTCAAATGTTTTATTTTTGAACGTCAGTTCACATTTGTAGGTGGATCATCAGTGTTAGAGCTAAAATTAGCATGTTTAAAGTGATTTTCATGCTTCCAGGGGCCCTAAACACAAGATTTATGGAATGGTTAAAAGTGCATGAAAATGGCCAATTTACTCACTCTGAGTTCTCAAAAAGGGTTTCTTCATCCCGGGAAGTTAATTAAATACCATTTGGAGGCATTTAATGTTCGAGCAAAAACAGCTGATTTTCGACAAAAGAGATAACACCCCCCCATTACGTCATGCTTCAGAAATGTGGAAAATGGTCCGTTTTCAAATGTTTTATTTTTGAATGTCAGTTCACATTTTTAGGTGGATCATCAGTGTTAGAGCTAAAATTAGCATGTTTAAAGTGATTTTCATGCTTCCAGGGGCTCGGGAAGTGAATTAAATACTATTTGGAGGCATTTAATGCTCAATCAAAAACAGCTGATTTTTGACAAAAGAGATAACACCCCCCCATTACGTCATGCTTCAGAAATGTGGAAAATGGTCCGTTATCAAATGTTTTATTTTTGAACGTCAGTTCACATTTGTAGGTGGATCATCAGTGTTAGAGCTAAAATTAGCATGTTTAAAGTGATTTTCATGCTTCCAGGGGCCCTAAACACAAGATTTATGGAATGGTTAAAAGTGCATGAAAATGGCCAATGTACTCACTCTGAGTTCTCAAAAAGGGTTTCTTCACCCCGGGAAGTTAATTAAATACCATTTGGAGGCATTTAATGTTCGAGCAAAAACGGCTGATTTTCGACAAAAGAGATAACACCCCCCCATTACGTCATGCTTCAGGAATGTGGAAAATGGTCCGTTTTCAAATGTTTTATTTTTGAACGTCAGTTCACATTTGTAGGTGGATCATCAGTGTTAGAGCTAAAATTAGCATGTTTAAAGTGATTTTCATGCTTCCAGGGGCCCTAAACACAAGATTTATGGAATGGTTAAAAGTGCGCGAAAATGGCCAATTTACTCACTCTGAGTTCTCAAAAAGGGTTTCTTCACCCCGGGAAGTTAATTAAATACCATTTGGAGGCATTTAATGTTCGAGCAAAAACGGCTGATTTTTGACAAAAGAGATAACACCCCCCCATTACGTCATGCTTCAGAAATGTGGAAAATGGTCCGTTTTCAAATGTTTTATTTTTGAACGTCAGTTCACATTTGTAGGTGGATCATCAGTGTTAGAGCTAAAATTAGCATGTTTAAAGTGATTTTCATGCTTCCAGGGGCCCTAAACACAAGATTTATGGAATGGTTAAAAGTGCATGAAAATGGCCAATTTACTCACTCTGAGTTCTCAAAAAGGGTTTCTTCATCCCGGGAAGTTAATTAAATACCATTTGGAGGCATTTAATGTTCGAGCAAAAACAGCTGATTTTCGACAAAAGAGATAACACCCCCCCATTACGTCATGCTTCAGAAATGTGGAAAATGGTCCGTTTTCAAATGTTTTATTTTTGAATGTCAGTTCACATTTTTAGGTGGATCATCAGTGTTAGAGCTAAAATTAGCATGTTTAAAGTGATTTTCATGCTTCCAGGGGCTCGGGAAGTGAATTAAATACTATTTGGAGGCATTTAATGCTCAATCAAAAACAGCTGATTTTTGACAAAAGAGATAACACCCCCCCATTACGTCATGCTTCAGAAATGTGGAAAATGGTCCATTTTCTAATGTTTTATTTTTGAACGTCAGTTCACATTTGTAGGTGGATCATCAGTGTTAGAGCTAAAATTAGCATGTTTAAAGTGATTTTCATGCTTCCAGGGGCTCGGGAAGTGAATTAAATACTATTTGGAGGCATTTAATGTTCAATCAAAAACAGCTGATTTTTGACAAAAGAGATAACACCCCCCCATTACGTCATGCTTCAGAAATGTGGAAAATGGTCCGTTTTCAAATGTTTTATTTTTGAACGTCAGTTCACATTTGTAGGTGGATCATCAGTGTTAGAGCTAAAATTAGCATGTTTAAAGTGATTTTCATGCTTCCAGGGGCCCTAAACACAAGATTTATGGAATGGTTAAAAGTGCGCGAAAATGGCCAATTTACTCACTCTGAGTTCTCAAAAAGGGTTTCTTCACCCCGGGAAGTTAATTAAATACCATTTGGAGGCATTTAATGTTCGAGCAAAAACGGCTGATTTTTGACAAAAGAGATAACACCCCCCCATTACGTCATGCTTCAGAAATGTGGAAAATGGTCCGTTTTCAAATGTTTTATTTTTGAACGTCAGTTCACATTTGTAGGTGGATCATCAGTGTTAGAGCTAAAATTAGCATGTTTAAAGTGATTTTCATGCTTCCAGGGGCCCTAAACACAAGATTTATGGAATGGTTAAAAGTGCATGAAAATGGCCAATTTACTCACTCTGAGTTCTCAAAAAGGGTTTCTTCATCCCGGGAAGTTAATTAAATACCATTTGGAGGCATTTAATGTTCGAGCAAAAACAGCTGATTTTCGACAAAAGAGATAACACCCCCCCATTACGTCATGCTTCAGAAATGTGGAAAATGGTCCGTTTTCAAATGTTTTATTTTTGAATGTCAGTTCACATTTTTAGGTGGATCATCAGTGTTAGAGCTAAAATTAGCATGTTTAAAGTGATTTTCATGCTTCCAGGGGCTCGGGAAGTGAATTAAATACTATTTGGAGGCATTTAATGCTCAATCAAAAACAGCTGATTTTTGACAAAAGAGATAACACCCCCCCATTACGTCATGCTTCAGAAATGTGGAAAATGGTCCATTTTCAAATGTTTTATTTTTGAACGTCAGCTCACATTTGTAGGTGGATCATCAGTGTTAGAGCTAAAATTAGCATGTTTAAAGTGATTTTCATGCTTCCAGGGGCCCTAAACACAAGATTTATGGAATGGTTAAAAGTCCATGAAAATGGCCAATTTACTCACTCTGAGTTCTCAAAAAGGGTTTCTTCACCCCGGGAAGTTAATTAAATACCATTTGGAGGCATTTAATGTTCGATCAAAAACGGCTGATTTTCGACAAAAGAGATAACACCCCCCCATTACGTCATGCTTCAGAAATGTGGAAAATGGTCCGTTTTCAAATGTTTTATTTTTGAACGTCAGTTCACATTTGTAGGTGGATCATCAGTGTTAGAGCTAAAATTAGCATGTTTAAAGTGATTTCCATGCTTCCAGGGGCTCGGGAAGTGAATTAAATACTATTTGGAGGCATTTAATGTTCAATCAAAAACAGCTGATTTGTGACAAAAGAGATAACACCCCCCCATTACGTCATGCTTCAGAAATGTGGAAAATGGTCCGTTATCAAATGTTTTATTTTTGAACGTCAGTTCACATTTGTAGGTGGATCATCAGTGTTAGAGCTAAAATTAGCATGTTTAAAGTGATTTTCATGCTTCCAGGGGCCCTAAACACAAGATTTATGGAATGGTTAAAAGTGCATGAAAATGGCCAATTTACTCACTCTGAGTTCTCAAAAAGGGTTTCTTCACCCCGGGAAGTTAATTAAATACCATTTGGAGGCATTTAATGTTCGAGCAAAAACGGCTGATTTTCGACAAAAGAGATAACACCCCCCCATTACGTCATGCTTCAGAAATGTGGAAAATGGTCCGTTTTCAAATGTTTTATTTTTGAACGTCAGTTCACATTTGTAGGTGGATCATCAGTGTTAGAGCTAAAATTAGCATGTTTAAAGTGATTTTCATGCTTCCAGGGGCTCGGGAAGTGAATTAAATACTATTTGGAGTCATTTAATGTTCAATCAAAAACAGCTGATTTTTGACAAAAGAGATAACACCCCCCCATTACGTCATGCTTCAGAAATGTGGAAAATGGTCCGTTTTCAAATGTTTTATTTTTGAACGTCAGTTCACATTTGTAGGTGGATCATCAGTGTTAGAGCTAAAATTAGCATGTTTAAAGTGATTTTCATGCTTCCAGGGGCTCGGGAAGTGAATTAAATACTATTTGGAGGCATTTAATGTTCAATCAAAAACAGCTGATTTTTGACAAAAGAGATAACACCCCCCCATTACGTCATGCTTCAGAAATGTGGAAAATGGTCCGTTTTCAAATGTTTTATTTTTGAACGTCAGTTCACATTTGTAGGTGGATCATCAGTGTTAGAGCTAAAATTAGCATGTTTAAAGTGATTTTCATGCTTCCAGGGGCCCTAAACACAAGATTTATGGAATGGTTAAAAGTGCGCGAAAATGGGCAATTTACTCACTCTGAGTTCTCAAAAAGGGTTTCTTCACCCCGGGAAGTTAATTAAATACCATTTGGAGGCATTTAATGTTCGAGCAAAAACGGCTGATTTTTGACAAAAGAGATAACACCCCCCCATTACGTCATGCTTCAGAAATGTGGAAAATGGTCCGTTTTCAAATGTTTTATTTTTGAACGTCAGTTCACATTTGTAGGTGGATCATCAGTGTTAGAGCTAAAATTAGCATGTTTAAAGTGATTTTCATGCTTCCAGGGGCCCTAAACACAAGATTTATGGAATGGTTAAAAGTGCATGAAAATGGCCAATTTACTCACTCTGAGTTCTCAAAAAGGGTTTCTTCATCCCGGGAAGTTAATTAAATACCATTTGGAGGCATTTAATGTTCGATCAAAAACGGCTGATTTTCGACAAAAGAGATAACACCCCCCCATTACGTCATGCTTCAGAAATGTGGAAAATGGTCCGTTTTCAAATGTTTTATTTTTGAACGTCAGTTCACATTTGTAGGTGGATCATCAGTGTTAGAGCTAAAATTAGCATGTTTAAAGTGATTTCCATGCTTCCAGGGGCTCGGGAAGTGAATTAAATACTATTTGGAGGCATTTAATGTTCAATCAAAAACAGCTGATTTGTGACAAAAGAGATAACACCCCCCCATTACGTCATGCTTCAGAAATGTGGAAAATGGTCCGTTATCAAATGTTTTATTTTTGAACGTCAGTTCACATTTGTAGGTGGATCATCAGTGTTAGAGCTAAAATTAGCATGTTTAAAGTGATTTTCATGCTTCCAGGGGCCCTAAACACAAGATTTATGGAATGGTTAAAAGTGCATGAAAATGGCCAATTTACTCACTCTGAGTTCTCAAAAAGGGTGTCTTCACCCCGGGAAGTTAATTAAATACCATTTGGAGGCATTTAATGTTCGAGCAAAAACGGCTGATTTTCGACAAAAGAGATAACACCCCCCCATTACGTCATGCTTCAGAAATGTGGAAAATGGTCCGTTTTCAAATGTTTTATTTTTGAACGTCAGTTCACATTTGTAGGTGGATCATCAGTGTTAGAGCTAAAATTAGCATGTTTAAAGTGATTTTCATGCTTCCAGGGGCTCGGGAAGTGAATTAAATACTATTTGGAGTCATTTAATGTTCAATCAAAAACAGCTGATTTTTGACAAAAGAGATAACACCCCCCCATTACGTCATGCTTCAGAAATGTGGAAAATGGTCCGTTTTCAAATGTTTTATTTTTGAACGTCAGTTCACATTTGTAGGTGGATCATCAGTGTTAGAGCTAAAATTAGCATGTTTAAAGTGATTTTCATGCTTCCAGGGGCTCGGGAAGTGAATTAAATACTATTTGGAGGCATTTAATGTTCAATCAAAAACAGCTGATTTTTGACAAAAGAGATAACACCCCCCCATTACGTCATGCTTCAGAAATGTGGAAAATGGTCCGTTTTCAAATGTTTTATTTTTGAACGTCAGTTCACATTTGTAGGTGGATCATCAGTGTTAGAGCTAAAATTAGCATGTTTAAACTGATTTTCATGCTTCCAGGGGCCCTAAACACAAGATTTATGGAATGGTTAAAAGTGCGCGAAAATGGCCAATTTACTCACTCTGAGTTCTCAAAAAGGGTTTCTTCACCCCAGGAAGTTAATTAAATACCATTTGGAGGCATTTAATGTTCGAGCAAAAACGGCTGATTTTCGACAAAAGAGATAACACCTCCCCCATTACGTCATGCTTCAGAAATGTGGAAAATGGTCCATTTTCAAATGTTTTATTTTTGAACGTCAGTTCACATTTGTAGGTGGATCATCAGTGTTAGAGCTAAAATTAGCATGTTTAAAGTGATTTTCATGCTTCCAGGGGCTCGGGAAGTGAATTAAATACTATTTGGAGGCATTTAATGTTCAAGCAAAAACAGCTGATTTTTGACAAAAGAGATAACACCCCCCCCATTACGTCATGCTTCAGAAATGTGGAAAATGGTCCGTTTTCAAATGTTTTATTTTTGAACGTCAGTTCACATTTGTAGGTGGATCATCAGTGTTAGAGCTAAAATTAGCATGTTTAAAGTGATTTTCATGCTTCCAGGGGCCCTAAACACAAGATTTATGGAATGGTTAAAAGTGCATGAAAATGGCCAATTTACTCACTCTGAGTTCTCAAAAAGGGTTTCTTCACCCCGGGAAGTTAATTAAATACCATTTGGAGGCATTTAATGTTCGAGCAAAAACGGCTGATTTTCGACAAAAGAGATAACACCCCCCCATTACGTCATGCTTCAGAAATGTGGAAAATGGTCCGTTTTCAAATGTTTTATTTTTGAACGTCAGTTCACATTTGTAGGTGGATCATCAGTGTTAGAGCTAAAATTAGCATGTTTAAAGTGATTTTCATGCTTCCAGGGGCTCGGGAAGTGAATTAAATACTATTTGGAGTCATTTAATGTTCAATCAAAAACAGCTGATTTTTGACAAAAGAGATAACACCCCCCCATTACGTCATGCTTCAGAAATGTGGAAAATGGTCCGTTTTCAAATGTTTTATTTTTGAACGTCAGTTCACATTTGTAGGTGGATCATCAGTGTTAGAGCTAAAATTAGCATGTTTAAAGTGATTTTCATGCTTCCAGGGGCTCGGGAAGTGAATTAAATACTATTTGGAGGCATTTAATGTTCAATCAAAAACAGCTGATTTTTGACAAAAGAGATAACACCCCCCCATTACGTCATGCTTCAGAAATGTGGAAAATGGTCCGTTTTCAAATGTTTTATTTTTGAACGTCAGTTCACATTTGTAGGTGGATCATCAGTGTTAGAGCTAAAATTAGCATGTTTAAACTGATTTTCATGCTTCCAGGGGCCCTAAACACAAGATTTATGGAATGGTTAAAAGTGCGCGAAAATTGCCAATTTACTCACTCTGAGTTCTCAAAAAGGGTTCCTTCACCCCAGGAAGTTAATTAAATACCATTTGGAGGCATTTAATGTTCGAGCAAAAACGGCTGATTTTCGACAAAAGAGATAACACCCCCCCCATTACGTCATGCTTCAGAAATGTGGAAAATGGTCCATTTTCAAATGTTTTATTTTTGAACGTCAGTTCACATTTGTAGGTGGATCATCAGTGTTAGAGCTAAAATTAGCATGTTTAAAGTGATTTTCATGCTTCCAGGGGCTCGGGAAGTGAATTAAATACTATTTGGAGGCATTTAATGTTCAAGCAAAAACAGCTGATTTTTGACAAAAGAGATAACACCCCCCCCATTACGTCATGCTTCAGAAATGTGGAAAATGGTCCGTTTTCAAATGTTTTATTTTTGAACGTCAGTTCACATTTGTAGGTGGATCATCAGTGTTAGAGCTAAAATTAGCATGTTTAAAGTGATTTTCATGCTTCCAGGGGCCCTAAACACAAGATTTATGGAATGGTTAAAAGTGCGCGAAAATGGCCAATTTACTCACTCTGAGTTCTCAAAAAGGGTTTCTTCACCCCGGGAAGTTAATTAAATACCATTTGGAGGCATTTAATGTTCGAGCAAAAACAGCTGATTTTTGACAAAAGAGATAACACCCCCCCATTACGTCATGCTTCAGAAATGTGGAAAATGGTCCGTTTTCAAATGTTTTATTTTTGAACGTCAGTTCACATTTGTAGGTGGATCATCAGTGTTAGAGCTAAAATTAGCATGTTTAAAGTGATTTCATGCTTCCAGGGGCTCGGGAAGTGAATTAAATACTATTTGGAGGCATTTAATGTTCAATCAAAAACAGCTGATTTTTGACAAAATAGATAACACCCCCCCATTACGTCATGCTTCAGAAATGTGGAAAATGGTCCGTTTTCAAATGTTTTATTTTTGAACGTCAGTTCACATTTGTAGGTGGATCATCAGTGTTAGAGCTAAAATTAGCATGTTTAAAGTGATTTTCATGCTTCCAGGGGCCCTAAACACAAGATTTATGGAATGGTTAAAAGTGCGCGAAAATGGCCAATTTACTCACTCTGAGTTCTCAAAAAGGGTTTCTTCACCCCGGGAAGTTAATTAAATACCATTTGGAGGCATTTAAGGTTCGAGCAAAAACAGCTGATTTTTGACAAAAGAGATAACACCCCCCCATTACGTCATGCTTCAGAAATGTGTAAAATGGTCCGTTTTCAAATGTTTTATTTTTGAACGTCAGTTCACATTTGTAGGTGGATCATCAGTGTTAGAGCTAAAATTAGCATGTTTAAAGTGATTTTCATGCTTCCAGGGGCCCTAAACACAAGATTTATGGAATGGTTAAAAGTGCGCGAAAATGGCCAATTTACTCACTCTGAGTTCTCAAAAAGGGTTTCTTCACCCCGGGAAGTTAATTAAATACCATTTGGAGGCATTTAAGGTTCGAGCAAAAACAGCTGATTTTTGACAAAAGAGATAACACCCCCCCATTACGTCATGCTTCAGAAATGTGTAAAATGGTCCGTTTTCAAATGTTTTATTTTTGAACGTCAGTTCACATTTGTAGGTGGATCATCAGTGTTAGAGCTAAAATTAGCATGTTTAAAGTGATTTCATGCTTCCAGGGGCCCGGGAAGTGAATTAAATACTATTTGGAGGCATTTAATGTTCAATCAAAAACAGCTGATTTTTGACAAAAGAGATAACACCCCCCCATTACGTCATGCTTCAGAAATGTGGAAAATGGTCCGTTTTCAAATGTTTTATTTTTGAACGTCAGTTCACATTTGTAGGTGGATCATCAGTGTTAGAGCTAAAATTAGCATGTTTAAAGTGATTTTCATGCTTCCAGGGGCCCTAAACACAAGATTTATGGAATGGTTAAAAGTGCATGAAAATGGCCAATTTACTCACTCTGAGTTCTCAAAAAGGGTTTCTTCACCCCGGAAAGTTAATTAAATACCATTTGGAGGCATTTAATGTTCGAGCAAAAACGGCTGATTTTCGACAAAAGAGATAACACCCCCCCCATTACGTCATGCTTCAGAAATGTGGAAAATGGTCCGTTTTCAAATGTTTTATTTTTGAACGTCAGTTCACATTTGTAGGTGGATCATCAGTGTTAGAGCTAAAATTAGCATGTTTAAAGTGATTTTCATGCTTCCAGGGGCTCGGAAAGTGAATTAAATACTATTTGGAGGCATTTAATGTTCAAGCAAAAACAGCTGATTTTTGACAAAAGAGATAACACCCCCCCATTACCTCATGCTTCAGAAATGTGGAAAATGGTCCGTTTTCAAATGTTTTATTTTTGAACGTCAGTTCACATTTGTAGGTGGATCATCTGTGTTAGAGCTAAAATTAGCATGTTTAAAGTGATTTTCATGCTTCCAGGGGCCCTAAACACAAGATTTATGGAATGGTTAAAAGTGCATGAAAATGGCCAATGTACTCACTCTGAGTTCTCAAATAGGGTTTCTTCACCCCGGGAAGTTAATTAAATACCATTTGGAGGCATTTAATGTTCGAGCAAAAACGGCTGATTTTCGACAAAAGAGATAACACCCCCCCATTACGTCATGCTTCAGGAATGTGGAAAATGGTCAGTTTTCAAATGTTTTATTTTTGAACGTCAGTTCACATTTGTAGGTGGATCATCAGTGTTAGAGCTAAAATTAGCATGTTTAGAGTGATTTTCATGCTTCCAGGGGCTCGGGAAGTGAATTAAATACTATTTGGAGGCATTTAATGTTCAATCAAAAACAGCTGATTTTTGACAAAAGAGATAACACCCCCCCATTACGTCATGCTTCATAAATGTGGAAAATGGTCCGTTTTCAAATGTTTTATTTTTGAACGTCAGTTCACATTTGTAGGTGGATCATCAGTGTTAGAGCTAAAATTAGCATGTTTAAAGTGATTTTCATGCTTCCAGGGTCCCTAAACACAAGATTTATGGAATGGTTAAAAGTGCATGAAAATGGCCAATTTACTCACTCTGAGTTCTCAAAAAGGGTTTCTTCACCCCGGGAAGTTAATTAAATACCATTTGGAGGCATTTAATGTTCGAGCAAAAACGGCTGATTTTCGACAAAAGAGATAACACCCCCCCATTACGTCATGCTTCAGAAATGTGGAAAATGGTCCGTTTTCAAATGTTTTATTTTTGAACGTCAGTTCACATTTGTAGGTGGATCATCAGTGTTAGAGCTAAAATTAGCATGTTTAAAGTGATTTTCATGCTTCCAGGGGCTCGGGAAGTGAATTAAATACTATTTGGAGGCATTTAATGTTCAATCAAAAACAGCTGATTTTTGACAAAAGAGATAACACCCCCCCATTACGTCATGCTTCAGAAATGTGGAAAATGGTCCGTTATCAAATGTTTTATTTTTGAACGTCAGTTCACATTTGTAGGTGGATCATCAGTGTTAGAGCTAAAATTAGCATGTTTAAAGTGATTTTCATGCTTCCAGGGGCCCTAAACACAAGATTTATGGAATGGTTAAAAGTGCATGAAAATGGCCAATGTACTCACTCTGAGTTCTCAAATAGGGTTTCTTCACCCCGGGAAGTTAATTAAATACCATTTGGAGGCATTTAATGTTCGAGCAAAAACGGCTGATTTTCGACAAAAGAGATAACACCCCCCCATTACGTCATGCTTCAGGAATGTGGAAAATGGTCAGTTTTCAAATGTTTTATTTTTGAACGTCAGTTCACATTTGTAGGTGGATCATCAGTGTTAGAGCTAAAATTAGCATGTTTAAAGTGATTTTCATGCTTCCAGGGGCTCGGGAAGTGAATTAAATACTATTTGGAGGCATTTAATGTTCAATCAAAAACAGCTGATTTTTGACAAAAGAGATAACACCCCCCTATTACGTCATGCTTCAGAAATGTGGAAAATGGTCCGTTATCAAATGTTTTATTTTTGAACGTCAGTTCACATTTGTAGGTGGATCATCAGTGTTAGAGCTAAAATTAGCATGTTTAAAGTGATTTTCATGCTTCCAGGGGCCCTAATCACAAGATTTATGGAATGGTTAAAAGTGCATGAAAATGGCCAATTTACTCACTCTGAGTTCTCAAAAAGGGTTTCTTCACCCCGGGAAGTTAATTAAATACCATTTGGAGGCATTTAATGTTCAAGCAAAAACGGCTGATTTTCGACAAAAGAGATAACACCCCCCCATTACGTATGCTTCAGAAATGTGGAAAATGGTCCGTTTTCAAATGTTTTATTTTTGAACGTCAGTACACATTTGTAGGTGGATCATCAGTGTTAGAGCTAAAATTAGCATGTTTAAAGTGATTTTCATGCTTCCAGGGGCCCTAAACACAAGATTTATGGAATGGTTAAAAGTGCATGAAAATGGCCAATTTACTCACTCTGAGTTCTCAAAAAGGGTTTCTTCACCCCGGGAAGTTAATTAAATACCATTTGGAGGCATTTAATGTTCGAGCAAAAACGGCTGATTTTCGACAAAAGAGATAACACCCCCCCATTACGTATGCTTCAGAAATGTGGAAAATGGTCCGTTTTCAAATGTTTTATTTTTGAACGTCAGTACACATTTGTAGGTGGATCATCAGTGTTAGAGCTAAAATTAGCATGTTTAAAGTGATTTTCATGCTTCCAGGGGCTCGGGAAGTGAATTAAATACTATTTGGAGGCATTTAATGTTCAATCAAAAACAGCTGATTTTTGACAAAAGAGATAACACCCCCCCATTACGTCATGCTTCAGAAATGTGGAAAATGGTCCGTTTTCAAATGTTTTATTTTTGAACGTCAGTTCACATTTGTAGGTGGATCATCAGTGTTAGAGCTAAAATTAGCATGTTTAAACTGATTTTCATGCTTCCAGGGGCCCTAAACCCCAGATTTATGGAATGGTTAAAAGTGCGCGAAAATGGCCAATTTACTCACTCTGAGTTCTCAAAAAAGGTTTCTTCACCCCGGGAAGTTAATTAAATACCATTTGGAGGCATTTAATGTTCGAGCAAAAACGGCTGATTTTCGACAAAAGAGATAACACCCCCCCCATTACGTCATGCTTCAGAAATGTGGAAAATGGTCCATTTTCAAATGTTTTATTTTTGAACGTCAGTTCACATTTGTAGGTGGATCATCAGTGTTAGAGCTAAAATTAGCATGTTTAAAGTGATTTTCATGCTTCCAGGGGCCCTAAACACAAGATTTATGGAATGGTTAAAAGTGGGCGAAAATGGCCAATTTACTCACTCTGAGTTCTCAAAAAGGGTTTCTTCACCCCAGGAAGTTAATTAAATACCATTAGGAGGCATTTAATGTTCGAGCAAAAACGGCTGATTTTCGACAAAAGAGATAACACCCCCCCATTACGTCATGCTTCAGAAATGTGGAAAATGGTCCATTTTCAAATGTTTTATTTTTGAACGTCAGTTTACATTTGTAGGTGGATCATCAGTGTTAGAGCTAAAATTAGCATGTTTAAAGTGATTTTCATGCTTCCAGGGGCTCGGGAAGTGAATTAAATACTATTTGGAGGCATTTAATGTTCAAGCAAAAACAGCTGATTTTTGACAAAAGAGATAACACCCCCCCATTACATCATGCTTCAGAAATGTGGAAAATGGTCAGTTTTCAAATGTTTCATTTTTGAACGTCAGTTCACATTTGTAGGTGGATCATCAGTGTTAGAGCTAAAATTAGCATGTTTAAAGTGATTTTCATGCTTCCAGGGGCCCTAAACACAAGATTTATGGAATGGTTAAAAGTGCATGAAAATGGCCAATTTACTCACTCTGAGTTCTCAAAAAGGGTTTCTTCACCCCGGGAAGTTAATTAAATACCATTAGGAGGCATTTAATGTTCGAGCAAAAACGGCTGATTTTCGACAAAAGAGATAACACCCCCCCATTACGTCATGCTTCAGAAATGTGGAAAATGGTCCATTTTCAAATGTTTTATTTTTGAACGTCAGTTTACATTTGTAGGTGGATCATCAGTGTTAGAGCTAAAATTAGCATGTTTAAAGTGATTTTCATGCTTCCAGGGGCTCGGGAAGTGAATTAAATACTATTTGGAGGCATTTAATGTTCAAGCAAAAACAGCTGATTTTTGACAAAAGAGATAACACCCCCCCATTACATCATGCTTCAGAAATGTGGAAAATGGTCAGTTTTCAAATGTTTTATTTTTGAACGTCAGTTCACATTTGTAGGTGGATCATCAGTGTTAGAGCTAAAATTAGCATGTTTAAAGTGATTTTCATGCTTCCAGGGGCCCTAAACACAAGATTTATGGAATGGTTAAAAGTGCATGAAAATGGCCAATTTACTCACTCTGAGTTCTCAAAAAGGGTTTCTTCACCCCGGGAAGTTAATTAAATACCATTTGGAGGCATTTAATGTTCGAGCAAAAACGCCTGATTTTCGACAAAAGAGATAACACCCCCCCATTACGTCATGCTTCAGAAATGTGGAAAATGGCCCGTTTTCAAATGTTTTATTTTTGAACGTCAGTTCACATTTGTAGGTGGATCATCAGTGTTAGAGCTAAAATTAGCATGTTTAAAGTGATTTTCATGCTTCCAGGGGCTCGGGAAGTGAATTAAATACTATTTGGAGGCATTTAATGTTCAATCAAAAACAGCTGATTTTTGACAAAAGAGATAACACCCCCCCCATTACGTCATGCTTCAGAAATGTGGAAAATGGTCCGTTATCAAATGTTTTATTTTTGAACGTCAGTTCACATTTGTAGATGGATCATCAGTGTTAGAGCTAAAATTTGCATGTTTAAAGTGATTTTCATGCTTCCAGGGGCCCTAAACACAAGATTTATGGAATGGTTAAAAGTGCATGAAAATGGCCAATTTACTCACTCTGAGTTCTCAAAAAGGGTTTCTTCACCCCGGGAAGTTAATTAAATACCATTTGGAGGCATTTAATGTTCGAGCAAAAACGGCTGATTTTCGACAAAAGAGATAACACCCCCCGTTACGTCATGCTTCAGAAATGTGGAAAATGGTCCGTTTTCAAATGTTTTATTTTTGAACGTCAGTTCACATTTGTAGGTGGATCATCAATGTTAGAGCTAAAATTAGCATGTTTGAAGTGATTTTCATGCTTCCAGGGGCTCGGGAAGTGAATTAAATACTATTTGGAGGCATTTAATGTTCAAGCAAAAACAGCAGATTTTTGACAAAAGAGATCACACCCCCCCATTACGTCATGCTTCAGAAATGTGGAAAATGGTCCGTTTTCAAATCTTTTATTTTTGAACGTCAGTTCACATTTGTAGGTGGATCATCAGTGTTAGAGCTAAAATTAGCATGTTTAAAGTGATTTTCATGCTTCCAGGGGCCCTAAACACAAGATTTATGGAATGGTTAAAAGTGCATGAAAATGGCCAATTTACTCACTCTGAGTTCTCAAAAGGGTTTCTTCACCCCGGGAAGTTAATTAAATACCATTTGGAGGCATTTAATGTTCGAGCAAAAACGGCTGATTTTCGACAAAAGAGATAACACCCCCCCATTACGTCATGCTTCAGAAATGTGGAAAATGGTCCGTTTTCAAATGTTTTATTTTTGAACGTCAGTTCACATTTGTAGGTGGATCATCAGTGTTAGAGCTAAAATTAGCATGTTTAAAGTGATTTTCATGCTTCCAGGGGCTCGGGAAGTGAATTAAATACTATTTGGAGGCATTTAATGTTCAATCAAAAACAGCTGATTTTTGACAAAAGAGATAACACCCCCCCCATTACGTCATGCTTCAGAAATGTGGAAAATGGTCCGTTTTCAAATGTTTTATTTTTGAAAGTCAGTTCACATTTGTAGGTGGATCATCAGTGTTAGAGCTAAAATTAGCATGTTTAAAGTGATTTTCATGCTTCCAGGGGCTCGGGAAGTGAATTAAATACTATTTGGAGGCATTTAATGTTCAATCAAAAACAGCTGATTTTTGACAAAAGAGATAACACCCCCCCATTACGTCATGCTTCAGAAATGTGGAAAATGGTCCGTTATCAAATGTTTTATTTTTGAACGTCAGTTCACATTTGTAGGTGGATCATCAGTGTTAGAGCTAAAATTAGCATGTTTAAAGTGATTTTCATGCTTCCAGGGGCCTTAATCACAAGATTTATGGAATGGTTAAAAGTGCATGAAAATTGCCAATTTACTCACTCTGAGTTCTCAAAAAGGGTTTCTTCACCCTGGGAAGTTAATTAAATACCATTTGGAGGCATTTAATGTTCGAGCAAAAACGGCTGATTTTCGACAAAAGAGATAACACCCCCCCATTACGTCATGCTTCAGAAATGTGGAAAATGGTCCGTTTTCAAATGTTTTATTTTAGAACGTCAGTTCACATTTGTAGGTGGATCATCAGTGTTAGAGCTAAAATTAGCATGTTTAAAGTGATTTTCATGCTTCCAGGGGCTCGGGAAGTGAATTAAATACTATTTGGAGGCATTTAATGTTCAATCAAAAACAGCTGATTTTTGACAAAAGAGATAACACCCCCCCATTACGTCATGCTTCAGAAATGTGGAAAATGGTCCGTTATCAAATGTTTTATTTTTGAACGTCAGTTCACATTTGTAGGTGGATCATCAGTGTTAGAGCTAAAATTAGCATGTTTAAAGTGATTTTCATGCTTCCAGGGGCCTTAATCACAAGATTTATGGAATGGTTAAAAGTGCATGAAAATGGCCAATTTACTCACTCTGAGTTCTCAAAAAGGGTTTCTTCACCCCGGGAAGTTAATTAAATACCATTTGGAGGCATTTAATGTTCGAGCAAAAACGGCTGATTTTCGACAAAAGAGATAACACCCCCCCATTACGTCATGCTTCAGAAATGTGGAAAATGGTCCGTTTTCAAATGTTTTATTTTTGAACGTCAGTTCACATTTGTAGGTGGATCATCAGTGTTAGAGCTAAAATTAGCATGTTTAAAGTGATTTTCATGCTTCTAGGGGCTGGGGAAGTGAATTAAATACTATTTGGAGGCATTTAATGTTCAATCAAAAACAGCTGATTTTTGACAAAAGAGATAACACCCCCCCATTACGTCATGCTTCAGAAATGTGGAAAATGGTCCGTTTTCAAATGTTTTATTTTTGAACGTCAGTTCACATTTTTAGGTGGATCATCAGTGTTAGAGCTAAAATTAGCATGTTTAAAGTGATTTTCATGCTTCCAGGGGCCCTAAACACAAGATTTATGGAATGGTTAAAAGTGCATGAAAATGGCCAATGTACTCACTCTGAGTTCTCAAAAAGGGTTTCTTCACCCCGGGAAGTTAATTAAATACCATTTGGAGGCATTTAATGTTCGAGCAAAAACGGCTGATTTTCGACAAAAGAGATAACACCCCCCCATTACGTCATGCTTCAGGAATGTGGAAAATGGTCCGTTTTCAAATGTTTTATTTTTGAACGTCAGTTCACATTTGTAGGTGGATCATCAGTGTTAGAGCTAAAATTAGCATGTTTAAAGTGATTTTCATGCTTCCAGGGGCTCGGGAAGTGAATGAAATACTATTTGGAGGCATTTAATGTTCAATCAAAAACAGCTGATTTTTGACAAAAGAGATAACACCCCCCCATTACGTCATGCTTCAGAAATGTGGAAAATGGTCCGTTTTCAAATGTTTTATTTTTGAACGTCAGTTCACATTTGTAGGTGGATCATCAGTGTTAGAGCTAAAATTAGCATGTTTAAAGTGATTTTCATGCTTCCAGGGGCCCTAAACACAAGATTTATGGAATGGTTAAAAGTGTGCGAAAATGGCCAATTTACTCACTCTGAGTTCTCAAAAAGGGTTTCTTCACCCCGGGAAGTTAATTAAATACCATTTGGAGGCATTTAATGTTCGAGCAAAAACGCCTGATTTTCAACAAAAGAGATAACACCCCCCCATTACGTCATGCTTCAGAAATGTGGAAAATGGTCCATTTTCAAATGTTTTATTTTTGAACGTCAGTTCACATTTGTAGGTGGATCATCAGTGTTAGAGCTAAAATTAGCATGTTTAAAGTGATTTTCATGCTTCCAGGGGCTCGGGAAGTGAATTAAATACTATTTGGAGGCATTTAATGTTCAATCAAAAACAGCTGATTTTTGACAAAAGAGATAACACCCCCCCATTACGTCATGCTTCAGAAATATGGAAAATGGTCCGTTTTCAAATGTTTTATTTTTGAACGTCAGTTCACATTTGTAGGTGGATCATCAGTGTTAGAGCTAAAATTAGCATGTTTAAAGTGATTTTCATGCTTCCAGGGGCCCTAAACACAAGATTTATGGAATGGTTAAAAGTGCGCGAAAATGGCCAATTTACTCACTCTGAGTTCTCAAAAAGGGTTTCTTCACCCCGGGAAGTTAATTAAATACCATTTGGAGGCATTTAATGTTCGAGCAAAAACGGCTGATTTTTGACAAAAGAGATAACACCCCCCCATTACGTCATGCTTCAGAAATGTGGAAAATGGTCCGTTTTCAAATGTTTTATTTTTGAACGTCAGTTCACATTTGTAGGTGGATCATCAGTGTTAGAGCTAAAATTAGCATGTTTAAAGTGATTTTCATGCTTCCAGGGGCCCTAAACACAAGATTTATGGAATGGTTAAAAGTGCATGAAAATGGCCAATTTACTCACTCTGAGTTCTCAAAAAGGGTTTCTTCATCCCGGGAAGTTAATTAAATACCATTTGGAGGCATTTAATGTTCGATCAAAAACGGCTGATTTTCGACAAAAGAGATAACACCCCCCCATTACGTCATGCTTCAGAAATGTGGAAAATGGTCCGTTTTCAAATGTTTTATTTTTGAACGTCAGTTCACATTTGTAGGTGGATCATCAGTGTTAGAGCTAAAATTAGCATGTTTAAAGTGATTTTCATGCTTCCAGGGGCTCGGGAAGTGAATTAAATACTATTTGGAGGCATTTAATGTTCAATCAAAAACAGCTGATTTTTTACAAAAGAGATAACACCCCCCCATTACGTCATGCTTCAGAAATGTGGAAAATGGTCCGTTTTCAAATGTTTTATTTTTGAACGTCAGTTCACATTTGTAGGTGGATCATCAGTGTTAGAGCTAAAATTAGCATGTTTAAAGTGATTTTCATGCTTCCAGGGGCCTTAATCACAAGATTTATGGAATGGTTAAAAGTGCATGAAAATTGCCAATTTACTCACTCTGAGTTCTCAAAAAGGGTTTCTTCACCCTGGGAAGTTAATTAAATACCATTTGGAGGCATTTAATGTTCGAGCAAAAACGGCTGATTTTCGACAAAAGAGATAACACCCCCCCATTACGTCATGCTTCAGAAATGTGGAAAATGGTCCGTTTTCAAATGTTTTATTTTTGAACGTCAGTTCACATTTGTAGGTGGATCATCAGTGTTAGAGCTAAAATTAGCATGTTTAAAGTGATTTTCATGCTTCCAGGGGCCTTAATCACAAGATTTATGGAATGGTTAAAAGTGCATGAAAATGGCCAATTTACTCACTCTGAGTTCTCAAAAAGGGTTTCTTCACCCCGGGAAGTTAATTAAATACCATTTGGAGGCATTTAATGTTCGAGCAAAAACGGCTGATTTTCGACAAAAGAGATAACACCCCCCCCATTACGTCATGCTTCAGAAATGTGGAAAATGGTCCGTTTTCAAATGTTTTATTTTTGAACGTCAGTTCACATTTGTAGGTGGATCATCAGTGTTAGAGCTAAAATTAGCATGTTTAAAGTGATTTTGATGCTTCCAGGGGCTGGGGAAGTGAATTAAATACTATTTGGAGGCATTTAATGTTCAATCAAAAACAGCTGATTTTTGACAAAAGAGATAACACCCCCCCATTACGTCATGCTTCAGAAATGTGGAAAATGGTCCGTTTTCAAATGTTTTATTTTTGAACGTCAGTTCACATTTGTAGGTGGATCATCAGTGTTAGAGCTAAAATTAGCATGTTTAAAGTGATTTTCATGCTTCCAGGGGCCCTAAACACAAGATTTATGGAATGGTTAAAAGTGCATGAAAATGGCCAATGTACTCACTCTGAGTTCTCAAAAAGGGTTTCTTCACCCCGGGAAGTTAATTAAATACCATTTGGAGGCATTTAATGTTCGAGCAAAAACGGCTGATTTTCGACAAAAGAGATAACTCCCCCCCCATTACGTCATGCTTCAGGAATGTGGAAAATGGTCCGTTTTCAAATGTTTTATTTTTGAACGTCAGTTCACATTTGTAGGTGGATCATCAGTGTCAGAGCTAAAATTAGCATGTTTAAAGTGATTTTCATGCTTCCAGGGGCTCGGGAAGTGAATGAAATACTATTTGGAGGCATTTAATGTTCAATCAAAAACAGCTGATTTTTGACAAAAGAGATAACACCCCCCCATTACGTCATGCTTCAGAAATGTGGAAAATGGTCCGTTTTCAAATGTTTTATTTTTGAACGTCAGTTCACATTTGTAGGTGGATCATCAGTGTTAGAGCTAAAATTAGCATGTTTATAGTGATTTTCATGTTCCAGGGGCCCTAAACACAAGATTTATGGAATGGTTAAAAGTGCGCGAAAATGGCCAATTTACTCACTCTGAGTTCTCAAAAAGGGTTTCTTCACCCCGGGAAGTTAATTAAATACCATTTGGAGGCATTTAATGTTCGAGCAAAAACGCCTGATTTTCGACAAAAGAGATAACACCCCCCCATTACGTCATGCTTCAGAAATGTGGAAAATTGTCCATTTTCAAATGTTTTATTTTTGAACGTCAGTTCACATTTGTAGGTGGATCATCAGTGTTAGAGCTAAAATTAGCATGTTTAAAGTGATTTTCATGCTTCCAGGGGCTCGGGAAGTGAATTAAATACTATTTGGAGGCATTTAATGTTCAATCAAAAACAGCTGATTTTTGACAAAAGAGATAACACCCCCCCATTACGTCATGCTTCAGAAATATGGAAAATGGTCCGTTTTCAAATGTTTTATTTTTGAACGTCAGTTCACATTTGTAGGTGGATCATCAGTGTTAGAGCTAAAATTAGCATGTTTAAAGTGATTTTCATGCTTCCAGGGGCCCTAAACACAAGATTTATGGAATGGTTAAAAGTGCGCGAAAATGGCCAATTTACTCACTCTGAGTTCTCAAAAAGGGTTTCTTCACCCCGGGAAGTTAATTAAATACCATTTGGAGGCATTTAATGTTCGAGCAAAAACGGCTGATTTTTGACAAAAGAGATAACACCCCCCCATTACGTCATGCTTCAGAAATGTGGAAAATGGTCCGTTTTCAAATGTTTTATTTTTGAACGTCAGTTCACATTTGTAGGTGGATCATCAGTGTTAGAGCTAAAATTAGCATGTTTAAAGTGATTTTCATGCTTCCAGGGGCCCTAAACACAAGATTTATGGAATGGTTAAAAGTGCATGAAAATGGCCAATTTACTCACTCTGAGTTCTCAAAAAGGGTTTCTTCACCCCGGGAAGTTAATTAAATACCATTTGGAGGCATTTAATGTTCGATCAAAAACGGCTGATTTTCCACAAAAGAGATAACACCCCCCCATTACGTCATGCTTCAGAAATGTGGAAAATGGTCCGTTTTCAAATGTTTTATTTTTGAACGTCAGTTCACATTTGTAGGTGGATCATCAGTGTTAGAGCTAAAATTAGCATGTTTAAAGTGATTTTCATGCTTCCAGGGGCTCGGGAAGTGAATTAAATACTATTTGGAGGCATTTAATGTTCAATCAAAAACAGCTGATTTTTTACAAAAGAGATAACACCCCCCCATTACGTCATGCTTCAGAAATGTGGAAAATGGTCCGTTTTCAAATGTTTTATTTTTGAACGTCAGTTCACATTTGTAGGTGGATCATCAGTGTTAGAGCTAAAATTAGCATGTTTAAACTGATTTTCATGCTTCCAGGGGCCCTAAACACAAGATTTATGGAATGGTTAAAAGTGCGCGAAAATGGCCAATTTACTAACTCTGAGTTCTCAAAAAGGGTTTCTTCACCCCGGGAAGTTAATTAAATACCATTTGGAGGCATTTAATGTTCGAGCAAAAACGGCTGATTTTTGACAAAAGAGATAACACCCCCCCATTACGTCATGCTTCAGAAATGTGGAAAATGGTCCGTTTTCAAATGTTTTATTTTTGAACGTCAGTTCACATTTGTAGGTGGATCATCAGTGTTAGAGCTAAAATTAGCATGTTTAAAGTGATTTTCATGCTTCCAGGGGCCCTAAACACAAGATTTATGGAATGGTTAAAAGTGCATGAAAATGGCCAATTTACTCACTCTGAGTTCTCAAAAAGGGTTTCTTCACCCCGGGAAGTTAATTAAATACCATTTGGAGGCATTTAATGTTCGATCAAAAACGGCTGATTTTCGACAAAAGAGATAACACCCCCCCATTACGTCATGCTTCAGAAATGTGGAAAATGGTCCGTTTTCAAATGTTTTATTTTTGAACGTCAGTTCACATTTGTAGGTGGATCATCAGTGTTAGAGCTAAAATTAGCATGTTTAAAGTGATTTTCATGCTTCCAGGGGCTCGGGAAGTGAATTAAATACTATTTGGAGGCATTTAATGTTCAATCAAAAACAGCTGATTTTTGACAAAAGAGATAACACCCCCCCATTACGTCATGCTTCAGAAATGTGGAAAATGGTCCGTTTTCAAATGTTTTATTTTTGAACGTCAGTTCACATTTGTAGGTGGATCATCAGTGTTAGAGCTAAAATTAGCATGTTTAAAGTGATTTTCATGCTTCCAGGGGCCCTAAACACAAGATTTATGGAATGGTTAAAAGCGCATGAAAATGGCCAATTTACTCACTCTGAGTTCTCAAAAAGGGTTTCTTCACCCCGGAAAGTTAATTAAATACCATTTGGAGGCATTTAATGTTCGAGCAAAAACGGCTGTTTTTCGACAAAAGAGATAACACCCCCCCATTACGTCATGCTTCAGAAATGTGGAAAATGGTCCGTTTTCAAATGTTTTATTTTTGAACGTCAGTTCACATTTGTAGGTGGATCATCAGTGCTAGAACTAAAATTAGCATGTTTAAAGTGATTTTCATGCTTCCAGGGGCTCGGAAAGTGAATTAAATACTATTTGGAGGCATTTAATGTTCAAGCAAAAACAGCTGATTTTTGACAAAAGAGATAACACCCCCCCATTACCTCATGCTTCAGAAATGTGGAAAATGGTCCGTTTTCAAATGTTTTATTTTTGAACGTCAGTTCACATTTGTAGGTGGATCATCAGTGTTAGAGCTAAAACTAGCATGTTTAAAGTGATTTTCATGCTTCCAGGGGCCCTAAACACAAGATTTATGGAATGGTTAAAAGTGCATGAAAATAGCCAATTTACTCACTCTGAGTTCTCAAAAAGGGTTTCTTCACCCCGGGAAGTTAATTAAATACCATTTGGAGGCATTTAATGTTTGAGCAAAAACGGCTGATTTTTGACAAAAGAGATAACACCCCCCCCATTACGTCATGCTTCAGAAATGTGGAAAATGGTCCGTTTTCAAATGTTTTATTTTTGAACGTCAGTTCACATTTGTAGGTGGATCATCAGTGTTAGAGCTAAAATTAGCATGTTTAAAGTGATTTTCATGCTTCCAGGGGCTCGGGAAGTGAATTAAATACTATTTGGAGGCATTTAATGTTCAATCAAAAACAGCTGATTTTTTACAAAAGAGATAACACCCCCCCATTACGTCATGCTTCAGAAATATGGAAAATGGTCCGTTTTCAAATGTTTTATTTTTGAACGTCAGTTCACATTTGTAGGTGGATTATCAGTGTTAGAGCTAAAATTAGCATGTTTAAAGTGATTTTCATGCTTCCAGGGGCCCTAAACACAAGACGTATGGAATGGTTAAAAGTGCGCGAAAATGGCCAATTTACTCACTCTGAGTTCTCAAAAAGGGTTTCTTCACCCCGGGAAGCTAATTAAATACCATTTGGAGGCATTTAATGTTCGAGCAAAAACGGCTGATTTTTGACAAAAGAGATAACACCCCCCCATTACGTCATGCTTCAGAAATGTGGAAAATGGTCCGTTTTCAAATGTTTTATTTTTGAACGTCAGTTCACATTTGTAGGTGGATCATCAGTGTTAGAGCTAAAATTAGCATGTTTAAAGTGATTTTCATGCTTCCAGGGGCCCTAAACACAAGATTTATGGAATGGTTAAAAGTGCATGAAAATGGCCAATTTACTCACTCTGAGTTCTCAAAAAGGGTTTCTTCACCCCGGGAAGTTAATTAAATACCATTTGGAGGCATTTAATGTTCGATCAAAAACGGCTGATTTTCGACAAAAGAGATAACACCCCCCCATTACGTCATGCTTCAGAAATGTGGAAAATGGTCCGTTTTCAAATGTTTTATTTTTGAACGTCAGTTCACATTTGTAGGTGGATCATCAGTGTTAGAGCTAAAATTAGCATGTTTAAAGTGATTTTCATGCTTCCAGGGGCTCGGGAAGTGAATTAAATACTATTTGGAGGCATTTAATGTTCAATCAAAAACAGCTGATTTTTTACAAAAGAGATAACACCCCCCCATTACGTCATGCTTCAGAAATGTGGAAAATGGTCCGTTTTCAAATGTTTTATTTTTGAACGTCAGTTCACATTTGTAGGTGGATCATCAGTGTTAGAGCTAAAATTAGCATGTTTAAACTGATTTTCATGCTTCCAGGGGCCCTAAACACAAGATTTATGGAATGGTTAAAAGTGCGCGAAAATGGCCAATTTACTCACTCTGAGTTCTCAAAAAGGGTTTCTTCACCCCGGGAAGTTAATTAAATACCATTTGGAGGCATTTAATGTTCGAGCAAAAACGGCTGATTTTTGACAAAAGAGATAACACCCCCCCATTACGTCATGCTTCAGAAATGTGGAAAATGGTCCGTTTTCAAATGTTTTATTTTTGAACGTCAGTTCACATTTGTAGGTGGATCATCAGTATTAGAGCTAAAATTAGCATGTTTAAAGTGATTTTCATGCTTCCAGGGGCCCTAAACACAAGATTTATGGAATGGTTAAAAGTGCATGAAAATGGCCAATTTACTCACTCTGAGTTCTCAAAAAGGGTTTCTTCACCCCGGGAAGTTAATTAAATACCATTTGGAGGCATTTAATGTTCGATCAAAAACGGCTGATTTTCGACAAAAGAGATAACACCCCCCCATTACGTCATGCTTCAGAAATGTGGAAAATGGTCCGTTTTCAAATGTTTTATTTTTGAACGTCAGTTCACATTTGTAGGTGGATCATCAGTGTTAGAGCTAAAATTAGCATGTTTAAAGTGATTTTCATGCTTCCAGGGGCTCGGGAAGTGAATTAAATACTATTTGGAGTCATTTAATGTTCAATCAAAAACAGCTGATTTTTGACAAAAGAGATAACACCCCCCCATTACGTCATGCTTCAGAAATGTGGAAAATGGTCCGTTTTCAAATGTTTTATTTTTGAACGTCAGTTCACATTTGTAGGTGGATCATCAGTGTTAGAGCTAAAATTAGCATGTTTAAAGTGATTTTCATGCTTCCAGGGGCTCGGGAAGTGAATTAAATACTATTTGGAGGCATTTAATGTTCAATCAAAAACAGCTGATTTTTGACAAAAGAGATAACACCCCCCCATTACGTCATGCTTCAGAAATGTGGAAAATGGTCCGTTTTCAAATGTTTTATTTTTGAACGTCAGTTCACATTTGTAGGTGGATCATCAGTGTTAGAGCTAAAATTAGCATGTTTAAAGTGATTTTCATGCTTCCAGGGGCCCTAAACACAAGATTTATGGAATGGTTAAAAGCGCATGAAAATGGCCAATTTACTCACTCTGAGTTCTCAAAAAGGGTTTCTTCACCCCGGAAAGTTAATTAAATACCATTTGGAGGCATTTAATGTTCGAGCAAAAACGGCTGTTTTTCGACAAAAGAGATAACACCCCCCCATTACGTCATGCTTCAGAAATGTGGAAAATGGTCCGTTTTCAAATGTTTTATTTTTGAACGTCAGTTCACATTTGTAGGTGGATCATCAGTGTTAGAGCTAAAATTAGCATGTTTAAAGTGATTTTCATGCTTCCAGGGGCTCGGGAAGTGAATTAAATACTATTTGGAGTCATTTAATGTTCAATCAAAAACAGCTGATTTTTGACAAAAGAGATAACACCCCCCCATTACGTCATGCTTCAGAAATGTGGAAAATGGTCCGTTTTCAAATGTTTTATTTTTGAACGTCAGTTCACATTTGTAGGTGGATCATCAGTGTTAGAGCTAAAATTAGCATGTTTAAAGTGATTTTCATGCTTCCAGGGGCTCGGGAAGTGAATTAAATACTATTTGGAGGCATTTAATGTTCAATCAAAAACAGCTGATTTTTGACAAAAGAGATAACACCCCCCCATTACGTCATGCTTCAGAAATGTGGAAAATGGTCCGTTTTCAAATGTTTTATTTTTGAACGTCAGTTCACATTTGTAGGTGGATCATCAGTGTTAGAGCTAAAATTAGCATGTTTAAAGTGATTTTCATGCTTCCAGGGGCCCTAAACACAAGATTTATGGAATGGTTAAAAGCGCATGAAAATGGCCAATTTACTCACTCTGAGTTCTCAAAAAGGGTTTCTTCACCCCGGAAAGTTAATTAAATACCATTTGGAGGCATTTAATGTTCGAGCAAAAACGGCTGTTTTTCGACAAAAGAGATAACACCCCCCCATTACGTCATGCTTCAGAAATGTGGAAAATGGTCCGTTTTCAAATGTTTTATTTTTGAACGTCAGTTCACATTTGTAGGTGGATCATCAGTGCTAGAACTAAAATTAGCATGTTTAAAGTGATTTTCATGCTTCCAGGGGCTCGGAAAGTGAATTAAATACTATTTGGAGGCATTTAATGTTCAAGCAAAAACAGCTGATTTTTGACAAAAGAGATAACACCCCCCCATTACCTCATGCTTCAGAAATGTGGAAAATGGTCCGTTTTCAAATGTTTTATTTTTGAACGTCAGTTCACATTTGTAGGTGGATCATCAGTGTTAGAGCTAAAATTAGCATGTTTAAAGTGATTTTCATGCTTCCAGGGGCCCTAAACACAAGATTTATGGAATGGTTAAAAGTGCATGAAAATGGCCAATTTACTCACTCTGAGTTCTCAAAAAGGGTTTCTTCACCCCGGGAAGTTAATTAAATACCATTTGGAGGCATTTAATGTTTGAGCAAAAACGGCTGATTTTTGACAAAAGAGATAACACCCCCCCATTACGTCATGCTTCAGAAATGTGGAAAATGGTCCGTTTTCAAATGTTTTATTTTTGAACGTCAGTTCACATTTGTAGGTGGATCATCAGTGTTAGAGCTAAAATTAGCATGTTTAAAGTGATTTTCATGCTTCCAGGGGCCCTAAACACAAGATTTATGGAATGGTTAAAAGTGCATGAAAATGGCCAATTTACTCACTCTGAGTTCTCAAAAAGGGTTTCTTCACCCCGGGAAGTTAATTAAATACCATTTGGAGGCATTTAATGTTCGATCAAAAACGGCTGATTTTCGACAAAAGAGATAACACCCCCCCATTACGTCATGCTTCAGAAATGTGGAAAATGGTCCGTTTTCAAATGTTTTATTTTTGAACGTCAGTTCACATTTGTAGGTGGATCATCAGTGTTAGAGCTAAAATTAGCATGTTTAAAGTGATTTTCATGCTTCCAGGGGCTCGGGAAGTGAATTAAATACTATTTGGAGTCATTTAATGTTCAATCAAAAACAGCTGATTTTTGACAAAAGAGATAACACCCCCCCAATACGTCATGCTTCAGAAATGTGGAAAATGGTCCGTTTTCAAATGTTTTATTTTTGAACGTCAGTTCACATTTGTAGGTGGATCATCAGTGTTAGAGCTAAAATTAGCATGTTTAAAGTGATTTTCATGCTTCCAGGGGCTCGGGAAGTGAATTAAATACTATTTGGAGGCATTTAATGTTCAATCAAAAACAGCTGATTTTTTACAAAAGAGATAACACCCCCCCATTACGTCATGCTTCAGAAATGTGGAAAATGGTCCGTTTTCAAATGTTTTATTTTTGAACGTCAGTTCACATTTGTAGGTGGATCATCAGTGTTAGAGCTAAAATTAGCATGTTTAAACTGATTTTCATGCTTCCAAGGGCCCTAAATACAAGATTTATGGAATGGTTAAAAGTGCGCGAAAATGGCCAATTTACTCACTCTGAGTTCTCAAAAAGGGTTTCTTCACCCCGGGAAGTTAATTAAATACCATTTGGAGGCATTTAATGTTCGAGCAAAAACGGCTGATTTTCGACAAAAGAGATAACACCCCCCCATTACGTCATGCTTCAGAAATGTGGAAAATGGTCCATTTTCAAATGTTTTATTTTTGAACGTCAGTTCACATTTGTAGGTGGATCATCAGTGTTAGAGCTAAAATTAGCATGTTTAAAGTGATTTTCATGCTTCCAGGGGCTCGGGAAGTGAATTAAATACTATTTGGAGGCATTTAATGTTCAATCAAAAACAGCTGATTTTTTACAAAAGAGATAACACCCCCCCATTACGTCATGCTTCAGAAATGTGGAAAATGGTCCGTTTTCAAATGTTTTATTTTTGAACGTCAGTTCACATTTGTAGGTGGATCATCAGTGTTAGAGCTAAAATTAGCATGTTTAAACTGATTTTCATGCTTCCAAGGGCCCTAAACACAAGATTTATGGAATGGTTAAAAGTGCGCGAAAATGGCCAATTTACTCACTCTGAGTTCTCAAAAAGGGTTTCTTCACCCCGGGAAGTTAATTAAATACCATTTGGAGGCATTTAATGTTCGAGCAAAAACGGCTGATTTTCGACAAAAGAGATAACACCCCCCCATTACGTCATGCTTCAGAAATGTGGAAAATGGTCCATTTTCAAATGTTTTATTTTTGAACGTCAGTTCACATTTGTAGGTGGATCATCAGTGTTAGAGCTAAAATTAGCATGTTTAAAGTGATTTCATGCTTCCAGGGGCTCGGGAAGTGAATTAAATACTATTTGGAGGCATTTAATGTTCAATCAAAAACAGCTGATTTTTGACAAAAGAGATAACACCCCCCCATTACGTCATGCTTCAGAAATGTGGAAAATGGTCCATTTTTAAATGTTTTATTTTTGAACGTCAGTTCACATTTGTAGGTGGATCATCAGTGTTAGAGCTAAAATTAGCATGTTTAAAGTGATTTTCATGCTTCCAGGGGCCCTAAACACAAGATTTATGGAATGGTTAAAAGTCCATGAAAATGGCCAATTTACTCACTCTGAGTTCTCAAAAAGGGTTTCTTCACCCCGGGAAGTTAATTAAATACCATTTGGAGGCATTTAATGTTCGATCAAAAACGGCTGATTTTCGACAAAAGAGATAACACCCCCCCATTACGTCATGCTTCAGAAATGTGGAGAATGGTCCGTTTTCAAATGTTTTATTTTTGAACGTCAGTTCACATTTGTAGGTGGATCATCAGTGTTAGAGCTAAAATTAGCATGTTTAAAGTGATTTTCATGCTTCCAGGGGCTCGGGAAGTGTATTAAATACTATTTGGAGGCATTTAATGTTCAATCAAAAACAGCTGATTTTTTACAAAAGAGATAACACCCCCCCATTACGTCATGCTTCAGAAATGTGGAAAATGGTCCGTTTTCAAATGTTTTATTTTTGAACGTCAGTTCACATTTGTAGGTGGATCATCAGTGTTAGAGCTAAAATTAGCATGTTTAAACTGATTTTCATGCTTCCAGGGGCCCTAAACACAAGATTTATGGAATGGTTAAAAGTGCGCGAAAATGGCCAATTTACTCACTCTGAGTTCTCAAAAAGGGTTTCTTCACCCCGGGAAGTTAATTAAATACCATTTGGAGGCATTTAATGTTCGAGCAAAAACAGCTGCTTTTTGACAAAAGAGATAACACCCCCCCATTACGTCATGCTTCAGAAATGTGGAAAATGGTCCGTTTTCAAATGTTTTATTTTTGAACGTCAGTTCACATTTGTAGGTGGATCATCAGTGTTAGAGCTAAAATTAGCATGTTTAAAGTGATTTTCATGCTTCCAGGGGCCCTAAACACAAGATTTATGGAATGGTTAAAAGTGCATGAAAATAGCCAATTTACTCACTCTGAGTTCTCAAAAAGGGTTTCTTCACCCCGGGAAGTTAATTAAATACCATTTGGAGGCATTTAATGTTCGATCAAAAACGGCTGATTTTCGACAAAAGAGATAACACCCCCCCATTACGTCATGCTTCAGAAATGTGGAAAATGGTCCGTTTTCAAATGTTTTATTTTTGAACGTCAGTTCACATTTGTAGGTGGATCATCAGTGTTAGAGCTAAAATTAGCATGTTTAAAGTGATTTTCATGCTTCCAGGGGCTCGGGAAGTGAATTAAATACTATTTGGAGTCATTTAATGTTCAATCAAAAACAGCTGATTTTTGACAAAAGAGATAACACCCCCCCATTACGTCATGCTTCAGAAATGTGGAAAATGGTCCGTTTTCAAATGTTTTATTTTTGAACGTCAGTTCACATTTGTAGGTGGATCATCAGTGTTAGAGCTAAAATTAGCATGTTTAAAGTGATTTTCATGCTTCCAGGGGCCCTAAACACAAGATTTATGGAATGGTTAAAAGTGCATGAAAATAGCCAATTTACTCACTCTGAGTTCTCAAAAAGGGTTTCTTCACCCCGGGAAGTTAATTAAATACCATTTGGAGGCATTTAATGTTCGATCAAAAACGGCTGATTTTCGACAAAAGAGATAACACCCCCCCATTACGTCATGCTTCAGAAATGTGGAAAATGGTCCGTTTTCAAATGTTTTATTTTTGAACGTCAGTTCACATTTGTAGGTGGATCATCAGTGTTAGAGCTAAAATTAGCATGTTTAAAGTGATTTTCATGCTTCCAGGGGCTCGGGAAGTGAATTAAATACTATTTGGAGTCATTTAATGTTCAATCAAAAACAGCTGATTTTTGACAAAAGAGATAACACCCCCCCATTACGTCATGCTTCAGAAATGTGGAAAATGGTCCGTTTTCAAATGTTTTATTTTTGAACGTCAGTTCACATTTGTAGGTGGATCATCAGTGTTAGAGCTAAAATTAGCATGTTTAAAGTGATTTTCATGCTTCCAGGGGCTCGGGAAGTGTATTAAATACTATTTGGAGGCATTTAATGTTCAATCAAAAACAGCTGATTTTTTACAAAAGAGATAACACCCCCCCATTACGTCATGCTTCAGAAATGTGGAAAATGGTCCGTTTTCAAATGTTTTATTTTTGAACGTCAGTTCACATTTGTAGGTGGATCATCAGTGTTAGAGCTAAAATTAGCATGTTTAAACTGATTTTCATGCTTCCAGGGGCCCTAAACACAAGATTTATGGAATGGTTAAAAGTGCGCGAAAATGGCCAATTTACTCACTCTGAGTTCTCAAAAAGGGTTTCTTCACCCCGGGAAGTTAATTAAATACCATTTGGAGGCATTTAATGTTCGAGCAAAAACAGCTGCTTTTTGACAAAAGAGATAACACCCCCCCATTACGTCATGCTTCAGAAATGTGGAAAATGGTCCGTTTTCAAATGTTTTATTTTTGAACGTCAGTTCACATTTGTAGGTGGATCATCAGTGTTAGAGCTAAAATTAGCATGTTTAAAGTGATTTTCATGCTTCCAGGGGCCCTAAACACAAGATTTATGGAATGGTTAAAAGTGCATGAAAATAGCCAATTTACTCACTCTGAGTTCTCAAAAAGGGTTTCTTCACCCCGGGAAGTTAATTAAATACCATTTGGAGGCATTTAATGTTCGATCAAAAACGGCTGATTTTCGACAAAAGAGATAACACCCCCCCATTACGTCATGCTTCAGAAATGTGGAAAATGGTCCGTTTTCAAATGTTTTATTTTTGAACGTCAGTTCACATTTGTAGGTGGATCATCAGTGTTAGAGCTAAAATTAGCATGTTTAAAGTGATTTTCATGCTTCCAGGGGCTCGGGAAGTGAATTAAATACTATTTGGAGTCATTTAATGTTCAATCAAAAACAGCTGATTTTTGACAAAAGAGATAACACCCCCCCATTACGTCATGCTTCAGAAATGTGGAAAATGGTCCGTTTTCAAATGTTTTATTTTTGAACGTCAGTTCACATTTGTAGGTGGATCATCAGTGTTAGAGCTAAAATTAGCATGTTTAAAGTGATTTTCATGCTTCCAGGGGCCCTAAACACAAGATTTATGGAATGGTTAAAAGTGCATGAAAATAGCCAATTTACTCACTCTGAGTTCTCAAAAAGGGTTTCTTCACCCCGGGAAGTTAATTAAATACCATTTGGAGGCATTTAATGTTCGATCAAAAACGGCTGATTTTCGACAAAAGAGATAACACCCCCCCATTACGTCATGCTTCAGAAATGTGGAAAATGGTCCGTTTTCAAATGTTTTATTTTTGAACGTCAGTTCACATTTGTAGGTGGATCATCAGTGTTAGAGCTAAAATTAGCATGTTTAAAGTGATTTTCATGCTTCCAGGGGCTCGGGAAGTGAATTAAATACTATTTGGAGTCATTTAATGTTCAATCAAAAACAGCTGATTTTTGACAAAAGAGATAACACCCCCCCATTACGTCATGCTTCAGAAATGTGGAAAATGGTCCGTTTTCAAATGTTTTATTTTTGAACGTCAGTTCACATTTGTAGGTGGATCATCAGTGTTAGAGCTAAAATTAGCATGTTTAAAGTGATTTTCATGCTTCCAGGGGCCCTAAACACAAGATTTATGGAATGGTTAAAAGCGCATGAAAATGGCCAATTTACTCACTCTGAGTTCTCAAAAAGGGTTTCTTCACCCCGGAAAGTTAATTAAATACCATTTGGAGGCATTTAATGTTCGAGCAAAAACGGCTGTTTTTCGACAAAAGAGATAACACCCCCCCATTACGTCATGCTTCAGAAATGTGGAAAATGGTCCGTTTTCAAATGTTTTATTTTTGAACGTCAGTTCACATTTGTAGGTGGATCATCAGTGCTAGAACTAAAATTAGCATGTTTAAAGTGATTTTCATGCTTCCAGGGGCTCGGAAAGTGAATTAAATACTATTTGGAGGCATTTAATGTTCAAGCAAAAACAGCTGATTTTTGACAAAAGAGATAACACCCCCCCATTACCTCATGCTTCAGAAATGTGGAAAATGGTCCGTTTTCAAATGTTTTATTTTTGAACGTCAGTTCACATTTGTAGGTGGATCATCAGTGTTAGAGCTAAAATTAGCATGTTTAAAGTGATTTTCATGCTTCCAGGGGCCCTAAACACAAGATTTATGGAATGGTTAAAAGTGCATGAAAATGGCCAATTTACTCACTCTGAGTTCTCAAAAAGGGTTTCTTCACCCTGGGAAGTTAATTAAATACCATTTGGAGGCATTTAATGTTTGAGCAAAAACGGCTGATTTTTGACAAAAGAGATAACACCCCCCCCATTACGTCATGCTTCAGAAATGTGGAAAATGGTCCGTTTTCAAATGTTTTATTTTTGAACGTCAGTTCACATTTGTAGGTGGATCATCAGTGTTAGAGCTAAAATTAGCATGTTTAAAGTGATTTTCATGCTTCCAGGGGCCCTAAACACAAGATTTATGGAATGGTTAAAAGTGCATGAAAATGGCCAATTTACTCACTCTGAGTTCTCAAAAAGGGTTTCTTCACCCCGGGAAGTTAATTAAATACCATTTGGAGGCATTTAATGTTCGATCAAAAACAGCTGATTTTCGACAAAAGAGATAACACCCCCCCATTACGTCATGCTTCAGAAATGTGGAAAATGGTCCGTTTTCAAATGTTTTATTTTTGAACGTCAGTTCACATTTGTAGGTGGATCATCAGTATTAGAGCTAAAATTAGCATGTTTAAAGTGATTTTCATGCTTCCAGGGGCTCGGGAAGTGAATTAAATACTATTTGGAGTCATTTAATGTTCAATCAAAAACAGCTGATTTTTGACAAAAGAGATAACACCCCCCCAATACGTCATGCTTCAGAAATGTGGAAAATGGTCCGTTTTCAAATGTTTTATTTTTGAACGTCAGTTCACATTTGTAGGTGGATCATCGGTGTTAGAGCTAAAATTAGCATGTTTAAAGTGATTTTCATGCTTCCAGGGGCTCGGGAAGTGAATTAAATACTATTTGGAGGCATTTAATGTTCAATCAAAAACAGCTGATTTTTGACAAAAGAGATAACACCCCCCCATTACGTCATGCTTCAGAAATGTGGAAAATGGTCCGTTTTCAAATGTTTTATTTTTGAACGTCAGTTCACATTTGTAGGTGGATCATCAGTGTTAGAGCTAAAATTAGCATGTTTAAACTGATTTTCATGCTTCCAAGGGCCCTAAACACAAGATTTATGGAATGGTTAAAAGTGCGCGAAAATGGCCAATTTACTCACTCTGAGTTCTCAAAAAGGGTTTCTTCACCCCGGGAAGTTAATTAAATACCATTTGGAGGCATTTAATGTTCGAGCAAAAACGGCTGATTTTCGACAAAAGAGATAACACCCCCCCATTACGTCATGCTTCAGAAATGTGGAAAATGGTCCATTTTCAAATGTTTTATTTTTGAACGTCAGTTCACATTTGTAGGTGGATCATCAGTGTTAGAGCTAAAATTAGCATGTTTAAAGTGATTTCATGCTTCCAGGGGCTCGGGAAGTGAATTAAATACTATTTGGAGGCATTTAATGTTCAATCAAAAACAGCTGATTTTTGACAAAAGAGATAACACCCCCCCATTACGTCATGCTTCAGAAATGTGGAAAATGGTCCATTTTTAAATGTTTTATTTTTGAACGTCAGTTCACATTTGTAGGTGGATCATCAGTGTTAGAGCTAAAATTAGCATGTTTAAAGTGATTTTCATGCTTCCAGGGGCCCTAAACACAAGATTTATGGAATGGTTAAAAGTCCATGAAAATGGCCAATTTACTCACTCTGAGTTCTCAAAAAGGGTTTCTTCACCCCGGGAAGTTAATTAAATACCATTTGGAGGCATTTAATGTTCGATCAAAAACGGCTGATTTTCGACAAAAGAGATAACACCCCCCCATTACGTCATGCTTCAGAAATGTGGAGAATGGTCCGTTTTCAAATGTTTTATTTTTGAACGTCAGTTCACATTTGTAGGTGGATCATCAGTGTTAGAGCTAAAATTAGCATGTTTAAAGTGATTTTCATGCTTCCAGGGGCTCGGGAAGTGAATTAAATACTATTTGGAGTCATTTAATGTTCAATCAAAAACAGCTGATTTGTGACAAAAGAGATAACACCCCCCCATTACGTCATGCTTCAGAAATGTGGAAAATGGTCCGTTATCAAATGTTTTATTTTTGAACGTCAGTTCACATTTGTAGGTGGATCATCAGTGTTAGAGCTAAAATTAGCATGTTTAAAGTGATTTTCATGCTTCCAGGGGCCCTAAACACAAGATTTATGGAATGGTTAAAAGTGCATGAAAATGGCCAATTTACTCACTCTGAGTTCTCAAAAAGGGTTTCTTCACCCCGGGAAGTTAACTAAATACCATTTGGAGGCATTTAATGTTCGAGCAAAAACGGCTGATTTTTGACAAAAGAGATAACACCCCCCCATTACGTCATGCTTCAGAAATGTGGAAAATGGTCCGTTTTCAAATGTTTTATTTTTGAACGTCAGTTCACATTTGTAGGTGGATCATCAGTGTTAGAGCTAAAATTAGCATGTTTAAACTGATTTTCATGCTTCCAAGGGCCCTAAACACAAGATTTATGGAATGGTTAAAAGTGCGCGAAAATGGCCAATTTACTCACTCTGAGTTCTCAAAAAGGGTTTCTTCACCCCGGGAAGTTAATTAAATACCATTTGGAGGCATTTAATGTTCGAGCAAAAACGGCTGATTTTCGACAAAAGAGATAACACCCCCCCATTACGTCATGCTTCAGAAATGTGGAAAATGGTCCATTTTCAAATGTTTTATTTTTGAACGTCAGTTCACATTTGTAGGTGGATCATCAGTGTTAGAGCTAAAATTAGCATGTTTAAAGTGATTTCATGCTTCCAGGGGCTCGGGAAGTGAATTAAATACTATTTGGAGGCATTTAATGTTCAATCAAAAACAGCTGATTTTTGACAAAAGAGATAACACCCCCCCATTACGTCATGCTTCAGAAATGTGGAAAATGGTCCATTTTTAAATGTTTTATTTTTGAACGTCAGTTCACATTTGTAGGTGGATCATCAGTGTTAGAGCTAAAATTAGCATGTTTAAAGTGATTTTCATGCTTCCAGGGGCCCTAAACACAAGATTTATGGAATGGTTAAAAGTCCATGAAAATGGCCAATTTACTCACTCTGAGTTCTCAAAAAGGGTTTCTTCACCCCGGGAAGTTAATTAAATACCATTTGGAGGCATTTAATGTTCGATCAAAAACGGCTGATTTTCGACAAAAGAGATAACACCCCCCCATTACGTCATGCTTCAGAAATGTGGAGAATGGTCCGTTTTCAAATGTTTTATTTTTGAACGTCAGTTCACATTTGTAGGTGGATCATCAGTGTTAGAGCTAAAATTAGCATGTTTAAAGTGATTTTCATGCTTCCAGGGGCTCGGGAAGTGAATTAAATACTATTTGGAGTCATTTAATGTTCAATCAAAAACAGCTGATTTGTGACAAAAGAGATAACACCCCCCCATTACGTCATGCTTCAGAAATGTGGAAAATGGTCCGTTATCAAATGTTTTATTTTTGAACGTCAGTTCACATTTGTAGGTGGATCATCAGTGTTAGAGCTAAAATTAGCATGTTTAAAGTGATTTTCATGCTTCCAGGGGCCCTAAACACAAGATTTATGGAATGGTTAAAAGTGCATGAAAATGGCCAATTTACTCACTCTGAGTTCTCAAAAAGGGTTTCTTCACCCCGGGAAGTTAACTAAATACCATTTGGAGGCATTTAATGTTCGAGCAAAAACGGCTGATTTTTGACAAAAGAGATAACACCCCCCCATTACGTCATGCTTCAGAAATGTGGAAAATGGTCTGTTTTCAAATGTTTTATTTTTGAACGTCAGTTCACATTTGTAGGTGGATCAACAGTGTTAGAGCTAAAATTAGCATGTTTAAAGTGATTTTCATGCTTCCAGGGGCCCTAAACACAAGATTTATGGAATGGTTAAAAGTGCATGAAAATGGCCAATTTACTCACTCTGAGTTCTCAAAAAGAGTTTCTTCACCCCAGGAAGTTAATTAAATACCATTTGGAGGCATTTAATGTTCGAGCAAAAACGGCTGATTTTCGACAAAAGAGATAACACCCCCCCATTACGTCATGCTTCAGAAATGTGGAAAATGGTCCGTTTTCAAATGTTTTATTTTTGAACGTCAGTTCACATTTGTAGGTGGATCATCAGTGTTAGAGCTAAAATTAGCATGTTTAAAGTGATTTTCATGCTTCCAGGGGCTCGGGAAGTGAATTAAATACTATTTGGAGGCATTTAATGTTCAATCAAAAACAGCTGATTTTTGACAAAAGAGATAACACCCCCCCATTACGTCATGCTTCAGAAATGTGGAAAATGGTCAGTTTTCAAATGTTTTATTTTTGAACGTCAGTTCACATTTGTAGGTGGATCATCAGTGTTAGAGCTAAAATTAGCATGTTTAAAGTGATTTTCATGCTTCCAGGGGCCCTAAACACAAGATTTATGGAATGGTTAAAAGTGCGCGAAAATGGCCAATTTACTCACTCTGAGTTCTCAAAAAGGGTTTCTTCACCCCGGGAAGTTAATTAAATACCATTTGGAGGCATTTAATGTTCGAGCAAAAACGGCTGATTTTTGACAAAAGAGATAACACCCCCCCATTACGTCATGCTTCAGAAATGTGGAAAATGGTCCGTTTTCAAATGTTTTATTTTTGAACGTCAGTTCACATTTGTAGGTGGATCATCAGTGTTAGAGCTAAAATTAGCATGTTTAAAGTGATTTTCATGCTTCCAGGGGCTCGGGAAGTGAATTAAATACTATTTGGAGGCATTTAATATTCAAACAAAAACAGCTGATTTTTGACAAAAGAGATAACACCCCCCCATTACGTCATGCTTCAGAAAAGTGGAAAATGGTCCGTTTTCAAATGTTTTATTTTTGAACGTCAGTTCACATTTGTAGGTGGATCATCAGTGTTAGAGCTAAAATTAGCATGTTTAAAGTGATTTTCATGCTTCCAGGGGCCCTAAACACAAGACTTATGGAATGGTTAAAAGTGCATGAAAATGGCCAATTTACTCACTCTGAGTTCTCAAAAAGGGTTTCTTCACCTCGGGAAGTTAATTAAATACCATTTGGAGGCATTTAATGTTCGAGTAAAAACGGCTGATTTTTGACAAAAGAGATAACACCCCCCCATTACGTCATGCTTCAGAAATGTGGAAAATGGTCCGTTTTCAAATGTTTTATTTTTGAACGTCAGTTCACATTTGTAGGTGGATCATCAGTGTTAGAGCTAAAATTAGCATGTTTAAAGTGATTTTCATGCTTCCAGGGGCCCTAAACACAAGATTTGTGGAATGGTTAAAAGTGCATGAAAATGGCCAATTTACTCACTCTGAGTTCTCAAAAAGGGTTTCTTCACCCCGGGAAGTTAATTAAATACCATTTGGAGGCATTTAATGTTCGAGCAAAAACGGCTGATTTTCGACAAAAGAGATAACACCCCCCCATTACGTCATGCTTCAGAAATGTGGAAAATGGTCCGTTTTCAAATGTTTTATTTTTGAACGTCAGTTCACATTTGTAGGTGGATCATCAGTGTTAGAGCTAAAATTAGCATGTTTAAAGTGATTTTCATGCTTCCAGGGGCTCGGGAAGTGAATTAAATACTATTTGGAGGCATTTAATGTTCAATCAAAAACAGCTGATTTTTGACAAAAGAGATAACACCCCCCCATTACGTCATGCTTCAGAAATGTGGAAAATGGTCCGTTTTCAAATGTTTTATTTTTGAACGTCAGTTCACATTTGTAGGTGGATCATCAGTGTTAGAGCTAAAATTAGCATGTTTAAACTGATTTTCATGCTTCCAGGGGCCCTAAACACAAGATTTATGGAATGGTTAAAAGTGCGCGAAAATGGCCAATTTACTCACTCTGAGTTCTCAAAAAGGGTTTCTTCACCCCGGGAAGTTAATTAAATACCATTTGGAGGCATTTAATGTTCGAGCAAAAACGGCTGATTTTCGACAAAAGAGATAACACCCCCCCATTACGTCATGCTTCAGAAATGTGGAAAATGGTCCATTTTCAAATGTTTTATTTTTGAACGTCAGTTCACATTTGTAGGTGGATCATCAGTGTTAGAGCTAAAATTAGCATGTTTAAAGTGATTTTCATGCTTCCAGGGGCTCGGGAAGTGAATTAAATACTATTTGGAGGCATTTAATGTTCAAGCAAAAACAGCTGATTTTTGACAAAAGAGATAACACCCCCCCATTACGTCATGCTTCAGAAATTTGGAAAATGGTCCGTTTTCAAATGTTTTATTTTTGAACGTCAGTTCACATTTGTAGGTGGATCATCAGTGTTAGAGCTAAAATTAGCATGTTTAAAGTGATTTTCATGCTTCCAGGGGCCCTAAACACAAGATTTATGGAATGGTTAAAAGTGCGCGAAAATGGCCAATTTACTCACTCTGAGTTCTCAAAAAGGGTTTCTTCACCCCGGGAAGTTAATTAAATACCATTTGGAGGCATTTAATGTTGGAGCAAAAACGGCTGATTTTTGACAAAAGAGATAACACCCCCCCATTACGTCATGCTTCAGAAATGTGGAAAATGGTCCGTTTTCAAATGTTTTATTTTTGAACGTCAGTTCACATTTGTAGGTGGATCATCAGTGTTAGAGCTAAAATTAGCATGTTTAAAGTGATTTCATGCTTCCAGGGGCTCGGGAAGTGAATTAAATACTATTTGGAGGCATTTAATGTTCAATCAAAAACAGCTGATTTTTGACAAAAGAGATAACACCCCCCCATTACGTCATGCTTCAGAAATGTGGAAAATGGTCCGTTTTCAAACGTTTTATTTTTGAACGTCAGTTCACATTTGTAGGTGGATCAACAGTGTTAGAGCTAAAATTAGCATGTTTAAAGTGATTTTCATGCTTCCAGGGGCCCTAAACACAAGATTTATGGAATGGTTAAAAGTGCATGAAAATGGCCAATTTACTCACTCTGAGTTCTCAAAAAGGGTTTCTTCACCCCGGAAAGTTAATTAAATACCATTTGGAGGCATTTAATGTTCGAGCAAAAACGGCTGATTTTCGACAAAAGAGATAACACCCCCCCATTACGTCATGCTTCAGAAATGTGGAAAATGGTCCGTTTTCAAATGTTTTATTTTTGAACGTCAGTTCACATTTGTAGGTGGATCATCAGTGTTAGAGCTAAAATTAGCATGTTTAAAGTGATTTTCATGCTTCCAGGGGCTCGGGAAGTGAATTAAATACTATTTGTAGGCATTTAATGTTCGATCAAAAACAGCTGATTTTTGACAAAAGAGATAACACCCCCCCATTACGTCATGCTTCAGAAATGTGGAAAATGGTCCGTTTTCAAATGTTTTATTTTTGAACGTCAGTTCACATTTGTAGGTGGATCATCAGTGTTAGAGCTAAAATTAGCATGTTTAAAGTGATTTTCATGCTTCCAGGGGCCCTAAACACAAGATTTATGGAATGGTTAAAAGTGCATGAAAATGGCCAATGTACTCACTCTGAGTTCTCAAAAAGGGTTTCTTCACCCCGGGAAGTTAATTAAATACCATTTGGAGGCATTTAATGTTCGAGCAAAAACGGCTGATTTTCGACAAAAGAGATAACACCCCCCATTACGTCATGCTTCAGGAATGTGGAAAATGGTCCGTTTTCAAATGTTTTATTTTTGAACGTCAGTTCACATTTGTAGGTGGATCATCAGTGTTAGAGCTAAAATTAGCATGTTTAAAGTGATTTTCATGCTTCCAGGGGCTCGGGAAGTGCATTAAATACTATTTGGAGGCATTTAATGTTCAATCAAAAACAGCTGATTTTTGACAAAAGAGATAACACCCCCCCCCATTACGTCATGCTTCAGAAATGTGGAAAATGGTCCGTTTTCAAATGTTTTATTTTTGAACGTCAGTTCACATTTGTAGGTGGATCATCAGTGTTAGAGCTAAAATTAGCATGTTTAAAGTGATTTTCATGCTTCCAGGGGCCCTAAACACAAGATTTATGGAATGGTTAAAAGTGCGCGAAAATGGCCAATTTACTCACTCTGAGTTCTCAAAAAGGGTTTTTTCACCCCGGGAAGTTAATTAAATACCATTTGGAGGCATTTAATGTTCGAGCAAAAACGGCTGATTTTCGACAAAAGAGATAACACCCCCCCATTACGTCATGCTTCAGAAATGTGGAAAATGGTCCGTTTTCAAATGTTGTATTTTTGAACGTCAGTTCACATTTGTAGGTGGATCATCAATGTTAGAGCTAAAATTAGCATGTTTAAAGTGATTTTCATGCTTCCAGGGGCTCGGGAAGTGAATTAAATACTATTTGGAGGCATTTAATGTTCAATCAAAAACAGCTGATTTTTGACAAAAGAGATAACACCCCCCCATTATTCATGCTTCAGAAATGTGGAAAATGGTCCGTTTTCAAATGTTTTATTTTTGAACGTCAGTTCACATTTGTAGGTGGATCATCAGTGTTAGAGCTAAAATTAGCATGTTTAAAGTGATTTTCATGCTTCCAGGGGCCCTAAACACAAGATTTATGGAATGGTTAAAAGTGCGCGAAAATGGCCAATTTACTCACTCTGAGTTCTCAAAAAGGGTTTCTTCACCCCGGAAAGTTAATTAAATACCATTTGGAGGCATTTAATGTTCGAGCAAAAACGGCTGATTTTCGACAAAAGAGATAACACCCCCCCATTACGTCATGCTTCAGAAATGTGGAAAATGGTCCATTTTCAAATGTTTTATTTTTGAACGTCAGTTCACATTTGTAGGTGGATCATCAGTGTTAGAGCTAAAATTAGCATGTTTAAAGTGATTTTCATGCTTCCAGGGGCTCGGGAAGTGAATTAAATACTATTTGGAGGCATTTAATGTTCAATCAAAAACAGCTGATTTTTGACAAAAGAGATAACACCCCCCCATTACGTCATGCTTCAGAAATGTGGAAAATGGTCCGTTTTCAAATGTTTTATTTTGAACGTCAGTTCACATTTGTAGGTGGATCATCAGTGTTAGAGCTAAAATTAGCATGTTTAAAGTGATTTTCATGCTTCCAGGGGCCCTAAACACAAGATTTATGGAATGGTTAAAAGTGCGCGAAAATGGCCAATTTACTCACTCTGAGTTCTCAAAAAGGGTTTCTTCACCCCGGGAAGTTAATTAAATACCATTTGGAGGCATTTAATGTTCGAGCAAAAACGGCTGATTTTTGACAAAAGAGATAACACCCCCCCATTACGTCATGCTTCAGAAATGTGGAAAATGGTCCGTTTTCAAATGTTTTATTTTTGAACGTCAGTTCACATTTGTAGGTGGATCATCAGTGTTAGAGCTAAAATTAGCATGTTTAAAGTGATTTTCATGCTTCCAGGGGCCCTAAACACAAGATTTATGGAATGGTTAAAAGTGCATGAAAATGGCCAATTTACTCACTCTGAGTTCTCAAAAAGGGTTTCTTCATCCCGGGAAGTTAATTAAATACCATTTGGAGGCATTTAATGTTCGAGCAAAAACAGCTGATTTTCGACAAAAGAGATAACACCCCCCCATTACGTCATGCTTCAGAAATGTGGAAAATGGTCCGTTTTCAAATGTTTTATTTTTGAACGTCAGTTCACATTTGTAGGTGGATCATCAGTGTTAGAGCTAAAATTAGCATGTTTAAAGTGATTTCCATGCTTCCAGGGGCTCGGGAAGTGAATTAAATACTATTTGGAGGCATTTAATGTTCAATCAAAAACAGCTGATTTGTGACAAAAGAGATAACACCCCCCCATTACGTCATGCTTCAGAAATGTGGAAAATGGTCCGTTATCAAATGTTTCATTTTTGAACGTCAGTTCACATTTGTAGGTGGATCATCAGTGTTAGAGCTAAAATTAGCATGTTTAAAGTGATTTTCATGCTTCCAGGGGCCCTAAACACAAGATTTATGGAATGGTTAAAAGTGCATGAAAATGGCCAATTTACTCACTCTGAGTTCTCAAAAAGGGTTTCTTCACCCCGGGAAGTTAATTAAATACCATTTGGAGGCATTTAATGTTCGAGCAAAAACGGCTGATTTTCGACAAAAGAGATAACACCCCCCCATTACGTCATGCTTCAGAAATTTGGAAAATGGTCCGTTTTCAAATGTTTTATTTTTGAACGTCAGTTCACATTTGTAGGTGGATCATCAGTGTTAGAGCTAAAATTAGCATGTTTAAAGTGATTTTCATGCTTCCAGGGGCTCGGGAAGTGAATTAAATACTATTTGGAGGCATTTAATGTTCAAGCAAAAACAGCTGATTTTTGACAAAAGAGATAACACCCCCCCCCATTACGTCATGCTTCAGAAATGTGGAAAATGGTCCGTTTTCAAATGTTTTATTTTTGAACGTCAGTTCACATTTGTAGGTGGATCATCAGTGTTAGAGCTAAAATTAGCATGTTTAAAGTGATTTTCATGCTTCCAGGGGCCCTAAACACAAGATTTATGGAATGGTTAAAAGTGCGCGAAAATGGCCAATTTACTCACTCTGAGTTCTCAAAAAGGGTTTCTTCACCCCGGGAAGTTAATTAAATACCATTTGGAGGCATTTAATGTTCGAGCAAAAACAGCTGATTTTTGACAAAAGAGATAACACCCCCCCATTACGTCATGCTTCAGAAATGTGGAAAATGGTCCGTTTTCAAATGTTTTATTTTTGAACGTCAGTTCACATTTGTAGGTGGATCATCAGTGTTAGAGCTAAAATTAGCATGTTTAAAGTGATTTCATGCTTCCAGGGGCTCGGGAAGTGAATTAAATACTATTTGGAGGCATTTAATGTTCAATCAAAAACAGCTGATTTTTGACAAAAGAGATAACACCCCCCCATTACGTCATGCTTCAGAAATGTGGAAAATGGTCCGTTTTCAAATGTTTTATTTTTGAACGTCAGTTCACATTTGTAGGTGGATCATCAGTGTTAGAGCTAAAATTAGCATGTTTAAAGTGATTTTCATGCTTCCAGGGGCCCTAAACACAAGATTTATGGAATGGTTAAAAGTGCATGAAAATGGCCAATTTACTCACTCTGAGTTCTCAAAAAGGGTTTCTTCACCCCGGAAAGTTAATTAAATACCATTTGGAGGCATTTAATGTTCGAGCAAAAACGGCTGATTTTCGACAAAAGAGATAACACCCCCGCATTACGTCATGCTTCAGAAATGTGGAAAATGGTCCGTTTTCAAATGTTTTATTTTTGAACGTCAGTTCACATTTGTAGGTGGATCATCAGTGTTAGAGCTAAAATTAGCATGTTTAAAGTGATTTTCATGCTTCCAGGGACTCGGAAAGTGAATTAAATACTATTTGGAGGCATTTAATGTTCAAGCAAAAACAGCTGATTTTTGACAAAAGAGATAACACCCCCCCATTACCTCATGCTTCAGAAATGTGGAAAATGGTCCGTTTTCAAATGTTTTATTTTTGAACGTCAGTTCACATTTGTAGGTGGATCATCAGTGTTAGAGCTAAAATTAGCATGTTTAAAGTGATTTTCATGCTTCCAGGGGCCCTAAACACAAGATTTATGGAATGGTTAAAAGTGCGCGAAAATGGCCAATTTACTCACTCTGAGTTCTCAAAAAGGGTTTCTTCACCCCGGGAAGTTAATTAAATACCATTTGGAGGCATTTAATGTTCGAGCAAAAACGGCTGATTTTCGACAAAAGAGATAACACCCCCCCATTACGTCATGCTTCAGAAATGTGGAAAATGGTCCATTTTCAAATGTTTTATTTTTGAACGTCAGTTCACATTTGTAGGTGGATCATCAGTGTTAGAGCTAAAATTAGCATGTTTAAAGTGATTTTCATGCTTCCAGGGGCTCGGGAAGTGAATTAAATACTATTTGGAGGCATTTAATGTTCAAGCAAAAACAGCTGATTTTTGACAAAAGAGATAACACCCCCCCCCCATTACGTCATGCTTCAGAAATGTGGAAAATGGTCCGTTTTCAAATGTTTTATTTTTGAACGTCAGTTCACATTTGTAGGTGGATCATCAGTGTTAGAGCTAAAATTAGCATGTTTAAAGTGATTTTCATGCTTCCAGGGGCCCTAAACACAAGATTTATGGAATGGTTAAAAGTGCGCGAAAATGGCCAATTTACTCACTCTGAGTTCTCAAAAAGGGTTTCTTCACCCCGGGAAGTTAATTAAATACCATTTGGAGGCATTTAATGTTCGAGCAAAAACAGCTGATTTTTGACAAAAGAGATAACACCCCCCCATTACGTCATGCTTCAGAAATGTGGAAAATGGTCCGTTTTCAAATGTTTTATTTTTGAACGTCAGTTCACATTTGTAGGTGGATCATCAGTGTTAGAGCTAAAATTAGCATGTTTAAAGTGATTTCATGCTTCCAGGGGCCCGGGAAGTGAATTAAATACTATTTGGAGGCATTTAATGTTCAATCAAAAACAGCTGATTTTTGACAAAAGAGATAACACCCCCCATTACGTCATGCTTCAGAAATGTGGAAAATGGTCCGTTTTCAAATGTTTTATTTTTGAACGTCAGTTCACATTTGTAGGTGGATCATCAGTGTTAGAGCTAAAATTAGCATGTTTAAAGTGATTTTCATGCTTCCAGGGGCCCTAAACACAAGATTTATGGAATGGTTAAAAGTGCATGAAAATGGCCAATTTACTCACTCTGAGTTCTCAAAAAGGGTTTCTTCACCCCGGAAAGTTAATTAAATACCATTTGGAGGCATTTAATGTTCGAGCAAAAACGGCTGATTTTCGACAAAAGAGATAACACCCCCCCATTACGTCATGCTTCAGAAATGTGGAAAATGGTCCGTTTTCAAATGTTTTATTTTTGAACGTCAGTTCACATTTGTAGGTGGATCATCAGTGTTAGAGCTAAAATTAGCATGTTTAAAGTGATTTTCATGCTTCCAGGGGCTCGGAAAGTGAATTAAATACTATTTGGAGGCATTTAATGTTCAAGCAAAAACAGCTGATTTTTGACAAAAGAGATAACACCCCCCCATTACCTCATGCTTCAGAAATGTGGAAAATGGTCCGTTTTCAAATGTTTTATTTTTGAACGTCAGTTCACATTTGTAGGTGGATCATCAGTGTTAGAGCTAAAATTAGCATGTTTAAAGTGATTTTCATGCTTCCAGGGGCCCTAAACACAAGATTTATGGAATGGTTAAAAGTGCATGAAAATGGCCAATGTACTCACTCTGAGTTCTCAAAAAGGGTTTCTTCACCCCGGGAAGTTAATTAAATACCATTTGGAGGCATTTAATGTTCGAGCAAAAACGGCTGATTTTCGACAAAAGAGATAACACCCCCCCATTACGTCATGCTTCAGGAATGTGGAAAATGGTCCGTTTTCAAATGTTTTATTTTTGAACGTCAGTTCACATTTTTAGGTGGATCATCAGTGTTAGAGCTAAAATTAGCATGTTTAAAGTGATTTTCATGCTTCCAGGGGCTCGGGAAGTGAATTAAATACTATTTGGAGGCATTTAATGTTCAAGCAAAAACAGCTGATTTTTGACAAAAGAGATAACACCCCCCCCCCATTACGTCATGCTTCAGAAATGTGGAAAATGGTCCGTTTTCAAATGTTTTATTTTTGAACGTCAGTTCACATTTGTAGGTGGATCATCAGTGTTAGAGCTAAAATTAGCATGTTTAAAGTGATTTTCATGCTTCCAGGGGCCCTAAACACAAGATTTATGGAATGGTTAAAAGTGCGCGAAAATGGCCAATTTACTCACTCTGAGTTCTCAAAAAGTGTTTCTTCACCCCGGGAAGTTAATTAAATACCATTTGGAGGCATTTAATGTTCGAGCAAAAACAGCTGATTTTTGACAAAAGAGATAACACCCCCCCATTACGTCATGCTTCAGAAATGTGGAAAATGGTCCGTTTTCAAATGTTTTATTTTTGAACGTCAGTTCACATTTGTAGGTGGATCATCAGTGTTAGAGCTAAAATTAGCATATTTAAAGTGATTTCATGCTTCCAGGGGCCCGGGAAGTGAATTAAATACTATTTGGAGGCATTTAATGTTCAATCAAAAACAGCTGATTTTTGACAAAAGAGATAACACCCCCCATTACGTCATGCTTCAGAAATGTGGAAAATGGTCCGTTTTCAAATGTTTTATTTTTGAACGTCAGTTCACATTTGTAGGTGGATCATCAGTGTTAGAGCTAAAATTAGCATGTTTAAAGTGATTTTCATGCTTCCAGGGGCCCTAAACACAAGATTTATGGAATGGTTAAAAGTGCATGAAAATGGCCAATTTACTCACTCTGAGTTCTCAAAAAGGGTTTCTTCACCCCGGAAAGTTAATTAAATACCATTTGGAGGCATTTAATGTTCGAGCAAAAACGGCTGATTTTCGACAAAAGAGATAACACCCCCCCATTACGTCATGCTTCAGAAATGTGGAAAATGGTCCGTTTTCAAATGTTTTATTTTTGAACGTCAGTTCACATTTGTAGGTGGATCATCAGTGTTAGAGCTAAAATTAGCATGTTTAAAGTGATTTTCATGCTTCCAGGGGCCCTAAACACAAGATTTATGGAATGGTTAAAAGTGCATGAAAATGGCCAATGTACTCACTCTGAGTTCTCAAAAAGGGTTTCTTCACCCCGGGAAGTTAATTAAATACCATTTGGAGGCATTTAATGTTCGAGCAAAAACGGCTGATTTTCGACAAAAGAGATAACACCCCCCCATTACGTCATGCTTCAGGAATGTGGAAAATGGTCCGTTTTCAAATGTTTTATTTTTGAACGTCAGTTCACATTTTTAGGTGGATCATCAGTGTTAGAGCTAAAATTAGCATGTTTAAAGTGATTTTCATGCTTCCAGGGGCTCGGGAAGTGAATTAAATACTATTTGGAGGCATTTAATGCTCAATCAAAAACAGCTGATTTTTGACAAAAGAGATAACACCCCCCCATTACGTCATGCTTCAGAAATGTGGAAAATGGTCCATTTTCAAATGTTTTATTTTTGAACGTCAGTTCACATTTGTAGGTGGATCATCAGTGTTAGAGCTAAAATTAGCATGTTTAAAGTGATTTTCATGCTTCCAGGGGCCCTAAACACAAGATTTATGGAATGGTTAAAAGTCCATGAAAATGGCCAATTTACTCACTCTGAGTTCTCAAAAAGGGTTTCTTCACCCCGGGAAGTTAATTAAATACCATTTGGAGGCATTTAATGTTCGATCAAAAACGGCTGATTTTCGACAAAAGAGATAACACCCCCCCATTACGTCATGCTTCAGAAATGTGGAAAATGGTCCGTTTTCAAATGTTTTATTTTTGAACGTCAGTTCACATTTGTAGGTGGATCATCAGTGTTAGAGCTAAAATTAGCATGTTTAAAGTGATTTTCATGCTTCCAGGGGCCCTAAACACAAGATTTATGGAATGGTTAAAAGTGCACGAAAATGGCCAATTTACTCACTCTGAGTTCTCAAAAAGTGTTTCTTCACCCCGGGAAGTTAATTAAATACCATTTGGAGGCATTTAATGTTTGAGCAAAAACGGCTGATTTTTGACAAAAGAAATAACACCCCCCCATTACGTCATGCTTCAGAAATGTGGAAAATGGTCCGTTTTCAAATGTTTTATTTTTGAACGTCAGTTCACATTTGTAGGTGGATCATCAGTGTTAGAGCTAAAATTAGCATGTTTAAAGTGATTTTCATGCTTCCAGGGGCCCTAAACACAAGATTTATGGAATGGTTAAAAGTGCATGAAAATGGCCAATTTACTCACTCTGAGTTCTCAAAAAGGGTTTCTTCACCCCGGGAAGTTAATTAAATACCATTTGGAGGCATTTAATGTTCGAGCAAAAACGGCTGATTTTCGACAAAAGAGATAACACCCCCCCATTACGTCATGCTTCAGAAATGTGGAAAATGGTCCGTTTTCAAATGTTTTATTTTTGAACGTCAGTTCACATTTGTAGGTGGATCATCAGTGTTAGAGCTAAAATTAGCATGTTTAAAGTGATTTTCATGCTTCCAGGGGCTCGGGAAGTGAATTAAATACTATTTGGAGTCATTTAATGTTCAATCAAAAACAGCTGATTTTTGACAAAAGAGATAACACCCCCCATTACGTCATGCTTCAGAAATGTGGAAAATGGTCCGTTTTCAAATGTTTTATTTTTGAACGTCAGTTCACATTTGTAGGTGGATCATCAGTGTTAGAGCTAAAATTAGCATGTTTAAACTGATTTTCATGCTTCCAGGGGCCCTAAACACAAGATTTATGGAATGGTTAAAAGTGCGCGAAAATGGCCAATTTACTCACTCTGAGTTCTCAAAAAGGGTTTCTTCACCCCGGGAAGTTAATTAAATACCATTTGGAGGCATTTAATGTTCGAGCAAAAACGGCTGATTTTCGACAAAAGAGATAACACCCCCCCATTACGTCATGCTTCAGAAATGTGGAAAATGGTCCATTTTCAAATGTTTTATTTTTGAACGTCAGTTCACATTTGTAGGTGGATCATCAGTGTTAGAGCTAAAATTAGCATGTTTAAAGTGATTTTCATGCTTCCAGGGGCTCGGGAAGTGAATTAAATACTATTTGGAGGCATTTAATGTTCAAGCAAAAACAGCTGATTTTTGACAAAAGAGATAACACCCCCCCATTACGTCATGCTTCAGAAATGTGGAAAATGGTCCGTTTTCAAATGTTTTATTTTTGAACGTCAGTTCACATTTGTAGGTGGATCATCAGTGTTAGAGCTAAAATTAGCATGTTTAAAGTGATTTTCATGCTTCCAGGGGCCCTAAACACAAGATTTATGGAATGGTTAAAAGTGCGCAAAAATGGCCAATTTACTCACTCTGAGTTCTCAAAAAGGGTTTCTTCACCCCGGGAAGTTAATTAAATACCATTTGGAGGCATTTAATGTTGGAGCAAAAACGGCTGATTTTTGACAAAAGAGATAACACCCCCCCCATTACGTCATGCTTCAGAAATGTGGAAAATGGTCCGTTTTCAAATGTTTTATTTTTGAACGTCAGTTCACATTTGTAGGTGGATCATCAGTGTTAGAGCTAAAATTAGCATGTTTAAAGTGATTTTCATGCTTCCAGGGGCTCGGAAAGTGAATTAAATACTATTTGGAGGCATTTAATGTTCAAGCAAAAACAGCTGATTTTTGACAAAAGAGATAACACCCCCCCATTACCTCATGCTTCAGAAATGTGGAAAATGGTCCGTTTTCAAATGTTTTATTTTTGAACGTCAGTTCACATTTGTAGGTGGATCATCAGTGTTAGAGCTAAAATTAGCATGTTTAAAGTGATTTTCATGCTTCCAGGTGAGGAAAATTAAATTTTGGCCATGTTGTGTTCCCTAGCGCGTACCCCACCGACTCCATGTACGAGTTAAAGTGCATGTAACTTCCCTCCTGTGCCAGCTATGAAGACGCAAATACATTTGCGTCCACCGTTAACTTGTCCTCTTTCAGATGCACCATAAATGGATTATATAGCCCGTTCCTAAATATGCTATGCCACCGTCTTTTTGTAATACACTTTTTACTTTTTCCTGCTCTAGCCAGAGTAGGCCCTGAATTCCTGCCATCTGAACCTCTTTTGTGGCTCCTGGCTCTGCCCAGGCTACCTCTGTACTCGTGAACTCTGTCCTACATTCAGCGCGGCCCCTCGCGCTCAGCTCAAGCCTGCTTTCTGCCAAGACTGACTATAACCTTCGAGTTATCTGTTCCGCCCCCCGAGAATACATTCCTGCCTACTAGATCCTGTAAACATCCTCTCCAGCTGCAGAGCCAAAAGACCGATCTGTCTTAATGCAAGTAATTCATAGCCTCCGTTGCCATGCTTCCATGGAAGGCCCCGTGCCCCCACGCTTCACATGTAGACACTTAGGCGCTCATACACGCATCCACAGTTAGCATAGAACAGCTTCTACCCTAGAGACCTTTCCGCCCAGATAGTATAGTTCCTAAACATCAGATATCAGATACGATAAAAGTACAAGTTGATCTGACATGCCAGACTTCTGTCTCTTTCCGTCAGTGTAAATGTCAAGTCCCCTGCACCCCGTCAATCACACGTCATGCAGCTGCGCGCGCACCCAAGCTTCCGATTTCTGCTGACATTGCAACCTTCTGCTAGCACCACCCCTTGGTGCCACCCACTTGCGTCACCTATCAGTGACGTTTCCAGAACACACCTCTAGTTCACGCCTCTTGATTACGTACATGTACCACGTGTAATATTGTTATCTTGTCTTCTCTCAGCTGTTACGCCTCTTGCACTGTGACTTATGGAATGAAATAAGTATATAAGCTATGTATTGTCAATAAACGAGAGCGCGCTCATCTATCCCTTCTGACACCCTGTGTGGTGGTCAGAACATGATATCCTGATTCCTTTATGAGGAATAAAACCCTTAGAAACTCTTACACCACGGACTCTGTTTTCCTTCATTCTGATTGAGTTATTATTGATTAAGTACTTACCTGCATAGAAATTAAGAGAGTAAATTAATTATTTACGTCATTTTGGCGCCCGAATAGGGACCCCTCCCCCACCTCACGCGCCGGTTGGCGCGTTGCATACTGTGTCCCCTGCCATCAGTTAGATGGAACACACGTGTACTGGCAGGATTTCCTGCATCTCCCTCTGACCCACGGAGGTGACGAAGACTGCAATCAGTGCCCAGACGAGGCGGTGAGGAGTGCGGAGGATCCCGACCAGAGCCCAGCCGAAAGAAGCAAGGTCCGAGGTGTGAAGAGGCCCACCAGTTTTCCGAAGTTTTCCGAAGTTTTCCGAAGTTTTCCGAAGTCATTCCGAAGTTTTCCGAAGTTCCGAGTCGAGTCCAGTCGAGTTTTCCGAGGCCTTCTGTTTTCCGTGCTTCCCGGTGAGTACCATTGCTGGGTCGTATCTAGACGGGTTTGGGTACGCAAGTCCGGTCTGCACTGTTTTTAGGCAGTGTATCTGTACTGTTTAGCAGTATATCTAGTATTCCGAATTTCTGAAATTCTGCACTGTTACAACAGTGTATCTGTACTGTTGAGCAGTACATCTAGTATAGAGGGGTAGTCATCTATGTTTTAAATGTTTTTGTAATCAATGTCGTGGTATGAATGTGATTGTTTTTGTGCATTATTGTGTTTTCTTGTATAAATAGTTACAGTCGAAATTAAGTATCAAGGATCGAGCATTTCAGTATCAAGTAGGCACAATGCCGTTTTTCAACAAGTTAAAGCAGATAGGAACTAGGAAAGGGATATTAGAGGAAGAAATTCCAATCCCCCCTAGGGACACTCCAGGTAATTTTATGTATAACAAGCATGGCATAGACGCCATCCTGCATCTGGAGTTATGGACCGATTATACCAAGCACCTAGAGGAAAGATACCGATGGCCAGTTAACGGAACATGGGATGCCGAGTGCATCATAAAGGTAGAAGAGGTATTACGGAAAAAGAAAGCCAGACAATCTCAGAAAGACGCCATAGAATTTTGGCGTAAGGAATCACATAAACGTGCTGAAAGAGCACTCCGTAGAGAAGACAGACTTAAAGAATCAGAAAAGGCTCAAGAAAACGAATTAGTTACTGAAGGAATTCGAGTAAAATCAGAACAAATAGATCGCATCCGAAATAGCCAAGTGAACAACATGTATCTTTTGGCCGAAGGTACCCTTGACGCCATTTCAGAAATACCGAAAAATTTGCCGTCACCATTAGTTCCAACTAAAGTAATGCACAAAACTACTAAAGACATATTCCTAAATTCATACTTAGACGATGTAGCACCAGCTTACACCAATCTGCCTTTTCGTGCCCTGCCTACAGACAGGGACGGGGGTGGTATTCCGCCCCCAGGTCACGTTCCGCTGGTACCACAACAGACTTCTCCTGTTCCGCCAGCCCCGCCACTTCCCGTACCCAAAACTGACCTACCGAAACCACGTTTGCCTGATCCACCTAAACGACAAGTTCAAGTTCAGATACAGACTCCCCAGGGAGGTAATGTACAAGCTTCCGCTTCAGGAGGTGCGACCGCGGGTCCTCAGACCCCGCCACCAACTCACAGATTCAATCTCAAAGATATGCAGAGTCCTCTCACGTGCAGGTCTCCCCACTCCTCTAATTCATCCCGCCTTGACACATTAAAAGAAAACATGTCAGTTTGCAGATATGATCCAGTACCCGGAAAAGACGATTTAATGATATTGGCATCATTACGGTTAAGATCCGCTACTGATAGCTTGTTATGCTATGCAGGAATGAAGGATCGTCTAGACAGAATATATGAGTTCGTTCAGACAGGAAAGGACTCTGACAGTATTAAGGATGCCATGGAGAAACAGAAAGTTGGCATGCAAGCACTGATACTACGATTTTTCATAAATTGTCTAATAAGAGAACGAGACAGGCCCGGAACAGATCAGAGTGAATTAGACGCATTGAACAAGTGGGGTCAAAATATAGCTGATGGAAGACATGACAGACAAAATTGCATAGACTCTATGTACAAGAAGATTAAGAAAGCAGTAATAGCAGTACACCAGAAAGAGAAAGAAAAGGCTTCCTCCGAGGAGGAAGAAGTACCAGAAGAATCCGAAAGAGATATAGGAACAATAGCATATGTAGGTAAGGGAACTTACCTTAGGAAGGGTATCCGTCCGGAGAGCAAGAGAGTTTTTTTCTCTGCCTTAACAAATCCGAATTCTGCTGAGCATCAGTTCCAGGAAACTGATAAAAGGCTCCGAGATCGAGTTGGGTACCATGTACTCAATTCTATGGATGAACAAGAACTAGCCCGATCAGCTGTATCATGGGCCGAAAATGCAGACATATATAATGATGACACAGTAGCGCAGACCTTTCTGAACCTCTCCCCCGACGAACAGAAATTAGCAGGTGTATACATGATTCAGCACCTTCTTATCAAATACAGGAAACACTATTCTGATCCAGGTCCCTTACACGAAACACTAGAAGCACTACTGATGGATAGATGGAGAGGTCTAAGCACTAAATTAATTCAAATAATTCTAGAACAACGACACAGATATGATACCTTTGTAAGCTCTGAATATGTTCCCGTCCCACCTCCAGAAAGGAAAATGTACCATATGCAGTGCGGGGGTGGTATTGAAAGTCAGAACCCCTTACGAGAAGTACACCCTGTTATGGGTGAGGATAAAATTTTGAAACGCGTGTATGTACACACGCCTCTGACTAAATTAGAACTGTTAGAAATGAAGAAACTAGTACCATGCCATGATAAAGACCCTGCAGGTTTCCATAGAGAGCTTAAAGACATGTTACTGATGGGAGATTACACGTATGATGATATCATGAAAATGTTGAAAGTGTTATTGCCCACGGGTATATTCGAGAAATTAAAGGAAAAGGAATGGGAGGTGGGAGACACAAAGATTGCCTGGGCAGAAATAGAGGAAGAGGAAAAGAAACGGGTCCCAGGGTTAGGCCTTGGGGACAAAACTAAAGCATTACCAGGTTTGATAGTACAGGTCCTGCCCAGATTATTGACAACTAGAAAGGAGGATTGGGATGCAATCTCGTCCTGTAAACAGAAACATGATGAAGATACTAGTGACTTCTATTCAAGATTCGAGAAATGTTTTATTATTAATAGTGGCCTTCAGCCAAGTAGCGAGTCGTACCCACATCTTTTTGTATCAAAGTTAGTAGAGAATTCCCTACCGTTAGTTAAAAATCGAGTGTACAAGGTAGAGAGTACATGGCAAGCAAATACGCCATCTCAGATGTTACAAATGTTACAATATCACCAGAACAGAATTAGAGAAGAACAAGATCAGGAACAGAAACGTATGAAAGACACAAAGATGAAAATGTTAGTAGCTCAGACAGTCCCATCCGACGGACACAGAAAAGGTACGACCCAGACAAGTCACACTGCAGCTCCTGTTAAAGGGACATGCAATTATTGCAAGCAGCCAGGTCACTACGTACACGAATGCCCAGTTCTGAAACATAACATAGCGACAGGTAAAACTAAAGAAAGACCGCATCCGCCTAGACAAGACCATAACCAGCACCAGTCTACACAGAATACACAGCCTATGCATGCATCCGCACAGACAGCACAGACCGTAGCAGTACCACAGCCACAGCCCATTGCTGCAACTCAACAAGTTTCACAACAGATGTACCAGTATGCTCAGTCTGCTTACCCCGAATATTCCCGATATACATGAAACAGCCTAGAGAGGGAAGGTGGCTTGCCTCTTATTGAGATTCCTGTAGATCAAGAAGGTCCTTATGTACACAGTCAAGTATTGGGAAAAGACAGAAAGTTTTTAATTGACACAGGGGCAAGTCGCACTACAATAAGTCATGACGAAGTTCCAGGGGCACCCCTCTCAGGCTCACAAAATGTTTCCCTTGGTTTTTCGGGACAGCCTATTGTAAATGAAGTATCAGAACCAGTTCCCCTGGCTGTGGGTCCATTATCACGCGTTACAGACCTGTTACTCACGAAATCATGTCCAGAAAATCTATTAGGAATTAAAACATTGAAGGCTCTAGGAGCTATAATCTGCTGTTCCCCGGAGGGAGTTAGACTCTTTCTGCGGGATTTCAAGGGCCATTACGTTTTGCGTGAGTTTGACGTCAGATTAAAAAATGTACCTGATTACTTGTGGGCAAAAGGCCCAACAGATGTAGGATGTATGCACATTACACCATACCGCGTTACACTCAAGGCAGGTGTTGTATTACCCAGAATCAGACAATACAAGTTACCACCCGATGCTGTAGTGGCTTTACTGAAAATCATTGAAGAGCTCATTGCACAAGGAGTGGTCGTCGAGACCGACTCCAATATCTGTAACTCGCCTATCATTCCGATTCTTAAACGTACAGATCCCAATGCACCGCCAGTATATCGGCTGGTGATTGATCTTCGAGAATTGAATAAATGCATTAGCCCACAGTATCCTGTGGTCCCCGATATCTCCTCTCTATTGACTGCTATTGATTCAGAAGCAACGTTCTTTACTGTAATTGATCTCAAGAACGCCTTCTTCAGCGTGCCTATTGATCCAGAGAGCCAATATCTCTTCGGATTCTGTTTAAATGGACGCAGTTTCAAATTTTCGCGCGCACCTCAAGGATTCACAGAAAGCCCCAGCATCTATAGTCAAGCACTGAAGAGACAACTAGATTGTATTCAAATGCCAGTTAACACCGCTTTACTACAATACGTCGATGATCTGCTGATCACCGCACGAAGTGAGCCCGAATGTGAAAAAGCATCACTGACCGTTTTACACTTTCTGGCCGACAAGGGACACAAGGTGTCTCCTTCGAAGCTACAATTCTGTGTTCAGCAAGTTGTGTACTTGGGTCACTTGCTGTCCAAAGTGGGGAGACAGCTCACTCCCGATCGCATTCAGTTAATTGTAAACATGCCCCGACCCCAGTCACAAAAGGAAGTACGGGCCTTCATAGGCCTCACTTCGTACTGCAGACAATGGATTCCTCAATATGCATTTCTAGCTAAGCCACTCATCCAGTTAACAACACAGGAGGCAGCGATTTCGACTGCCCTCCCTTGGACTCAGGAACACACACAAGCTTTTGAAGATTTAAAGAAAGCCTTATGTCAAGCACCAGTTTTAGCGACACCATGTTACAACAAACCGTTTACACTTTTTGTTACAGAACGTGATGGTACAGCGTTGTCTGTCCTCACTCAAGATCAAGCAGGTTCACATAAGCCTTGTGCTTATTTTTCTAGTACATTGGATTCAGTAGCCCAAGCACTCCCTGCGTGCTTAAAGTCAGTAGCAGCAACAGCGTTAGCAATCAGACAGAGCGATTCAATTGTTCTAGGTCATCAGTTAACAGTACAAGTTCCACATTCTGTAGAGGTTTTGTTAAACAGAACCCAGACTCAACACTTGACTATAGCACGACTGACAGGTTATGAATTAACACTATTCCAGCCACACATAGAAATCAGACGCTGCAGTATCCTGAACCCAGCAACACTGTTACCTACAGTTATGACAGATCCAGCTCCACATGATTGTATAGAAATAATTAATGCAGTAACTAAGCCTAGACGAGACTTAACAGATGTCCCATTGACAAATCCAGACCTGACACTTTATGTGGACGGTTCATGCCTGAGAACAAGTACAGGAGAATTAGTGGCCGCGTATGCCGTGACCACTGAAACTGAAGTTAAAGAAACACACCGTATTGACACACTGTCTGCTCAAGCAGCAGAGCTCATCGCTCTGACCCGAGCTTGTATTCTAGCCAAGAACAGAAATGTTAACATATATACTGATTCCCGTTATGCCTTCGGAGTTGTACACGACTTCGGAGTCCTCTGGCAAGAACGAGGTTTTCTGACTTCCCATGGGGCCAAGATACAACATGGCCCCCTCATTCAAGCACTGTTAGAAGCAATACATTTGCCCTCGGGCATATCAGTCATGAAGTGTAAGGCACATACCAAAGTCACAGATTCTGTTTCCCAGGGTAACGACCTGGCAGACCAGACAGCAAAACATACAGCACTGACTCACATCCAGATTACTGATGTGACAAAGACAATAGTTCCGACAAAGTGTATGACAATTAGGGATCCCGCACTAGATGTTATTGACATTCAGACACATGCTACTCCAGATGAAATAAAGAAATGGACTGAACTAGGAGGGGTCCAGACAGATCAAGGTTGGATGACGAAGGGAAAATCTACATGGTTTCTCCCTGACGCAATGGTTCAAGTCATGATAAATACAGCACATAGCCCGGCCCATCTAGGAGAGAAGGCGATGTTAGACAGTTTACAGAATCTCTGGTACAATAAACACTTACGAGCAGCCGCAAAACAGAAAGTACGTACTTGCATGATCTGTTGTCAGTTCAATCCAGGTAAAAGCGTCCCTGTTGAGCAAGGAGGATTTCATCCTCCCGATCACCCTTTTGAAGTCCTCCAGATGGATTATATCCAGATGAATAGCTGTCGAGGTTTTAAATATGTCCTTGTAATTGTTTGTGCTCTGTCCCGTTGGACCGAAGCATACCCAGTCCCAGACTACACTGCTCCGACCACTGCCAGACAGTTGGTTCGTGAATTCTTCCCACGGTACGGTTTGCCCCGTGTCGTGTATTCAGATAACGGACAGCCGTTCTCGTCCGAGTTGATGAGACAGGTTTCTCTTTTGCTAGGATATCAGTGGAGGTTCCACTGTGTCCGACATCCCGAAGCAGCAGGCCTTGTAGAAAGGCATAATCAGACACTAAAAATCCGCCTTGCCAAGATCTGTCAGGAAAAAGGGGTCGACTGGATAGTCGCCCTGCCCGTGGCACTATTCTACATGAGAATGGTCGCCCACTCAAGATCAGGGCTATCCCCGTACGAAGTGGTCTTTGGCAGACCACCGAATATGTGGGGGACGCCCATTCCGAAGAAAATCACAGATGTTGATTGTAATATGTTGACAGATTACCTTGCCTCCTTGATGTCTGCACTCCAATCATGTCGTTCACAGGTTGCCGCAGCCTTCCCTGACAATACCGATGTGAAGGCGCATGAGGTCCGTCCTGGGGACCTGGTACTCGTCCGGAATTTCGACCGGAAAAGTCCGCTGGAGCCCCGTTGGAAATCCCCGAAGACTGTTCTGCTCACCACCAGGACCGCTGTGAAAATCGAGGGGAGAAAGGGGTGGGTCCACTCGAGTCACATCAAACTTTGCAATGAACTAAAAAACGGACTGAAACAGGACTCTGACTCGTCCACCCCCACCAAAGACTGTGTTGAAACGAAAGACTGTACCGTTACCAAACGAGAAAAGACTCCCCAAGAACTATATCGAATGAAGCTCCGATCTAGCAAGTCAGACAGTTTAATTGTTTAAGTCCTCCCCTAGGTGAATCGGTTAAATAGTTTCTGACATGTATCCCCTAGATCGAGATAGAGAGAGAGAGAGAGAAGCAAAGAAACGTACTTACTGCAAATCACTGCGTAGTCACTGTATAGTGACGTTGTTAATAATGTTTTTTCTAAGTATTCTAATTATTATTGCCAGCATTCTGCTACCTATATATTGGCCTATTTTCAGGCGTGAACAATCTGCTTACAATGTCTCTGCTGAACACACTTTTAGTGAACTTCCTGCACATGAACTCTCTTACAGACTTGCGCTGCGCAACAATACATTCATTAGTATGTTACATCACTCCCATCAGACAAATAATGCTACGGACTGTTGGATATGTGGCCGACTCCCTCCCTACCAGAATTACAAGGGAGCTCTGCCCCTCTTTCCGTACCCGTTCACTCACAATGGCTCCTGTGGAGCATGGTTCATAATAATTAATTCCTTAGATCCCGATATTGCTGTTTTCGATGGGGGCTGGGTTTGGGGAAACTTGAACTTAGTCCTGCTCAACGTCTGTTACCCTGATAAAGAGGGACTTCCCACTCGAATAGGAACTGATCTAGAAAATGAAGTATATGGATTAGGTAATTACACAATTAGCCTTATGATCCTTACTGTTGAATCCGAAGCTGCTCCAGTTCTGCCCCATATGTTAGTATTACCAGTCACAGGTGAATTATGTGTTAGCAAGAAAGGTTCAGTACACGTAGGTCATAGTAAATGCACTACTGTGGTCGAGTTCAGTGACCATGGTAAATCGTCTTTTAAAGCTACCAGTCATTCCTACTTTGTTTGTGGTCATACCGCATACATACGTTTGCCTCCAGATTGGGATGGTACCTGTTACATTGCATTCCTTCTGCCACCTGTTTTTCTAGCTCCTCCTGATTACCATAGAAATACGAATCTAGTACAGAATAGACCCAAAAGAGATATTCCACTTGTCGACTACACAGAAACGGCATGGGAACAGTACACTGATTTCAATAAAGGATTCTTTTTCTTCCTAGGACCTGTCCAAAACAGTAAATTGATACGCAGATTAACCAGAACACTTGAAGCAGTAGTACATGAAACTGCCTCCGCCTTAGGTAACTTAACTGAGGAGCAATCTGCTATGCGGGTTGTTGTCCTTCAAAATCGTCTTGTAATCGACGTCATCTTGGCAGATAGAGGTGGAGCCTGTAAGGTCATCGGGTCAAGTTGCTGTGTTTTCATTCCACAAAATGCACCATCTGTCTATCAAGCTATTACCCGTCTGCATAAAATTGCAAATCAGATACATCAGAATCCAGGCACCTGGACTTGGTCCGGTTGGTTCTGGACAACGTTAACAGCTTGGGGATGGAAGATCCTATCCTTCCTAGGCATTGGCCTAGTCCTAGTATTCAGTTGCTGCCTATGCCTGCAGTGTGGGCCAGCGATCTGTGGACTGTGTGCCACATCCTGCATTGAGCATTCCAGTTGTCTCTCAAACAGTCAAAGAAAGAAAGATGAACATATAATGTTACAAGAACAAACTGATCGATTTATGAGGATCGATATTTCATGAAGGGTCCGTAGGGAACAAGGAGGGAATGAGGAAAATTAAATTTTGGCCATGTTGTGTTCCCTAGCGCGTACCCCACCGACTCCATGTACGAGTTAAAGTGCATGTAACTTCCCTCCTGTGCCAGCTATGAAGACGCAAATACATTTGCGTCCACCGTTAACTTGTCCTCTTTCAGATGCACCATAAATGGATTATATAGCCCGTTCCTAAATATGCTATGCCACCGTCTTTTTGTAATACACTTTTTACTTTTTCCTGCTCTAGCCAGAGTAGGCCCTGAATTCCTGCCATCTGAACCTCTTTTGTGGCTCCTGGCTCTGCCCAGGCTACCTCTGTACTCGTGAACTCTGTCCTACATTCAGCGCGGCCCCTCGCGCTCAGCTCAAGCCTGCTTTCTGCCAAGACTGACTATAACCTTCGAGTTATCTGTTCCGCCCCCCGAGAATACATTCCTGCCTACTAGATCCTGTAAACATCCTCTCCAGCTGCAGAGCCAAAAGACCGATCTGTCTTAATGCAAGTAATTCATAGCCTCCGTTGCCATGCTTCCATGGAAGGCCCCGTGCCCCCACGCTTCACATGTAGACACTTAGGCGCTCATACACGCATCCACAGTTAGCATAGAACAGCTTCTACCCTAGAGACCTTTCCGCCCAGATAGTATAGTTCCTAAACATCAGATATCAGATACGATAAAAGTACAAGTTGATCTGACATGCCAGACTTCTGTCTCTTTCCGTCAGTGTAAATGTCAAGTCCCCTGCACCCCGTCAATCACACGTCATGCAGCTGCGCGCGCACCCAAGCTTCCGATTTCTGCTGACATTGCAACCTTCTGCTAGCACCACCCCTTGGTGCCACCCACTTGCGTCACCTATCAGTGACGTTTCCAGAACACACCTCTAGTTCACGCCTCTTGATTACGTACATGTACCACGTGTAATATTGTTATCTTGTCTTCTCTCAGCTGTTACGCCTCTTGCACTGTGACTTATGGAATGAAATAAGTATATAAGCTATGTATTGTCAATAAACGAGAGCGCGCTCATCTATCCCTTCTGACACCCTGTGTGGTGGTCAGAACATGATATCCTGATTCCTTTATGAGGAATAAAACCCTTAGAAACTCTTACACCACGGACTCTGTTTTCCTTCATTCTGATTGAGTTATTATTGATTAAGTACTTACCTGCATAGAAATTAAGAGAGTAAATTAATTATTTACGTCACAGGGGCCCTAAACACAAGATTTATGGAATGGTTAAAAGTGCATGAAAATGGCCAATGTACTCACTCTGAGTTCTCAAAAAGGGTTTCTTCACCCCGGGAAGTTAATTAAATACCATTTGGAGGCATTTAATGTTCGAGCAAAAACGGCTGATTTTCGACAAAAGAGATAACACCCCCCCATTACGTCATGCTTCAGGAATGTGGAAAATGGTCCGTTTTCAAATGTTTTATTTTTGAACGTCAGTTCACATTTTTAGGTGGATCATCAGTGTTAGAGCTAAAATTAGCATGTTTAAAGTGATTTTCATGCTTCCAGGGGCTCGGGAAGTGAATTAAATACTATTTGGAGGCATTTAATGCTCAATCAAAAACAGCTGATTTTTGACAAAAGAGATAACACCCCCCCATTACGTCATGCTTCAGAAATGTGGAAAATGGTCCATTTTCAAATGTTTTATTTTTGAACGTCAGTTCACATTTGTAGGTGGATCATCAGTGTTAGAGCTAAAATTAGCATGTTTAAAGTGATTTTCATGCTTCCAGGGGCCCTAAACACAAGATTTATGGAATGGTTAAAAGTCCATGAAAATGGCCAATTTACTCACTCTGAGTTCTCAAAAAGGGTTTCTTCACCCCGGGAAGTTAATTAAATACCATTTGGAGGCATTTAATGTTCGATCAAAAACGGCTGATTTTCGACAAAAGAGATAACACCCCCCCATTACGTCATGCTTCAGAAATGTGGAAAATGGTCCGTTTTCAAATGTTTTATTTTTGAACGTCAGTTCACATTTGTAGGTGGATCATCAGTGTTAGAGCTAAAATTAGCATGTTTAAAGTGATTTTCATGCTTCCAGGGGCTCGGGAAGTGAATTAAATACTATTTGGAGGCATTTAATGTTCAATCAAAAACAGCTGATTTGTGACAAAAGAGATAACACCCCCCCATTACGTCATGCTTCAGAAATGTGGAAAATGGTCCGTTATCAAATGTTTTATTTTTGAACGTCAGTTCACATTTGTAGGTGGATCATCAGTGTTAGAGCTAAAATTAGCATGTTTAAAGTGATTTTCATGCTTCCAGGGGCCCTAAACACAAGATTTATGGAATGGTTAAAAGTGCATGAAAATGGCCAATTTACTCACTCTGAGTTCTCAAAAAGGGTTTCTTCACCCCGGGAAGTTAATTAAATACCATTTGGAGGCATTTAATGTTCGAGCAAAAACGGCTGATTTTTGACAAAAGAAATAACACCCCCCCATTACGTCATGCTTCAGAAATGTGGAAAATGGTCCGTTTTCAAATGTTTTATTTTTGAACGTCAGTTCACATTTGTAGGTGGATCATCAGTGTTAGAGCTAAAATTAGCATGTTTTAAGTGATTTTCATGCTTCCAGGGGCTCGGGAAGTGAATTAAATACTATTTGGAGTCATTTAATGTTCAATCAAAAACAGCTGATTTTTGACAAAAGAGATAACACCCCCCATTACGTCATGCTTCAGAAATGTGGAAAATGGTCCGTTTTCAAATGTTTTATTTTTGAACGTCAGTTCACATTTGTAGGTGGATCATCAGTGTTAGAGCTAAAATTAGCATGTTTAAAGTGATTTTCATGCTTCCAGGGGCTCGGGAAGTGAATTAAATACTATTTGGAGGCATTTAATGTTCAATCAAAAACAGCTGATTTTTGACAAAAGAGATAACACCCCCCCATTACGTCATGCTTCAGAAATGTGGAAAATGGTCCGTTTTCAAATGTTTTATTTTTGAACGTCAGTTCACATTTGTAGGTGGATCATCAGTGTTAGAGCTAAAATTAGCATGTTTAAACTGATTTTCATGCTTCCAGGGGCCCTAAACACAAGATTTATGGAATGGTTAAAAGTGCGCGAAAATGGCCAATTTACTCACTCTGAGTTCTCAAAAAGGGTTTCTTCACCCCGGGAAGTTAATTAAATACCATTTGGAGGCATTTAATGTTCGAGCAAAAACGGCTGATTTTCGACAAAAGAGATAACACCCCCCCATTACGTCATGCTTCAGAAATGTGGAAAATGGTCCATTTTCAAATGTTTTATTTTTGAACGTCAGTTCACATTTGTAGGTGGATCATCAGTGTTAGAGCTAAAATTAGCATGTTTAAAGTGATTTTCATGCTTCCAGGGGCTCGGGAAGTGAATTAAATACTATTTGGAGGCATTTAATGTTCAAGCAAAAACAGCTGATTTTTGACAAAAGAGATAACACCCCCCCATTACGTCATGCTTCAGAAATGTGGAAAATGGTCCGTTTTCAAATGTTTTATTTTTGAACGTCAGTTCACATTTGTAGGTGGATCATCAGTGTTAGAGCTAAAATTAGCATGTTTAAAGTGATTTTCATGCTTCCAGGGGCCCTAAACACAAGATTTATGGAATGGTTAAAAGTGCGCAAAAATGGCCAATTTACTCACTCTGAGTTCTCAAAAAGGGTTTCTTCACCCCGGGAAGTTAATTAAATACCATTTGGAGGCATTTAATGTTGGAGCAAAAACGGCTGATTTTTGACAAAAGAGATAACACCCCCCCCATTACGTCATGCTTCAGAAATGTGGAAAATGGTCCGTTTTCAAATGTTTTATTTTTGAACGTCAGTTCACATTTGTAGGTGGATCATCAGTGTTAGAGCTAAAATTAGCATGTTTAAAGTGATTTCATGCTTCCAGGGGCTCGGGAAGTGAATTAAATACTATTTGGAGGCATTTAATGTTCAATCAAAAACAGCTGATTTTTGACAAAAGAGATAACACCCCCCCATTACGTCATGCTTCAGAAATGTGGAAAATGGTCCGTTTTCAAATGTTTTATTTTTGAACGTCAGTTCACATTTGTAGGTGGATCATCAGTGTTAGAGCTAAAATTAGCATGTTTAAAGTGATTTTCATGCTTCCAGGGGCCCTAAACACAAGATTTATGGAATGGTTAAAAGTGCATGAAAATGGCCAATTTACTCACTCTGAGTTCTCAAAAAGGGTTTCTTCACCCCGGAAAGTTAATTAAATACCATTTGGAGGCATTTAATGTTCGAGCAAAAACGGCTGATTTTCGACAAAAGAGATAACACCCCACCATTACGTCATGCTTCAGAAATGTGGAAAATGGTCCGTTTTCAAATGTTTTATTTTTGAACGTCAGTTCACATTTGTAGGTGGATCATCAGTGTTAGAGCTAAAATTAGCATGTTTAAAGTGATTTTCATGCTTCCAGGGGCTCGGAAAGTGAATTAAATACTATTTGGAGGCATTTAATGTTCAAGCAAAAACAGCTGATTTTTGACAAAAGAGATAACACCCCCCCATTACCTCATGCTTCAGAAATGTGGAAAAGGGTCCGTTTTCAAATGTTTTATTTTTGAACGTCAGTTCACATTTGTAGGTGGATCATCAGTGTTAGAGCTAAAATTAGCATGTTTAAAGTGATTTTCATGCTTCCAGGGGCCCTAAACACAAGATTTATGGAATGGTTAAAAGTGCATGAAAATGGCCAATGTACTCACTCTGAGTTCTCAAAAAGGGTTTCTTCACCACGGGAAGTTAATTAAATACCATTTGGAGGCATTTAATGTTCGAGCAAAAACGGCTGATTTCGACAAAAGAGATAACACCCCCCCCATTACGTCATGCTTCAGGAATGTGGAAAATGGTCCGTTTTCAAATGTTTTATTTTTGAACGTCAGTTCACATTTGTAGGTGGATCATCAGTGTTAGAGCTAAAATTAGCATGTTTAAAGTGATTTTCATGCTTCCAGGGGCTCGGGAAGTGAATTAAATACTATTTGGAGGCATTTAATGTTCAATCAAAAACAGCTGATTTTTGACAAAAGAGATAACACCCCCCCATTACGTCATGCTTCAGAAATGTGGAAAATGGTCCGTTTTCAAATGTTTTATTTTTGAACATCAGTTCACATTTGTAGGTGGATCATCAGTGTTAGAGCTAAAATTAGCATGTTTAAAGTGATTTTCATGCTTCCAGGGGCCCTAAACACAAGATTTATGGAATGGTTAAAAGTGCGTGAAAATGGCCAATTTACTCACTCTGAGTTCTCAAAAAGGGTTTCTTCACCCCGGGAAGTTAATTAAATACCATTTGGAGGCATTTAATGTTCGAGCAAAAACGGCTGATTTTTGACAAAAGAGATAACACCCCCCCATTACGTCATGCTTCAGAAATGTGGAAAATGGTCCGTTTTCAAATGTTTTATTTTTGAACGTCAGTTCACATTTGTAGGTGGATCATCAGTGTTAGAGCTAAAATTAGCATGTTTAAAGTGATTTTCATGCTTCCAGGGGCCCTAAACACAAGATTTATGGAATGGTTAAAAGTGCATGAAAATGGCCAATTTACTCACTCTGAGTTCTCAAAAAGGGTTTCTTCACCCCGGGAAGTTAATTAAATACCATTTGGAGGCATTTAATGTTCGAGCAAAAACGGCTGATTTTCGACAAAAGAGATAACACCCCCCCATTACGTCATGCTTCAGAAATGTGGAAAATGGTCCGTTTTCAAATGTTTTATTTTTGAACATCAGTTCACATTTGTAGGTGGATCATCAGTGTTAGAGCTAAAATTAGCATGTTTAAAGTGATTTTCATGCTTCCAGGGGCTCGGGAAGTGAATTAAATACTATTTGGAGGCATTTAATGTTCAATCAAAAACAGCTGATTTTTGACAAAAGAGATAACACCCCCCCATTACGTCATGCTTCAGAAATGTGGAAAATGGTCCGTTTTCAAATGTTTTATTTTTGAACGTCAGTTCACATTTGTAGGTGGATCATCAGTGTTAGAGCTAAAATTAGCATGTTTAAAGTGATTTTCATGCTTCCAGGGGCTCGGGAAGTGAATTAAATACTATTTGGAGGCATTTAATGTTCAATCAAAAACAGCTGATTTTTGACAAAAGAGATAACACCCCCCCATTACGTCATGCTTCAGAAATGTGGAAAATGGTCCGTTTTCCAATGTTTTATTTTTGAACGTCAGTTCACATTTGTAGGTGGATCATCAGTGTTAGAGCTAAAATTAGCATGTTTAAACTGATTTTCATGCTTCCAAGGGCCCTAAACACAAGATTTATGGAATGGTTAAAAGTGCGCGAAAATGGCCAATTTACTCACTCTGAGTTCTCAAAAAGGGTTTCTTCACCCCGGGAAGTTAATTAAATACCATTTGGAGGCATTTAATGTTCGAGCAAAAACGGCTGATTTTCGACAAAAGAGATAACACCCCCCCATTACGTCATGCTTCAGAAATGTGGAAAATGGTCCGTTTTCAAATGTTTTATTTTTGAACGTCAGTTCACATTTGTAGGTGGATCATCAGTGTTAGAGCTAAAATTAGCATGTTTAAAGTGATTTCATGCTTCCAGGGGCTCGGGAAGTGAATTAAATACTATTTGGAGGCATTTAATGTTCAATCAAAAACAGCTGATTTTTGACAAAAGAGATAACACCCCCCCATTACGTCATGCTTCAGAAATGTGGAAAATGGTCCGTTTTCAAATGTTTTATTTTTGAACGTCAGTTCACATTTGTAGGTGGATCATCAGTGTTAGACCTAAAATTAGCATGTTTAAAGTGATTTTCATGCTTCCAGGGGCCCTAAACACAAGATTTATGGAATGGTTAAAAGTGCATGAAAATGGCCAATTTACTCACTCTGAGTTCTCAAAAAGGGTTTCTTCACCCCGGAAAGTTAATTAAATACCATTTGGAGGCATTTAATGTTCGAGCAAAAACGGCTGATTTTCGACAAAAGAGATAACACCCCCCCATTACGTCATGCTTCAGAAATGTGGAAAATGGTCCGTTTTCAAATGTTTTATTTTTGAACGTCAGTTCACATTTGTAGGTGGATCATCAGTGTTAGAGCTAAAATTAGCATGTTTAAAGTGATTTTCATGCTTCCAGGGGCTCGGGAAGTGAATTAAATACTATTTGGAGCCATTTAATGCTCAATCAAAAACAGCTGATTTTTGACAAAAGAGATAACACCCCCCCATTACGTCATGCTTCAGAAATGTGGAAAATGGTCCATTTTTAAATGTTTTATTTTTGAACGTCAGTTCACATTTGTAGGTGGATCATCAGTGTTAGAGCTAAAATTAGCATGTTTAAAGTGATTTTCATGCTTCCAGGGGCCCTAAACACAAGATTTATGGAATGGTTAAAAGTCCATGAAAATGGCCAATTTACTCACTCTGAGTTCTCAAAAAGGGTTTCTTCACCCCGGGAAGTTAATTAAATACCATTTGGAGGCATTTAATGTTCGATCAAAAACGGCTGATTTTCGACAAAAGAGATAACACCCCCCCATTACGTCATGCTTCAGAAATGTGGAGAATGGTCCGTTTTCAAATGTTTTATTTTTGAACGTCAGTTCACATTTGTAGGTGGATCATCAGTGTTAGAGCTAAAATTAGCATGTTTAAAGTGATTTTCATGCTTCCAGGGGCTCGGGAAGTGAATTAAATACTATTTGGAGTCATTTAATGTTCAATCAAAAACAGCTGATTTGTGACAAAAGAGATAACACCCCCCCATTACGTCATGCTTCAGAAATGTGGAAAATGGTCCGTTATCAAATGTTTTATTTTTGAACGTCAGTTCACATTTGTAGGTGGATCATCAGTGTTAGAGCTAAAATTAGCATGTTTAAAGTGATTTTCATGCTTCCAGGGGCCCTAAACACAAGATTTATGGAATGGTTAAAAGTGCATGAAAATGGCCAATTTACTCACTCTGAGTTCTCAAAAAGGGTTTCTTCACCCCGGGAAGTTAACTAAATACCATTTGGAGGCATTTAATGTTCGAGCAAAAACGGCTGATTTTTGACAAAAGAGATAACACCCCCCCATTACGTCATGCTTCAGAAATGTGGAAAATGGTCCGTTTTCAAATGTTTTATTTTTGAACGTCAGTTCACATTTGTAGGTGGATCAACAGTGTTAGAGCTAAAATTAGCATGTTTAAAGTGATTTTCATGCTTCCAGGGGCCCTAAACACAAGATTTATGGAATGGTTAAAAGTGCATGAAAATGGCCAATTTACTCACTCTGAGTTCTCAAAAAGGGTTTCTTCACCCCGGGAAGTTAATTAAATACCATTTGGAGGCATTTAATGTTCGAGCAAAAACGGCTGATTTTCGACAAAAGAGATAACACCCCCCCATTACGTCATGCTTCAGAAATGTGGAAAATGGTCCGTTTTCAAATGTTTTATTTTTGAACGTCAGTTCACATTTGTAGGTGGATCATCAGTGTTAGAGCTAAAATTAGCATGTTTAAAGTGATTTTCATGCTTCCAGGGGCTCGGGAAGTGAATTAAATACTATTTGGAGGCATTTAATGTTCAATCAAAAACAGCTGATTTTTGACAAAAGAGATAACACCCCCCCATTACGTCATGCTTCAGAAATGTGGAAAATGGTCAGTTTTCAAATGTTTTATTTTTGAACGTCAGTTCACATTTGTAGGTGGATCATCAGTGTTAGAGCTAAAATTAGCATGTTTAAAGTGATTTTCATGCTTCCAGGGGCCCTAAACACAAGATTTATGGAATGGTTAAAAGTGCGCGAAAATGGCCAATTTACTCACTCTGAGTTCTCAAAAAGGGTTTCTTCACCCCGGGAAGTTAATTAAATACCATTTGGAGGCATTTAATGTTCGAGCAAAAACGGCTGATTTTTGACAAAAGAGATAACACCCCCCCATTACGTCATGCTTCAGAAATGTGGAAAATGGTCCGTTTTCAAATGTTTTATTTTTGAACGTCAGTTCACATTTGTAGGTGGATCATCAGTGTTAGAGCTAAAATTAGCATGTTTAAAGTGATTTTCATGCTTCCAGGGGCTCGGGAAGTGAATTAAATACTATTTGGAGGCATTTAATGTTCAAACAAAAACAGCTGATTTTTGACAAAAGAGATAACACCCCCCCATTACGTCATGCTTCAGAAAAGTGGAAAATGGTCCGTTTTCAAATGTTTTATTTTTGAACGTCAGTTCACATTTGTAGGTGGATCATCAGTGTTAGAGCTAAAATTAGCATGTTTAAAGTGATTTTCATGCTTCCAGGGGCCCTAAACACAAGACTTATGGAATGGTTAAAAGTGCATGAAAATGGCCAATTTACTCACTCTGAGTTCTCAAAAAGGGTTTCTTCACCTCGGGAAGTTAATTAAATACCATTTGGAGGCATTTAATGTTCGAGTAAAAACGGCTGATTTTCGACAAAAGAGATAACACCCCCCCATTACGTCATGCTTCAGAAATGTGGAAAATGGTCCATTTTCAAATGTTTTATTTTTGAACGTCAGTTCACATTTGTAGGTGGATCATCAGTGTTAGAGCTAAAATTAGCATGTTTAAAGTGATTTTCATGCTTCCAGGGGCTCGGGAAGTGAATTAAATACTATTTGGAGGCATTTAATGTTCAAGCAAAAACAGCTGATTTTTGACAAAAGAGATAACACCCCCCCATTACGTCATGCTTCAGAAATTTGGAAAATGGTCCGTTTTCAAATGTTTTATTTTTGAACGTCAGTTCACATTTGTAGGTGGATCATCAGTGTTAGAGCTAAAATTAGCATGTTTAAAGTGATTTTCATGCTTCCAGGGGCCCTAAACACAAGATTTATGGAATGGTTAAAAGTGCGCGAAAATGGCCAATTTACTCACTCTGAGTTCTCAAAAAGGGTTTCTTCACCCCGGGAAGTTAATTAAATACCATTTGGAGGCATTTAATGTTGGAGCAAAAACGGCTGATTTTTGACAAAAGAGATAACACCCCCCCATTACGTCATGCTTCAGAAATGTGGAAAATGGTCCGTTTTCAAATGTTTTATTTTTGAACGTCAGTTCACATTTGTAGGTGGATCATCAGTGTTAGAGCTAAAATTAGCATGTTTAAAGTGATTTCATGCTTCCAGGGGCTCGGGAAGTGAATTAAATACTATTTGGAGGCATTTAATGTTCAATCAAAAACAGCTGATTTTTGACAAAAGAGATAACACCCCCCCATTACGTCATGCTTCAGAAATGTGGAAAATGGTCCGTTTTCAAACGTTTTATTTTTGAACGTCAGTTCACATTTGTAGGTGGATCATCAGTGTTAGAGCTAAAATTAGCATGTTTAAAGTGATTTTCATGCTTCCAGGGGCCCTAAACACAAGATTTATGGAATGGTTAAAAGTGCATGAAAATGGCCAATTTACTCACTCTGAGTTCTCAAAAAGGGTTTCTTCACCCCGGAAAGTTAATTAAATACCATTTGGAGGCATTTAATGTTCGAGCAAAAACGGCTGATTTTCGACAAAAGAGATAACACCCCCCCATTACGTCATGCTTCAGAAATGTGGAAAATGGTCCGTTTTCAAATGTTTTATTTTTGAACGTCAGTTCACATTTGTAGGTGGATCATCAGTGTTAGAGCTAAAATTAGCATGTTTAAAGTGATTTTCATGCTTCCAGGGGCTCGGGAAGTGAATTAAATACTATTTGTAGGCATTTAATGTTCAATCAAAAACAGCTGATTTTTGACAAAAGAGATAACACCCCCCATTACGTCATGCTTCAGAAATGTGGAAAATGGTCCGTTTTCAAATGTTTTATTTTTGAACGTCAGTTCACATTTGTAGGTGGATCATCAGTGTTAGAGCTAAAATTAGCATGTTTAAAGTGATTTTCATGCTTCCAGGGGCCCTAAACACAAGATTTATGGAATGGTTAAAAGTGCATGAAAATGGCCAATGTACTCACTCTGAGTTCTCAAAAAGGGTTTCTTCACCCCGGGAAGTTAATTAAATACCATTTGGAGGCATTTAATGTTCGAGCAAAAACGGCTGATTTTCGACAAAAGAGATAACACCCCCCCATTACGTCATGCTTCAGGAATGTGGAAAATGGTCCGTTTTCAAATGTTTTATTTTTGAACGTCAGTTCACATTTGTAGGTGGATCATCAGTGTTAGAGCTAAAATTAGCATGTTTAAAGTGATTTTCATGCTTCCAGGGGCTCGGGAAGTGAATTAAATACTATTTGGAGGCATTTAATGTTCAATCAAAAACAGCTGATTTTTGACAAAAGAGATAACACCCCCCCCCATTACGTCATGCTTCAGAAATGTGGAAAATGGTCCGTTTTCAAATGTTTTATTTTTGAACGTCAGTTCACATTTGTAGGTGGATCATCAGTGTTAGAGCTAAAATTAGCATGTTTAAAGTGATTTTCATGCTTCCAGGGGCCCTAAACACAAGATTTATGGAATGGTTAAAAGTGCGCGAAAATGGCCACTTTACTCACTCTGAGTTCTCAAAAAGGGTTTTTTCACCCCGGGAAGTTAATTAAATACCATTTGGAGGCATTTAATGTTCGAGCAAAAACGGCTGATTTTCGACAAAAGAGATAACACCCCCCCATTACGTCATGCTTCAGAAATGTGGAAAATGGTCCGTTTTCAAATGTTGTATTTTTGAACGTCAGTTCACATTTGTAGGTGGATCATCAATGTTAGAGCTAAAATTAGCATGTTTAAAGTGATTTTCATGCTTCCAGGGGCTCGGGAAGTGAATTAAATACTATTTGGAGGCATTTAATGTTCAATCAAAAACAGCTGATTTTTGACAAAAGAGATAACACCCCCCCATTACGTCATGCTTCAGAAATGTGGAAAATGGTCCGTTTTCAAATGTTTTATTTTTGAACGTCAGTTCACATTTGTAGGTGGATCATCAGTGTTAGAGCTAAAATTAGCATGTTTAAAGTGATTTTCATGCTTCCAGGGGCCCTAAACACAAGATTTATGGAATAGTTAAAAGTGCATGAAAATGGCCAATTTACTCACTCTGAGTTCTCAAAAAGGGTTTCTTCACCCCGGGAAGTTAATTAAATACCATTTGGAGGCATTTAATGTTCGAGCAAAAACGGCTGATTTTCGACAAAAGAGATAACACCCCCCATTGCGTCATGCTTCAGGAATGTGGAAAATGGTCCGTTTTCAAATGTTTTATTTTTGAACGTCAGTTCACATTTGTAGGTGGATCATCAGTGTTAGAGCTAAAATTAGCATGTTTAAAGTGATTTTCATGCTTCCAGGGGCTCGGGAAGTGAATTAAATACTATTTGGAGGCATTTAATGTTCAATCAAAAACAGCTGATTTTTGACAAAAGAGATAACACCCCCCCATTACGTCATGCTTCAGAAATGAGGAAAATGGTCAGTTTTCAAATGTTTTATTTTTGAACGTCAGTTCACATTTGTAGGTGGATCATCAGTGTTAGAGCTAAAATTAGCATGTTGAAAGTGATTTTCATGCTTCCAGGGGCCCTAAACACAAGATTTATGGAATGGTTAAAAGTGCGCGAAAATGGCCAATTTACTCACTCTGAGTTCTCAAAAAGTTTTTCTTCACCCCGGGAAGTTAATTAAATACCATTTGGAGGCATTTAATGTTCGAGCAAAAACGGCTGATTTTCGACAAAAGAGATAACACCCCCCCATTACGTCATGCTTCAGAAATGTGGAAAATGGTCCATTTTCAAATGTTTTATTTTTGAACGTCAGTTCACATTTGTAGGTGGATCATCAGTGTTAGAGCTAAAATTAGCATGTTTAAAGTGATTTTCATGCTTCCAGGGGCTCGGGAAGTGAATTAAATACTATTTGGAGGCATTTAATGTTCAATCAAAAACAGCTGATTTTTGACAAAAGAGATAACACCCCCCCCCATTACGTCATGCTTCAGAAATGTGGAAAATGGTCCGTTTTCAAATGTTTTATTTTTGAACGTCAGTTCACATTTGTAGGTGGATCATCAGTGTTAGAGCTAAAATTAGCATGTTTAAAGTGATTTTCATGCTTCCAGGGGCCCTAAACACAAGATTTATGGAATGGTTAAAAGTGCGCGAAAATGGCCAATTTACTCACTCTGAGTTCTCAAAAAGGGTTTCTTCACCCCGGAAAGTTAATTAAATACCATTTGGAGGCATTTAATGTTCGAGCAAAAACGGCTGATTTTCGACAAAAGAGATAACACCCCCCCATTACGTCATGCTTCAGAAATGTGGAAAATGGTCCATTTTCAAATGTTTTATTTTTGAACGTCAGTTCACATTTGTAGGTGGGTCATCAGTGTTAGAGCTAAAATTAGCATGTTTAAAGTGATTTTCATGCTTCCAGGGGCTCGGGAAGTGAATTAAATACTATTTGGAGGCATTTAATGTTCAATCAAAAACAGCTGATTTTTGACAAAAGAGATAACACCCCCCCATTACGTCATGCTTCAGAAATGTGGAAAATGGTCCGTTTTCAAATGTTTTATTTTTGAACGTCAGTTCACATTTGTAGGTGGATCATCAGTGTTAGAGCTAAAATTAGCATGTTTAAAGTGATTTTCATGCTTCCAGGGGCCCTAAACACAAGATTTATGGAATGGTTAAAAGTGCGCGAAAATGGCCAATTTACTCACTCTGAGTTCTCAAAAAGGGTTTCTTCACCCCGGGAAGTTAATTAAATACCATTTGGAGGCATTTAATGTTCGAGCAAAAACGGCTGATTTTTGACAAAAGAGATAACACCCCCCCATTACGTCATGCTTCAGAAATGTGGAAAATGGTCCGTTTTCAAATGTTTTATTTTTGAACGTCAGTTCACATTTGTAGGTGGATCATCAGTGTTAGAGCTAAAATTAGCATGTTTAAAGTGATTTTCATGCTTCCAGGGGCCCTAAACACAAGATTTATGGAATGGTTAAAAGTGCATGAAAATGGCCAATTTACTCACTCTGAGTTCTCAAAAAGGGTTTCTTCATCCCGGGAAGTTAATTAAATACCATTTGGAGGCATTTAATGTTCGAGCAAAAACAGCTGATTTTCGACAAAAGAGATAACACCCCCCCATTACGTCATGCTTCAGAAATGTGGAAAATGGTCCGTTTTCAAATGTTTTATTTTTGAACGTCAGTTCACATTTTTAGGTGGATCATCAGTGTTAGAGCTAAAATTAGCATGTTTAAAGTGATTTTCATGCTTCCAGGGGCTCGGGAAGTGAATTAAATACTATTTGGAGGCATTTAATGCTCAATCAAAAACAGCTGATTTTTGACAAAAGAGATAACACCCCCCCATTACGTCATGCTTCAGAAATGTGGAAAATGGTCCATTTTCAAATGTTTTATTTTTGAACGTCAGTTCACATTTGTAGGTGGATCATCAGTGTTAGAGCTAAAATTAGCATGTTTAAAGTGATTTTCATGCTTCCAGGGGCCCTAAACACAAGATTTATGGAATGGTTAAAAGTCCATGAAAATGGCCAATTTACTCACTCTGAGTTCTCAAAAAGGGTTTCTTCACCCCGGGAAGTTAAATAAATACCATTTGGAGGCATTTAATGTTCGATCAAAAACGGCTGATTTTCGACAAAAGAGATAACACCCCCCCATTACGTCATGCTTCAGAAATGTGGAAAATGGTCCGTTTTCAAATGTTTTATTTTTGAACGTCAGTTCACATTTGTAGGTGGATCATCAGTGTTAGAGCTAAAATTAGCATGTTTAAAGTGATTTCCATGCTTCCAGGGGCTCGGGAAGTGAATTAAATACTATTTGGAGGCATTTAATGTTCAATCAAAAACAGCTGATTTGTGACAAAAGAGATAACACCCCCCCATTACGTCATGCTTCAGAAATGTGGAAAATGGTCCGTTATCAAATGTTTCATTTTTGAACGTCAGTTCACATTTGTAGGTGGATCATCAGTGTTAGAGCTAAAATTAGCATGTTTAAAGTGATTTTCATGCTTCCAGGGGCCCTAAACACAAGATTTATGGAATGGTTAAAAGTGCATGAAAATGGCCAATTTACTCACTCTGAGTTCTCAAAAAGGGTTTCTTCACCCCGGGAAGTTAATTAAATACCATTTGGAGGCATTTAATGTTCGAGCAAAAACGGCTGATTTTCGACAAAAGAGATAACACCCCCCCATTACGTCATGCTTCAGAAATGTGGAAAATGGTCCGTTTTCAAATGTTTTATTTTTGAACGTCAGTTCACATTTGTAGGTGGATCATCAGTGTTAGAGCTAAAATTAGCATGTTTAAAGTGATTTTCATGCTTCCAGGGGCTCGGGAAGTGAATTAAATACTATTTGGAGTCATTTAATGTTCAATCAAAAACAGCTGATTTTTGACAAAAGAGATAACACCCCCCCATTACGTCATGCTTCAGAAATGTGGAAAATGGTCCGTTTTCAAATGTTTTATTTTTGAACGTCAGTTCACATTTGTAGGTGGATCATCAGTGTTAGAGCTAAAATTAGCATGTTTAAAGTGATTTTCATGCTTCCAGGGGCTCGGGAAGTGAATTAAATACTATTTGGAGGCATTTAATGTTCAATCAAAAACAGCTGATTTTTGACAAAAGAGATAACACCCCCCCATTACGTCATGCTTCAGAAATGTGGAAAATGGTCCGTTTTCAAATGTTTTATTTTTGAACGTCAGTTCACATTTGTAGGTGGATCATCAGTGTTAGAGCTAAAATTAGCATGTTTAAACTGATTTTCATGCTTCCAGGGGCCCTAAACACAAGATTTATGGAATGGTTAAAAGTGCGCGAAAATGGCCAATTTACTCACTCTGAGTTCTCAAAAAGGGTTTCTTCACCCCAGGAAGTTAATTAAATACCATTTGGAGGCATTTAATGTTCGAGCAAAAACGGCTGATTTTCGACAAAAGAGATAACACCCCCCCCATTACGTCATGCTTCAGAAATGTGGAAAATGGTCCATTTTCAAATGTTTTATTTTTGAACGTCAGTTCACATTTGTAGGTGGATCATCAGTGTTAGAGCTAAAATTAGCATGTTTAAAGTGATTTTCATGCTTCCAGGGGCTCGGGAAGTGAATTAAATACTATTTGGAGGCATTTAATGTTCAAGCAAAAACAGCTGATTTTTGACAAAAGAGATAACACCCCCCCCATTACGTCATGCTTCAGATATGTGGAAAATGGTCCGTTTTCAAATGTTTTATTTTTGAACGTCAGTTCACATTTGTAGGTGGATCATCAGTGTTAGAGCTAAAATTAGCATGTTTAAAGTGATTTTCATGCTTCCAGGGGCCCTAAACACAAGATTTATGGAATGGTTAAAAGTGCGCGAAAATGGCCAATTTACTCACTCTGAGTTCTCAAAAAGGGTTTCTTCACCCCGGGAAGTTAATTAAATACCATTTGGAGGCATTTAATGTTCGAGCAAAAACAGCTGATTTTTGACAAAAGAGATAACACCCCCCCATTACGTCATGCTTCAGAAATGTGGAAAATGGTCCGTTTTCAAATGTTTTATTTTTGAACGTCAGTTCACATTTGTAGGTGGATCATCAGTGTTAGAGCTAAAATTAGCATGTTTAAAGTGATTTCATGCTTCCAGGGGCTCGGGAAGTGAATTAAATACTATTTGGAGGCATTTAATGTTCAATCAAAAACAGCTGATTTTTGACAAAAGAGATAACACCCCCCCATTACGTCATGCTTCAGAAATGTGGAAAATGGTCCGTTTTCAAATGTTTTATTTTTGAACGTCAGTTCACATTTGTAGGTGGATCATCAGTGTTAGAGCTAAAATTAGCATGTTTAAAGTGATTTTCATGCTTCCAGGGGCCCTAAACACAAGATTTATGGAATGGTTAAAAGTGCATGAAAATGGCCAATTTACTCACTCTGAGTTCTCAAAAAGGGTTTCTTCACCCCGGGAAGTTAATTAAATACCATTTGGAGGCATTTAATATTCGAGCAAAAACGGCTGATTTTCGACAAAAGAGATAACACCCCCCCATTACGTCATGCTTCAGAAATGTGGAAAATGGTCCGTTTTCAAATGTTTTATTTTTGAACGTCAGTTCACATTTGTAGGTGGATCATCAGTGTCAGAGCTAAAATTAGCATGTTTAAAGTGATTTTCATGCTTCTAGGGGCTCGGGAAGTGAATTAAATACTATTTGGAGGCATTTAATGTTCAATCAAAAACAGCTGATTTTTGACAAAAGAGATGACACCCCCCCATTACGTCATGCTTCAGAAATGTGGAAAATGGTCAGTTTTCAAATGTTTTCTTTTTGAACGTCAGTTCACATTTGTAGGTGGATCATCAGTGTTAGAGCTAAAATTAGCATGTTTAAAGTGATTTTCATGCTTCCAGGGGCCCTAAACACAAGATTTATGGAATGGTTAAAAGTGAGCGAAAATGGCCAATTTACTCACTCTGAGTACTCAAAAAGGGTTTCTTCACCCCGGGAAGTTAATTAAATACCATTTGGAGGCATTTAATGTTCGAGCAAAAACGGCTGATTTTTGACAAAAGAGATAACACCCCCCCATTACGTCATGCTTCAGAAATGTGGAAAATGGTCCGTTTTCAAATGTTTTATTTTTGAACGTCAGTTCACATTTGTAGGTGGATCATCAGTGTTAGAGCTAAAATTAGCATGTTTAAAGTGATTTTCATGCTTCCAGGGGCTCGGGAAGTGAATTAAATACTATTTGGAGGCATTTAATGTTCAAGCAAAAACAGCTGATTTTTGACAAAAGAGATAACACCCCCCCCCATTACGTCATGCTTCAGAAATGTGGAAAATGGTCCGTTTTCAAATGTTTTATTTTTGAACGTCAGTTCACATTTGTAGGTGGATCATCAGTGTTAGAGCTAAAATTAGCATGTTTAAAGTGATTTTCATGCTTCCAGGGGCCCTAAACACAAGATTTATGGAATGGTTAAAAGTGCGCGAAAATGGCCAATTTACTCACTCTGAGTTCTCAAAAAGGGTTTCTTCACCCCGGGAAGTTAATTAAATACCATTTGGAGGCATTTAATGTTCGAGCAAAAACAGCTGATTTTTGACAAAAGAGATAACACCCCCCCATTACGTCATGCTTCAGAAATGTGGAAAATGGTCCGTTTTCAAATGTTTTATTTTTGAACGTCAGTTTACATTTGTAGGTGGATCATCAGTGTTAGAGCTAAAATTAGCATGTTTAAAGTGATTTTCATGCTTCCAGGGGCTCGGGAAGTGAATTAAATACTATTTGGAGGCATTTAATGTTCAAGCAAAAACAGCTGATTTTTGACAAAAGAGATAACCCCCCCCCCCCCCCCATTACGTCATGCTTCAGAAATGTGGAAAATGGTCCGTTTTCAAATGTTTTATTTTTGAACGTCAGTTCACATTTGTAGGTGGATCATCAGTGTTAGAGCTAAAATTAGCATGTTTAAAGTGATTTTCATGCTTCCAGGGGCCCTAAACACAAGATTTATGGAATGGTTAAAAGTGCGCGAAAATGGCCAATTTACTCACTCTGAGTTCTCAAAAAGGGTTTCTTCACCCCGGGAAGTTAATTAAATACCATTTGGAGGCATTTAATGTTCGAGCAAAAACAGCTGATTTTTGACAAAAGAGATAACACCCCCCCATTACGTCATGCTTCAGAAATTTGGAAAATGGTCCGTTTTCAAATGTTTTATTTTTGAACGTCAGTTCACATTTGTAGGTGGATCATCAGTGTTAGAGCTAAAATTAGCATGTTTAAAGTGATTTTCATGCTTCCAGGGGCCCTAAACACAAGATTTATGGAATGGTTAAAAGTGCATGAAAATGGCCAATTTACTCACTCTGAGTTCTCAAAAAGGGTTTCTTCACCCCGGAAAGTTAATTAAATACCATTTGGAGGCATTTAATGTTCGAGCAAAAACGGCTGATTTTCGACAAAAGAGATAACACCCCCCCATTACGTCATGCTTCAGAAATGTGGAAAATGGTCCGTTTTCAAATGTTTTATTTTTGAACGTCAGTTCACATTTGTAGGTGGATCATCAGTGTTAGAGCTAAAATTAGCATGTTTAAAGTGATTTTCATGCTTCCAGGGGCTCGGAAAGTGAATTAAATACTATTTGGAGGCATTTAATGTTCAAGCAAAAACAGCTGATTTTTGACAAAAGAGATAACACCCCCCCATTACCTCATGCTTCAGAAATGTGGAAAATGGTCCGTTTTCAAATGTTTTATTTTTGAACGTCAGTTCACATTTGTAGGTGGATCATCAGTGTTAGAGCTAAAATTAGCATGTTTAAAGTGATTTTCATGCTTCCAGGGGCCCTAAACACAAGATTTATGGAATGGTTAAAAGTGCATGAAAATGGCCAATGTACTCACTCTGAGTTCTCAAAAAGGGTTTCTTCACCCCGGGAAGTTAATTAAATACCATTTGGAGGCATTTAATGTTCGAGCAAAAACGGCTGATTTTCGACAAAAGAGATAACACCCCCCCATTACGTCATGCTTCAGGAATGTGGAAAATGGTCCGTTTTCAAATGTTTTATTTTTGAACGTCAGTTCACATTTGTAGGTGGATCATCAGTGTTAGAGCTAAAATTAGCATGTTTAAAGTGATTTTCATGCTTCCAGGGGCTCGGGAAGTGAATTAAATACTATTTGGAGGCATTTAATGTTCAAGCAAAAACAGCTGATTTTTGACAAAAGAGATAACACCCCCCCCCCCATTACGTCATGCTTCAGAAATGTGGAAAATGGTCCGTTTTCAAATGTTTTATCTTTGAACGTCAGTTCACATTTGTAGGTGGATCATCAGTGTTAGAGCTAAAATTAGCATGTTTAAAGTGATTTTCATGCTTCCAGGGGCCCTAAACACAAGATTTATGGAATGGTTAAAAGTGCGCGAAAATGGCCAATTTACTCACTCTGAGTTCTCAAAAAGGGTTTCTTCACCCCGGGAAGTTAATTAAATACTATTTGGAGGCATTTAATGTTCGAGCAAAAACAGCTGATTTTTGACAAAAGAGATAACACCCCCCCATTACGTCATGCTTCAGAAATGTGGAAAATGGTCCGTTTTCAAATGTTTTATTTTTGAACGTCAGTTCACATTTGTAGGTGGATCATCAGTGTTAGAGCTAAAATTAGCATGTTTAAAGTGATTTCATGCTTCCAGGGGCCCGGGAAGTGAATTAAATACTATTTGGAGGCATTTAATGTTCAATCAAAAACAGCTGATTTTTGACAAAAGAGATAACACCCCCCATTACGTCATGCTTCAGAAATGTGGAAAATGGTCCGTTTTCAAATGTTTTATTTTTGAACGTCAGTTCACATTTGTAGGTGGATCATCAGTGTTAGAGCTAAAATTAGCATGTTTAAAGTGATTTTCATGCTTCCAGGGGCCCTAAACACAAGATTTATGGAATGGTTAAAAGTGCATGAAAATGGCCTATTTACTCACTCTGAGTTCTCAAAAAGGGTTTCTTCACCCCGGAAAGTTAATTAAATACCATTTGGAGGCATTTAATGTTCGAGCAAAAACGGCTGATTTTCGACAAAAGAGATAACACCCCCCCATTACGTCATGCTTCAGAAATGTGGAAAATGGTCCATTTTCAAATGTTTTATTTTTGAACGTCAGTTCACATTTGTAGGTGGATCATCAGTGTTAGAGCTAAAATTAGCATGTTTAAAGTGATTTTCATGCTTCCAGGGGCTCGTAAAGTGAATTAAATACTATTTGGAGGCATTTAATGTTCAAGCAAAAACAGCTGATTTTTGACAAAAGAGATAACACCCCCCCATTACCTCATGCTTCAGAAATGTGGAAAATGGTCCGTTTTCAAATGTTTTATTTTTGAACGTCAGTTCACATTTGTAGGTGGATCATCAGTGTTAGAGCTAAAATTAGCATGTTTAAAGTGATTTTCATGCTTCCAGGGGCCCTAAACACAAGATTTATGGAATGGTTAAAAGTGCATGAAAATGGCCAATGTACTCACTCTGAGTTCTCAAAAAGGGTTTCTTCACCCCGGGAAGTTAATTAAATACCATTTGGAGGCATTTAATGTTCGAGCAAAAACGGCTGATTTTCGACAAAAGAGATAACACCCCCCCATTACGTCATGCTTCAGGAATGTGGAAAATGGTCCGTTTTCAAATGTTTTATTTTTGAACGTCAGTTCACATTTTTAGGTGGATCATCAGTGTTAGAGCTAAAATTAGCATGTTTAAAGTGATTTTCATGCTTCCAGGGGCTCGGGAAGTGAATTAAATACTATTTGGAGGCATTTAATGCTCAATCAAAAACAGCTGATTTTTGACAAAAGAGATAACACCCCCCCATTACGTCATGCTTCAGAAATGTGGAAAATGGTCCATTTTCAAATGTTTTATTTTTGAACGTCAGTTCACATTTGTAGGTGGATCATCAGTGTTAGAGCTAAAATTAGCATGTTTAAAGTGATTTTCATGCTTCCAGGGGCCCTAAACACAAGATTTATGGAATGGTTAAAAGTCCATGAAAATGGCCAATTTACTCACTCTGAGTTCTCAAAAAGGGTTTCTTCACCCCGGGAAGTTAATTAAATACCATTTGGAGGCATTTAATGTTCGATCAAAAACGGCTGATTTTCGACAAAAGAGATAACACCCCCCCATTACGTCATGCTTCAGAAATGTGGAAAATGGTCCGTTTTCAAATGTTTTATTTTTGAACGTCAGTTCACATTTGTAGGTGGATCATCAGTGTTAGAGCTAAAATTAGCATGTTTAAAGTGATTTTCATGCTTCCAGGGGCCCTAAACACAAGATTTATGGAATGGTTAAAAGTGCACGAAAATGGCCAATTTACTCACTCTGAGTTCTCAAAAAGTGTTTCTTCGTCCCGGGAAGTTAATTAAATACCATTTGGAGGCATTTAATGTTCGAGCAAAAACGGCTGATTTTTGACAAAAGAAATAACACCCCCCCATTACGTCATGCTTCAGAAATGTGGAAAATGGTCCGTTTTCAAATGTTTTATTTTTGAACGTCAGTTCACATTTGTAGGTGGATCATCAGTGTTAGAGCTAAAATTAGCATGTTTAAAGTGATTTTCATGCTTCCAGGGGCCCTAAACACAAGATTTATGGAATGGTTAAAAGTGCATGAAAATGGCCAATTTACTCACTCTGAGTTCTCAAAAAGGGTTTCTTCACCCCGGGAAGTTAATTAAATACCATTTGGAGGCATTTAATGTTCGAGCAAAAACGGCTGATTTTCGACAAAAGAGATAACACCCCCCCATTACGTCATGCTTCAGAAATGTGGAAAATGGTCCGTTTTCAAATGTTTTATTTTTGAACGTCAGTTCACATTTGTAGGTGGATCATCAGTGTTAGAGCTAAAATTAGCATGTTTAAAGTGATTTTCATGCTTCCAGGGGCTCGGGAAGTGAATTAAATACTATTTGGAGTCATTTAATGTTCAATCAAAAACAGCTGATTTTTGACAAAAGAGATAACACCCCCCATTACGTCATGCTTCAGAATGTGGAAAATGGTCCGTTTTCAAATGTTTTATTTTTGAACGTCAGTTCACATTTGTAGGTGGATCATCAGTGTTAGAGCTAAAATTAGCATGTTTAAACTGATTTTCATGCTTCCAGGGGCCCTAAACACAAGATTTATGGAATGGTTAAAAGTGCGCGAAAATGGCCAATTTACTCACTCTGAGTTCTCAAAAAGGGTTTCTTCACCCCGGGAAGTTAATTAAATACCATTTGGAGGCATTTAATGTTCGAGCAAAAACGGCTGATTTTCGACAAAAGAGATAACACCCCCCCATTACGTCATGCTTCAGAAATGTGGAAAATGGTCCATTTTCAAATGTTTTGTTTTTGAACGTCAGTTCACATTTGTAGGTGGATCATCAGTGTTAGAGCTAAAATTAGCATGTTTAAAGTGATTTTCATGCTTCCAGGGGCTCAGGAAGTGAATTAAATACTATTTGGAGGCATTTAATGTTCAAGCAAAAACAGCTGATTTTTGACAAAAGAGATAACACCCCCCCATTACGTCATGCTTCAGAAATGTGGAAAATGGTCCGTTTTCAAATGTTTTATTTTTGAACGTCAGTTCACATTTGTAGGTGGATCATCAGTGTTAGAGCTAAAATTAGCATGTTTAAAGTGATTTTCATGCTTCCAGGGGCCCTAAACACAAGATTTATGGAATGGTTAAAAGTGCGCAAAAATGGCCAATTTACTCACTCTGAGTTCTCAAAAAGGGTTTCTTCACCCCGGGAAGTTAATTAAATACCATTTGGAGGCATTTAATGTTCGAGCAAAAACAGCTGATTTTTGACAAAAGAGATAACACCCCCCCCTTACGTCATGCTTCAGAAATTTGGAAAATGGTCCGTTTTCAAATGTTTTATTTTTGAACGTCAGTTCACATTTGTAGGTGGATCATCAGTGTTAGAGCTAAAATTAGCATGTTTAAAGTGATTTTCATGCTTCCAGGGGCCCTAAACACAAGATTTATGGAATGGTTAAAAGTGCATGAAAATGGCCAATTTACTCACTCTGAGTTCTCAAAAAGGGTTTCTTCACCCCGGAAAGTTAATTAAATACCATTTGGAGGCATTTAATGTTCGAGCAAAAACGGCTGATTTTCGACAAAAGAGATAACACCCCCCCATTACGTCATGCTTCAGAAATGTGGAAAATGGTCCGTTTTCAAATGTTTTATTTTTGAACGTCAGTTCACATTTGTAGGTGGATCATCAGTGTTAGAGCTAAAATTAGCATGTTTAAAGTGATTTTCATGCTTCCAGGGGCTCGGAAAGTGAATTAAATACTATTTGGAGGCATTTAATGTTCAAGCAAAAACAGCTGATTTTTGACAAAAGAGATAACACCCCCCCATTACCTCATGCTTCAGAAATGTGGAAAATGGTCCGTTTTCAAATGTTTTATTTTTGAACGTCAGTTCACATTTGTAGGTGGATCATCAGTGTTAGAGCTAAAATTAGCATGTTTAAAGTGATTTTCATGCTTCCAGGGGCCCTAAACACAAGATTTATGGAATGGTTAAAAGTGCATGAAAATGGCCAATGTACTCACTCTGAGTTCTCAAAAAGGGTTTCTTCACCCCGGGAAGTTAATTAAATACCATTTGGAGGCATTTAATGTTCGAGCAAAAACGGCTGATTTTCGACAAAAGAGATAACACCCCCCCATTACGTCATGCTTCAGGAATGTGGAAAATGGTCCGTTTTCAAATGTTTTATTTTTGAACGTCAGTTCACATTTGTAGGTGGATCATCAGTGTTAGAGCTAAAATTAGCATGTTTAAAGTGATTTTCATGCTTCCAGGGGCTCGGGAAGTGAATTAAATACTATTTGGAGGCATTTAATGTTCAAGCAAAAACAGCTGATTTTTGACAAAAGAGATAACACCCCCCCCCCCATTACGTCATGCTTCAGAAATGTGGAAAATGGTCCGTTTTCAAATGTTTTATCTTTGAACGTCAGTTCACATTTGTAGGTGGATCATCAGTGTTAGAGCTAAAATTAGCATGTTTAAAGTGATTTTCATGCTTCCAGGGGCCCTAAACACAAGATTTATGGAATGGTTAAAAGTGCGCGAAAATGGCCAATTTACTCACTCTGAGTTCTCAAAAAGGGTTTCTTCACCCCGGGAAGTTAATTAAATACTATTTGGAGGCATTTAATGTTCGAGCAAAAACAGCTGATTTTTGACAAAAGAGATAACACCCCCCCATTACGTCATGCTTCAGAAATGTGGAAAATGGTCCGTTTTCAAATGTTTTATTTTTGAACGTCAGTTCACATTTGTAGGTGGATCATCAGTGTTAGAGCTAAAATTAGCATGTTTAAAGTGATTTCATGCTTCCAGGGGCCCGGGAAGTGAATTAAATACTATTTGGAGGCATTTAATGTTCAATCAAAAACAGCTGATTTTTGACAAAAGAGATAACACCCCCCATTACGTCATGCTTCAGAAATGTGGAAAATGGTCCGTTTTCAAATGTTTTATTTTTGAACGTCAGTTCACATTTGTAGGTGGATCATCAGTGTTAGAGCTAAAATTAGCATGTTTAAAGTGATTTTCATGCTTCCAGGGGCCCTAAACACAAGATTTATGGAATGGTTAAAAGTGCATGAAAATGGCCTATTTACTCACTCTGAGTTCTCAAAAAGGGTTTCTTCACCCCGGAAAGTTAATTAAATACCATTTGGAGGCATTTAATGTTCGAGCAAAAACGGCTGATTTTCGACAAAAGAGATAACACCCCCCCATTACGTCATGCTTCAGAAATGTGGAAAATGGTCCATTTTCAAATGTTTTATTTTTGAACGTCAGTTCACATTTGTAGGTGGATCATCAGTGTTAGAGCTAAAATTAGCATGTTTAAAGTGATTTTCATGCTTCCAGGGGCTCGTAAAGTGAATTAAATACTATTTGGAGGCATTTAATGTTCAAGCAAAAACAGCTGATTTTTGACAAAAGAGATAACACCCCCCCATTACCTCATGCTTCAGAAATGTGGAAAATGGTCCGTTTTCAAATGTTTTATTTTTGAACGTCAGTTCACATTTGTAGGTGGATCATCAGTGTTAGAGCTAAAATTAGCATGTTTAAAGTGATTTTCATGCTTCCAGGGGCCCTAAACACAAGATTTATGGAATGGTTAAAAGTGCATGAAAATGGCCAATGTACTCACTCTGAGTTCTCAAAAAGGGTTTCTTCACCCCGGGAAGTTAATTAAATACCATTTGGAGGCATTTAATGTTCGAGCAAAAACGGCTGATTTTCGACAAAAGAGATAACACCCCCCCATTACGTCATGCTTCAGGAATGTGGAAAATGGTCCGTTTTCAAATGTTTTATTTTTGAACGTCAGTTCACATTTTTAGGTGGATCATCAGTGTTAGAGCTAAAATTAGCATGTTTAAAGTGATTTTCATGCTTCCAGGGGCTCGGGAAGTGAATTAAATACTATTTGGAGGCATTTAATGCTCAATCAAAAACAGCTGATTTTTGACAAAAGAGATAACACCCCCCCATTACGTCATGCTTCAGAAATGTGGAAAATGGTCCATTTTCAAATGTTTTATTTTTGAACGTCAGTTCACATTTGTAGGTGGATCATCAGTGTTAGAGCTAAAATTAGCATGTTTAAAGTGATTTTCATGCTTCCAGGGGCCCTAAACACAAGATTTATGGAATGGTTAAAAGTCCATGAAAATGGCCAATTTACTCACTCTGAGTTCTCAAAAAGGGTTTCTTCACCCCGGGAAGTTAATTAAATACCATTTGGAGGCATTTAATGTTCGATCAAAAACGGCTGATTTTCGACAAAAGAGATAACACCCCCCCATTACGTCATGCTTCAGAAATGTGGAAAATGGTCCGTTTTCAAATGTTTTATTTTTGAACGTCAGTTCACATTTGTAGGTGGATCATCAGTGTTAGAGCTAAAATTAGCATGTTTAAAGTGATTTTCATGCTTCCAGGGGCCCTAAACACAAGATTTATGGAATGGTTAAAAGTGCACGAAAATGGCCAATTTACTCACTCTGAGTTCTCAAAAAGTGTTTCTTCGTCCCGGGAAGTTAATTAAATACCATTTGGAGGCATTTAATGTTCGAGCAAAAACGGCTGATTTTTGACAAAAGAAATAACACCCCCCCATTACGTCATGCTTCAGAAATGTGGAAAATGGTCCGTTTTCAAATGTTTTATTTTTGAACGTCAGTTCACATTTGTAGGTGGATCATCAGTGTTAGAGCTAAAATTAGCATGTTTAAAGTGATTTTCATGCTTCCAGGGGCCCTAAACACAAGATTTATGGAATGGTTAAAAGTGCATGAAAATGGCCAATTTACTCACTCTGAGTTCTCAAAAAGGGTTTCTTCACCCCGGGAAGTTAATTAAATACCATTTGGAGGCATTTAATGTTCGAGCAAAAACGGCTGATTTTCGACAAAAGAGATAACACCCCCCCATTACGTCATGCTTCAGAAATGTGGAAAATGGTCCGTTTTCAAATGTTTTATTTTTGAACGTCAGTTCACATTTGTAGGTGGATCATCAGTGTTAGAGCTAAAATTAGCATGTTTAAAGTGATTTTCATGCTTCCAGGGGCTCGGGAAGTGAATTAAATACTATTTGGAGTCATTTAATGTTCAATCAAAAACAGCTGATTTTTGACAAAAGAGATAACACCCCCCATTACGTCATGCTTCAGAAATGTGGAAAATGGTCCGTTTTCAAATGTTTTATTTTTGAACGTCAGTTCACATTTGTAGGTGGATCATCAGTGTTAGAGCTAAAATTAGCATGTTTAAACTGATTTTCATGCTTCCAGGGGCCCTAAACACAAGATTTATGGAATGGTTAAAAGTGCGCGAAAATGGCCAATTTACTCACTCTGAGTTCTCAAAAAGGGTTTCTTCACCCCGGGAAGTTAATTAAATACCATTTGGAGGCATTTAATGTTCGAGCAAAAACGGCTGATTTTCGACAAAAGAGATAACACCCCCCCATTACGTCATGCTTCAGAAATGTGGAAAATGGTCCATTTTCAAATGTTTTGTTTTTGAACGTCAGTTCACATTTGTAGGTGGATCATCAGTGTTAGAGCTAAAATTAGCATGTTTAAAGTGATTTTCATGCTTCCAGGGGCTCAGGAAGTGAATTAAATACTATTTGGAGGCATTTAATGTTCAAGCAAAAACAGCTGATTTTTGACAAAAGAGATAACACCCCCCCCATTACGTCATGCTTCAGAAATGTGGAAAATGGTCCGTTTTCAAATGTTTTATTTTTGAACGTCAGTTCACATTTGTAGGTGGATCATCAGTGTTAGAGCTAAAATTAGCATGTTTAAAGTGATTTTCATGCTTCCAGGGGCCCTAAACACAAGATTTATGGAATGGTTAAAAGTGCGCAAAAATGGCCAATTTACTCACTCTGAGTTCTCAAAAAGGGTTTCTTCACCCCGGGAAGTTAATTAAATACCATTTGGAGGCATTTAATGTTGGAGCAAAAACGGCTGATTTTTGACAAAAGAGATAACACCCCCCCCATTACGTCATGCTTCAGAAATGTGGAAAATGGTCCGTTTTCAAATGTTTTATTTTTGAACGTCAGTTCACATTTGTAGGTGGATCATCAGTGTTAGAGCTAAAATTAGCATGTTTAAAGTGATTTTCATGCTTCCAGGGGCTCGGAAAGTGAATTAAATACTATTTGGAGGCATTTAATGTTCAAGCAAAAACAGCTGATTTTTGACAAAAGAGATAACACCCCCCCATTACCTCATGCTTCAGAAATGTGGAAAATGGTCCGTTTTCAAATGTTTTATTTTTGAACGTCAGTTCACATTTGTAGGTGGATCATCAGTGTTAGAGCTAAAATTAGCATGTTTAAAGTGATTTTCATGCTTCCAGGGGCCCTAAACACAAGATTTATGGAATGGTTAAAAGTGCATGAAAATGGCCAATGTACTCACTCTGAGTTCTCAAAAAGGGTTTCTTCACCCCGGGAAGTTAATTAAATACCATTTGGAGGCATTTAATGTTCGAGCAAAAACGGCTGATTTTCGACAAAAGAGATAACACCCCCCCATTACGTCATGCTTCAGGAATGTGGAAAATGGTCCGTTTTCAAATGTTTTATTTTTGAACGTCAGTTCACATTTTTAGGTGGATCATCAGTGTTAGAGCTAAAATTAGCATGTTTAAAGTGATTTTCATGCTTCCAGGGGCTCGGGAAGTGAATTAAATACTATTTGGAGGCATTTAATGCTCAATCAAAAACAGCTGATTTTTGACAAAAGAGATAACACCCCCCCATTACGTCATGCTTCAGAAATGTGGAAAATGGTCCATTTTCAAATGTTTTATTTTTGAACGTCAGTTCACATTTGTAGGTGGATCATCAGTGTTAGAGCTAAAATTAGCATGTTTAAAGTGATTTTCATGCTTCCAGGGGCCCTAAACACAAGATTTATGGAATGGTTAAAAGTCCATGAAAATGGCCAATTTACTCACTCTGAGTTCTCAAAAAGGGTTTCTTCACCCCGGGAAGTTAATTAAATACCATTTGGAGGCATTTAATGTTCGATCAAAAACGGCTGATTTTCGACAAAAGAGATAACACCCCCCCATTACGTCATGCTTCAGAAATGTGGAAAATGGTCCGTTTTCAAATGTTTTATTTTTGAACGTCAGTTCACATTTGTAGGTGGATCATCAGTGTTAGAGCTAAAATTAGCATGTTTAAAGTGATTTTCATGCTTCCAGGGGCTCGGGAAGTGAATTAAATACTATTTGGAGGCATTTAATGTTCAATCAAAAACAGCTGATTTGTGACAAAAGAGATAACACCCCCCCATTACGTCATGCTTCAGAAATGTGGAAAATGGTCCGTTATCAAATGTTTTATTTTTGAACGTCAGTTCACATTTGTAGGTGGATCATCAGTGTTAGAGCTAAAATTAGCATGTTTAAAGTGATTTTCATGCTTCCAGGGGCCCTAAACACAAGATTTATGGAATGGTTAAAAGTGCATGAAAATGGCCAATTTACTCACTCTGAGTTCTCAAAAAGGGGTTCTTCACCCCGGGAAGTTAATTAAATACCATTTGGAGGCATTTAATGTTCGAGCAAAAACGGCTGATTTTTGACAAAAGAAATAACACCCCCCCATTACGTCATGCTTCAGAAATGTGGAAAATGGTCCGTTTTCAAATGTTTTATTTTTGAACGTCAGTTCACATTTGTAGGTGGATCATCAGTGTTAGAGCTAAAATTAGCATGTTTAAAGTGATTTTCATGCTTCCAGGGGCTCGGGAAGTGAATTAAATACTATTTGGAGTCATTTAATGTTCAATCAAAAACAGCTGATTTTTGACAAAAGAGATAACACCCCCCATTACGTCATGCTTCAGAAATGTGGAAAATGGTCCGTTTTCAAATGTTTTACTTTTGAACGTCAGTTCACATTTGTAGGTGGATCATCAGTGTTAGAGCTAAAATTAGCATGTTTAAAGTGATTTTCATGCTTCCAGGGGCCCTAAACACAAGATTTATGGAATGGTTAAAAGTCCATGAAAATGGCCAATTTACTCACTCTGAGTTCTCAAAAAGGGTTTCTTCACCCCGGAAAGTTAATTAAATACCATTTGGAGGCATTTAATGTTCGAGCAAAAACGGCTGATTTTCGACAAAAGAGATAACACCCCACCATTACGTCATGCTTCAGAAATGTGGAAAATGGTCCGTTTTCAAATGTTTTATTTTTGAACGTCAGTTCACATTTGTAGGTGGATCATCAGTGTTAGAGCTAAAATTAGCATGTTTAAAGTGATTTTCATGCTTCCAGGGGCTCGGAAAGTGAATTAAATACTATTTGGAGGCATTTAATGTTCAAGCAAAAACAGCTGATTTTTGACAAAAGAGATAACACCCCCCCATTACCTCATGCTTCAGAAATGTGGAAAAGGGTCCGTTTTCAAATGTTTTATTTTTGAACGTCAGTTCACATTTGTAGGTGGATCATCAGTGTTAGAGCTAAAATTAGCATGTTTAAAGTTATTTTCATGCTTCCAGGGGCCCTAAACACAAGATTTATGGAATGGTTAAAAGTGCATGAAAATGGCCAATGTACTCACTCTGAGTTCTCAAAAAGGGTTTCTTCACCACGGGAAGTTAATTAAATACCATTTGGAGGCATTTAATGTTCGAGCAAAAACGGCTGATTTCGACAAAAGAGATAACACCCCCCCCCCATTACGTCATGCTTCAGGAATGTGGAAAATGGTCCGTTTTCAAATGTTTTATTTTTGAACGTCAGTTCACATTTGTAGGTGGATCATCAGTGTTAGAGCTAAAATTAGCATGTTTAAAGTGATTTTCATGCTTCCAGGGGCTCGGGAAGTGAATTAAATACTATTTGGAGGCATTTAATGTTCAATCAAAAACAGCTGATTTTTGACAAAAGAGATAACACCCCCCCCCATTACGTCATGCTTCAGAAATGTGGAAAATGGTCCGTTTTCAAATGTTTTATTTTTGAACGTCAGTTCACATTTGTAGGTGGATCATCAGTGTTAGAGCTAAAATTAGCATGTTTAAAGTGATTTTCATGCTTCCAGGGGCCCTAAACACAAGATTTATGGAATGGTTAAAAGAGCGCGAAAATGGCCAATTTACTCACTCTGAGTTCTCAAAAAGGGTTTCTTCACCCCGGGAAGTTAATTAAATACCATTTGGAGGCATTTAATGTTCGAGCAAAAACGGCTGATTTTCGACAAAAGAGATAACGCCCCCCCATTACGTCATGCTTCAGAAATGTGGAAAATGGTCCATTTTCAAATGTTTTATTTTTGAACGTCAGTTCACATTTGTAGGTGGATCATCAGTGTTAGAGCTAAAATTAGCATGTTTAAAGTGATTTTCATGCTTCCAGGGGCTCGGGAAGTGAATTAAATACTATTTGGAGGCATTTAATGTTCAATCAAAAACAGCTGATTTTTGACAAAAGAGATAACACCCCCCCATTACGTCATGCTTCAGAAATGTGGAAAATGGTCCGTTTTCAAATGTTTTATTTTTGAACATCAGTTCACATTTGTAGGTGGATCATCAGTGTTAGAGCTAAAATTAGCATGTTTAAAGTGATTTTCATGCTTCCAGGGGCCCTAAACACAAGATTTATGGAATGGTTAAAAGTGCGTGAAAATGGCCAATTTACTCACTCTGAGTTCTCAAAAAGGGTTTCTTCACCCCGGGAAGTTAATTAAATACCATTTGGAGGCATTTAATGTTCGAGCAAAAACGGCTGATTTTTGACAAAAGAGATAACACCCCCCCATTACGTCATGCTTCAGAAATGTGGAAAATGGTCCGTTTTCAAATGTTTTATTTTTGAACGTCAGTTCACATTTGTAGGTGGATCATCAGTGTTAGAGCTAAAATTAGCATGTTTAAAGTGATTTTCATGCTTCCAGGGGCCCTAAACACAAGATTTATGGAATGGTTAAAAGTGCATGAAAATGGCCAATTTACTCACTCTGAGTTCTCAAAAAGGGTTTCTTCACCCCGGGAAGTTAATTAAATACCATTTGGAGGCATTTAATGTTCGAGCAAAAACGGCTGATTTTCGACAAAAGAGATAACACCCCCCCCATTACGTCATGCTTCAGAAATGTGGAAAATGGTCCGTTTTCAAATGTTTTATTTTTGAACATCAGTTCACATTTGTAGGTGGATCATCAGTGTTAGAGCTAAAATTAGCATGTTTAAAGTGATTTTCATGCTTCCAGGGGCTCGGGAAGTGAATTAAATACTATTTGGAGGCATTTAATGTTCAATCAAAAACAGCTGATTTTTGACAAAAGAGATAACACCCCCCCATTACGTCATGCTTCAGAAATGTGGAAAATGGTCCGTTTTCAAATGTTTTATTTTTGAACGTCAGTTCACATTTGTAGGTGGATCATCAGTGTTAGAGCTAAAATTAACATGTTTAAACTGATTTTCATGCTTCCAGGGGCCCTAAACACAAGATTTATGGAATGGTTAAAAGTGCGCGAAAATGGCCAATTTACTCACTCTGAGTTCTCAAAAAGGGTTTCTTCACCCCGGGAAGTTAATTAAATACCATTTGGAGGCATTTAATGTTCGAGCAAAAACGGCTGATTTTCGACAAAAGAGATAACACCCCCCCCCATTACGTCATGCTTCAGAAATGTGGAAAATGGTCCATTTTCAAATGTTTTATTTTTGAACGTCAGTTCACATTTGTAGGTGGATCATCAGTGTTAGAGCTAAAATTAGCATGTTTAAAGTGATTTTCATGCTTCCAGGGGCTCGGGAAGTGAATTAAATACTATTTGGAGGCATTTAATGTTCAATCAAAAACAGCTGATTTTTGACAAAAGAGATAACACCCCCCCCATTACGTCATGCTTCAGAAATGTGGAAAATGGTCCGTTTTCAAATGTTTTATTTTTGAACATCAGTTCACATTTGTAGGTGGATCATCAGTGTTAGAGCTAAAATTAGCATGTTTAAAGTGATTTTCATGCTTCCAGGGGCCCTAAACACAAGATTTATGGAATGGTTAAAAGTGCGTGAAAATGGCCAATTTACTCACTCTGAGTTCTCAAAAAGGGTTTCTTCACCCCGGGAAGTTAATTAAATACCATTTGGAGGCATTTAATGTTCGAGCAAAAACGGCTGATTTTTGACAAAAGAGATAACACCCCCCCATTACGTCATGCTTCAGAAATGTGGACAATGGTCCGTTTTCAAATGTTTTATTTTTGAACGTCAGTTCACATTTGTAGGTGGATCATCAGTGTTAGAGCTAAAATTAGCATGTTTAAAGTGATTTTCATGCTTCCAGGGGCCCTAAACACAAGATTTATGGAATGGTTAAAAGTGCATGAAAATGGCCAATTTACTCACTCTGAGTTCTCAAAAAGGGTTTCTTCACCCCGGGAAGTTAATTAAATACCATTTGGAGGCATTTAATGTTCGAGCAAAAACGGCTGATTTTCGACAAAAGAGATAACACCCCCCCCATTACGTCATGCTTCAGAAATGTGGAAAATGGTCCGTTTTCAAATGTTTTATTTTTGAACATCAGTTCACATTTGTAGGTGGATCATCAGTGTTAGAGCTAAAATTAGCATGTTTAAAGTGATTTTCATGCTTCCAGGGGCTCGGGAAGTGAATTAAATACTATTTGGAGGCATTTAATGTTCAATCAAAAACAGCTGATTTTTGACAAAAGAGATAACACCCCCCCATTACGTCATGCTTCAGAAATGTGGAAAATGGTCCGTTTTCAAATGTTTTATTTTTGAACGTCAGTTCACATTTGTAGGTGGATCATCAGTGTTAGAGCTAAAATTAACATGTTTAAACTGATTTTCATGCTTCCAGGGGCCCTAAACACAAGATTTATGGAATGGTTAACAGTGCGCGAAAATGGCCAATTTACTCACTCTGAGTTCTCAAAAAGGGTTTCTTCACCCCGGGAAGTTAATTAAATACCATTTGGAGGCATTTAATGTTCGAGCAAAAACGGCTGATTTTCGACAAAAGAGATAACACCCCCCCCATTACGTCATGCTTCAGAAATGTGGAAAATGGTCCATTTTCAAATGTTTTATTTTTGAACGTCAGTTCACATTTGTAGGTGGATCATCAGTGTTAGAGCTAAAATTAGCATGTTTAAAGTGATTTTCATGCTTCCAGGGGCTCGGGAAGTAAATTAAATACTATTTGGAGGCATTTAATGTTCAAGCAAAAACAGCAGATTTTTGACAAAAGAGATAACACCCCCCCATTACGTCATGCTTCAGAAATGTGGAAAATGGTCCGTTTTCAAATGTTTTATTTTTGAACGTCAGTTCACATTTGTAGGTGGATCATCAGTGTTAGAGCTAAAATTAGCATGTTTAAAGTGATTTTCATGCTTCCAGGGGCCCTAAACACAAGATTTATGGAAAGGTTAAAAGTGCATGAAAATGGCCAATGTACTCACTCTGAGTTCTCAAAAAGGGTTTCTTCACCCCGGGAAGTTAATTAAATACCATTTGGAGGCATTTAATGTTCGAGCAAAAACGGCTGATTTTCGACAAAAGAGATAACACCCCCCCATTACGTCATGCTTCAGGAATGTGGAAAATGGTCCGTTTTCAAATGTTTTATTTTTGAACGTCAGTTCACATTTGTAGGTGGATCATCAGTGTTAGAGCTAAAATTAGCATGTGTAAAGTGATTTTCATGCTTCCAGGGGCTCGGGAAGTGAATGAAATACTATTTGGAGGCATTTAATGTTCAATCAAAAACAGCTGATTTTTGACAAAAGAGATAACACCCCCCCATTACGTCATGCTTCAGAAATGTGGAAAATGGTCAGTTTTCAAATGTTTTATTTTTGAACGTCAGTTCACATTTGTAGGTGGATCATCAGTGTTAGAGCTAAAATTAGCATGTTTAAAGTGATTTTCATGCTTCCAGGGGCCCTAAACACAAGATTTATGGAATGGTTAAAAGTGCGCGAAAATGGCCAATTTACTCACTCTGAGTTCTCAAAAAGGGTTTCTTCACCCCGGGAAGTTAATTAAATACCATTTGGAGGCATTTAATGTTCGAGCAAAAACGGCAGATTTTTGACAAAAGAGATAACACCCCCCCATTACGTCATGCTTCAGAAATGTGGAAAATGGTCCGTTTTCAAATGTTTTATTTTTGAACGTCAGTTCACATTTGTAGGTGGATCATCAGTGTTAGAGCTAAAATTAGCATGTTTAAAGTGATTTTCATGCTTCCAGGGGCCCTAAACACAAGATTTATGGAATGGTTAAAAGTGCATGAAAATGGCCAATTTACTCACTCTGAGTTCTCAAAAAGGGTTATCTCATCCCGGGAAGTTAATTAAATACCATTTGGAGGCATTTAATGTTCGAGCAAAAACGGCTGATTTTCGACAAAAGAGATAACACCCCCCCCCATTACGTCATGCTTCAGAAATGTGGAAAATGGTCCATTTTCAAATGTTTTATTTTTGAACGTCAGTTCACATTTGTAGGTGGATCATCAGTGTTAGAGCTAAAATTAGCATGTTTAAAGTGATTTTCATGCTTCCAGGGGCTCGGGAAGTGAATTAAATACTATTTGGAGGCATTTAATGTTCAATCAAAAACAGCTGATTTTTGACAAAAGAGATAACACCCCCCCCATTACGTCATGCTTCAGAAATGTGGAAAATGGTCCGTTTTCAAATGTTTTATTTTTGAACATCAGTTCACATTTGTAGGTGGATCATCAGTGTTAGAGCTAAAATTAGCATGTTTAAAGTGATTTTCATGCTTCCAGGGGCCCTAAACACAAGATTTATGGAATGGTTAAAAGTGCGTGAAAATGGCCAATTTACTCACTCTGAGTTCTCAAAAAGGGTTTCTTCACCCCGGGAAGTTAATTAAATACCATTTGGAGGCATTTAATGTTCGAGCAAAAACGGCTGATTTTTGACAAAAGAGATAACACCCCCCCATTACGTCATGCTTCAGAAATGTGGACAATGGTCCGTTTTCAAATGTTTTATTTTTGAACGTCAGTTCACATTTGTAGGTGGATCATCAGTGTTAGAGCTAAAATTAGCATGTTTAAAGTGATTTTCATGCTTCCAGGGGCCCTAAACACAAGATTTATGGAATGGTTAAAAGTGCATGAAAATGGCCAATTTACTCACTCTGAGTTCTCAAAAAGGGTTTCTTCACCCCGGGAAGTTAATTAAATACCATTTGGAGGCATTTAATGTTCGAGCAAAAACGGCTGATTTTCGACAAAAGAGATAACACCCCCCCCATTACGTCATGCTTCAGAAATGTGGAAAATGGTCCGTTTTCAAATGTTTTATTTTTGAACATCAGTTCACATTTGTAGGTGGATCATCAGTGTTAGAGCTAAAATTAGCATGTTTAAAGTGATTTTCATGCTTCCAGGGGCTCGGGAAGTGAATTAAATACTATTTGGAGGCATTTAATGTTCAATCAAAAACAGCTGATTTTTGACAAAAGAGATAACACCCCCCCATTACGTCATGCTTCAGAAATGTGGAAAATGGTCCGTTTTCAAATGTTTTATTTTTGAACGTCAGTTCACATTTGTAGGTGGATCATCAGTGTTAGAGCTAAAATTAACATGTTTAAACTGATTTTCATGCTTCCAGGGGCCCTAAACACAAGATTTATGGAATGGTTAACAGTGCGCGAAAATGGCCAATTTACTCACTCTGAGTTCTCAAAAAGGGTTTCTTCACCCCGGGAAGTTAATTAAATACCATTTGGAGGCATTTAATGTTCGAGCAAAAACGGCTGATTTTCGACAAAAGAGATAACACCCCCCCCATTACGTCATGCTTCAGAAATGTGGAAAATGGTCCATTTTCAAATGTTTTATTTTTGAACGTCAGTTCACATTTGTAGGTGGATCATCAGTGTTAGAGCTAAAATTAGCATGTTTAAAGTGATTTTCATGCTTCCAGGGGCTCGGGAAGTAAATTAAATACTATTTGGAGGCATTTAATGTTCAAGCAAAAACAGCAGATTTTTGACAAAAGAGATAACACCCCCCCATTACGTCATGCTTCAGAAATGTGGAAAATGGTCCGTTTTCAAATGTTTTATTTTTGAACGTCAGTTCACATTTGTAGGTGGATCATCAGTGTTAGAGCTAAAATTAGCATGTTTAAAGTGATTTTCATGCTTCCAGGGGCCCTAAACACAAGATTTATGGAAAGGTTAAAAGTGCATGAAAATGGCCAATGTACTCACTCTGAGTTCTCAAAAAGGGTTTCTTCACCCCGGGAAGTTAATTAAATACCATTTGGAGGCATTTAATGTTCGAGCAAAAACGGCTGATTTTCGACAAAAGAGATAACACCCCCCCATTACGTCATGCTTCAGGAATGTGGAAAATGGTCCGTTTTCAAATGTTTTATTTTTGAACGTCAGTTCACATTTGTAGGTGGATCATCAGTGTTAGAGCTAAAATTAGCATGTGTAAAGTGATTTTCATGCTTCCAGGGGCTCGGGAAGTGAATGAAATACTATTTGGAGGCATTTAATGTTCAATCAAAAACAGCTGATTTTTGACAAAAGAGATAACACCCCCCCATTACGTCATGCTTCAGAAATGTGGAAAATGGTCAGTTTTCAAATGTTTTATTTTTGAACGTCAGTTCACATTTGTAGGTGGATCATCAGTGTTAGAGCTAAAATTAGCATGTTTAAAGTGATTTTCATGCTTCCAGGGGCCCTAAACACAAGATTTATGGAATGGTTAAAAGTGCGCGAAAATGGCCAATTTACTCACTCTGAGTTCTCAAAAAGGGTTTCTTCACCCCGGGAAGTTAATTAAATACCATTTGGAGGCATTTAATGTTCGAGCAAAAACGGCTGATTTTCGACAAAAGAGATAACACCCCCCCATTACGTCATGCTTCAGAAATGTGGAAAATGGTCCATTTTCAAATGTTTTATTTTTGAACGTCAGTTCACATTTGTAGGTGGATCATCAGTGTTAGAGCTAAAATTAGCATGTTTAAAGTGATTTTCATGCTTCCAGGGGCTCGGGAAGTGAATTAAATACTATTTGGAGGCATTTAATGTTCAATCAAAAACAGCTGATTTTTGACAAAAGAGATAACACCCCCCCATTACGTCATGCTTCAGAAATATGGAAAATGGTCAGTTTTCAAATGTTTTATTTTTGAACGTCAGTTCACATTTGTAGGTGGATCATCAGTGTTAGAGCTAAAATTAGCATGTTTAAAGTGATTTTCATGCTTCCAGGGGCCCTAAACACAAGATTTATGGAATGGTTAAAAGTGCGCGAAAATGGCCAATTTACTCACTCTGAGTTCTCAAAAAGGGTTTCTTCACCCCGGGAAGTTAATTAAATACCATTTGGAGGCATTTAATGTTCGAGCAAAAACGGCAGATTTTTGACAAAAGAGATAACACCCCCCCATTACGTCATGCTTCAGAAATGTGGAAAATGGTCCGTTTTCAAATGTTTTATTTTTGAACGTCAGTTCACATTTGTAGGTGGATCATCAGTGTTAGAGCTAAAATTAGCATGTTTAAAGTGATTTTCATGCTTCCAGGGGCCCTAAACACAAGATTTATGGAATGGTTAAAAGTGCATGAAAATGGCCAATTTACTCACTCTGAGTTCTCAAAAAGGGTTATCTCATCCCGGGAAGTTAATTAAATACCATTTGGAGGCATTTAATGTTCGAGCAAAAACAGCTGATTTTCGACAAAAGAGATAACACCCCCCCCATTACGTCATGCTTCAGAAATGTGGAAAATGGTCCGTTTTCAAATGTTTTATTTTTGCACGTCAGTTCACATTTTTAGGTGGATCATCAGTGTTAGAGCTAAAATTAGCATGTTTAAAGTGATTTTCATGCTTCCAGGGGCTCGGGAAGTGAATTAAATAGTATTTGGAGGCATTTAATGCTCAATCAAAAACAGCTGATTTTTGACAAAAGAGATAACACCCCCCCATTACGTCATGCTTCAGAAATGTGGAAAATGGTCCATTTTCAAATGTTTTATTTTTGAACGTCAGTTCACATTTGTAGGTGGATCATCAGTGCTAGAGCTAAAATTAGCATGTTTAAAGTGATTTTCATGCTTCCAGGGGCCCTAAACACAAGATTTATGGAATGGTTAAAAGTCCATGAAAATGGCCAATTTACTCACTCTGAGTTCTCAAAAAGGGTTTCTTCACCCCGGGAAGTTAATTAAATACCATTTGGAGGCATTTAATGTTCGATCAAAAACGGCTGATTTTCGACAAAAGAGATAACACCCCCCCATTACGTCATGCTTCAGAAATGTGGAAAATGGTCCGTTTTCAAATGTTTTATTTTTGAACGTCAGTTCACATTTGTAGGTGGATCATCAGTGTTAGAGCTAAAATTAGCATGTTTAAAGTGATTTTCATGCTTCCAGGGCCTCGGGAAGTGAATTAAATACTATTTGGAGGCATTTAATGTTCAATCAAAAACAGCTGATTTGTGACAAAAGAGATAACACCCCCCCATTACGTCATGCTTCAGAAATGTGGAAAATGGTCCGTTATCAAATGTTTTATTTTTGAACGTCAGTTCACATTTGTAGGTGGATCATCAGTGTTAGAGCTAAAATTAGCATGTTTAAAGTGATTTTCATGCTTCCAGGGGCCCTAAACACAAGATTTATGGAATGGTTAAAAGTCCATGAAAATGGACAATTTACTCACTCTGAGCTCTCAAAAAGGGTTTCTTCACCCCGGGAAGTTAATTAAATACCATTTGGAGGCATTTAATGTTTGAGCAAAAACGGCTGATTTTTGACAAAAGAGATAACCCCCCCATTACGTCATGCTTCAGAAATGTGGAAAATGGTCCGTTTTCAAATGTTTTATTTTTGAACGTCAGTTCACATTTGTAGGTGGATCATCAGTGTTAGAGCTAAAATTAGCATGTTTAAAGTGATTTTCATGCTTCCAGGGGCCCTAAACACAAGAATTATGGAATGGTTAAAAGTGCATGAAAATGGCCAATTTACTCACTCTGAGTTCTCAAAAAGGGTTTCTTCACCCCGGGAAGTTAATTAAATACCATTTGGAGGCATTTAATGTTCGATCAAAAACGGCTGATTTTCGACAAAAGAGATAACACCCCCCCATTACGTCATGCTTCAGAAATGTGGAAAATGGTCCGTTTTCAAATGTTTTATTTTTGAACGTCAGTTCACATTTGTAGGTGGATCATCAGTGTTAGAGCTAAAATTAGCATGTTTAAAGTGATTTTCATGCTTCCAGGGGCTCGGGAAGTGAATTAAATACTATTTGGAGTCATTTAATGTTCAATCAAAAACAGCTGATTTTTGACAAAAGAGATAACACCCCCCCATTACGTCATGCTTCAGAAATGTGGAAAATGGTCCATTTTCAAATGTTTTATTTTTGAACGTCAGTTCACATTTGTAGGTGGATCATCAGTGTTAGAGCTAAAATTAGCATGTTTAAAGTGATTTTCATGCTTCCAGGGGCTCGGGAAGTGAATTAAATACTATTTGGAGGCATTTAATGTTCAATCAAAAACAGCTGATTTTTGACAAAAGAGATAACACCCCCCCATTACGTCATGCTTCAGAAATGTGGAAAATGGTCCGTTTTCAAATGTTTTATTTTTGAACGTCAGTTCACATTTGTAGGTGGATCATCAGTGTTAGAGCTAAAATTAGCATGTTTAAACTGATTTTCATGCTTCCAGCGGCCCTAAACACAAGATTTATGGAATGGTTAAAAGTGCGCGAAAATGGCCAATTTATTCACTCTGAGTTCTCAAAAAGGGTTTCTTCACCCCGGGAAGTTAATTAAATACCATTTGGAGGCATTTAATGTTCGAGCAAAAACGGCTGATTTTCGACAAAAGAGATAACACCCCCCCATTACGTCATGCTTCAGAAATGTGGAAAATGGTCCGTTTTCAAATGTTTTATTTTTGAACGTCAGTTCACATTTGTAGGTGGATCATCAGTGCTAGAGCTAAAATTAGCATGTTTAAAGTGATTTTCATGCTTCCAGGGGCTCGGAAAGTGAATTAAATACTATTTGGAGGCATTTAATGTTCAAGCAAAAACAGCTGATTTTTGACAAAAGAGATAACACCCCCCCATTACCCCATGCTTCAGAAATGTGGAAAATGGTCCGTTTTCAAATGTTTTATTTTTGAACGTCAGTTCACATTTGTAGGTGGATCATCAGTGTTAGAGCTAAAATTAGCATGTTTAAAGTGATTTTCATGCTTCCAGGGGCCCTAAACACAAGATTTATGGAATGGTTAAAAGTGCATGAAAATGGCCAATTTACTCACTCTGAGTTCTCAAAAAGGGTTTCTTCACCCCGGGAAGTTAATTAAATACCATTTGGAGGCATTTAATGTTTGAGCAAAAACGGCTGATTTTTGACAAAAGAGATAACACCCCCCCATTACGTTATGCTTCAGAAATGTGGAAAATGGTCCGTTTTCAAATGTTTTATTTTTGAACGTCAGTTCACATTTGTAGGTGGATCATCAGTGTTAGAGCTAAAATTAGCATGTTTAAAGTGATTTTCATGCTTCCAGGGGCCCTAAACACAAGATTTATGGAATCGTTAAAAGTGCATGAAAATGGCAAATTTACTCACTCTGAGTTCTCAAAAAGGGTTTCTTCACCCCGGGAAGTTAATTAAATACCATTTGGAGGCATTTAATGTTCGATCAAAAACGGCTGATTTTCGACAAAAGAGATAACACCCCCCCATTACGTCATGCTTCAGAAATGTGGAAAATGGTCCGTTTTCAAATGTTTTATTTTTGAACGTCAGTTCACATTTGTAGGTGGATCATCAGTGTTAGAGCTAAAATTAGCATGTTTAAAGTGATTTTCATGCTTCCAGGGCCTCGGGAAGTGAATTAAATACTATTTGGAGGCATTTAATGTTCAATCAAAAACAGCTGATTTGTGACAAAAGAGATAACACCCCCCCATTACGTCATGCTTCAGAAATGTGGAAAATGGTCCGTTATCAAATGTTTTATTTTTGAACGTCAGTTCACATTTGTAGGTGGATCATCAGTGTTAGAGCTAAAATTAGCATGTTTAAAGTGATTTTCATGCTTCCAGGGGCCCTAAACACAAGATTTATGGAATGGTTAAAAGTCCATGAAAATGGACAATTTACTCACTCTGAGCTCTCAAAAAGGGTTTCTTCACCCCGGGAAGTTAATTAAATACCATTTGGAGGCATTTAATGTTTGAGCAAAAACGGCTGATTTTTGACAAAAGAGATAACCCCCCCATTACGTCATGCTTCAGAAATGTGGAAAATGGTCCGTTTTCAAATGTTTTATTTTTGAACGTCAGTTCACATTTGTAGGTGGATCATCAGTGTTAGAGCTAAAATTAGCATGTTTAAAGTGATTTTCATGCTTCCAGGGGCCCTAAACACAAGATTTATGGAATGGTTAAAAGTGCATGAAAATGGCCAATTTACTCACTCTGAGTTCTCAAAAAGGGTTTCTTCACCCCGGGAAGTTAATTAAATACCATTTGGAGGCATTTAATGTTCGATCAAAAACGGCTGATTTTCGACAAAAGAGATAACACCCCCCCCATTACGTCATGCTTCAGAAATGTGGAAAATGGTCCGTTTTCAAATGTTTTATTTTTGAACGTCAGTTCACATTTGTAGGTGGATCATCAGTGTTAGAGCTAAAATTAGCATGTTTAAAGTGATTTTCATGCTTCCAGGGGCTCGGGAAGTGAATTAAATACTATTTGGAGTCATTTAATGTTCAATCAAAAACAGCTGATTTTTGACAAAAGAGATAACACCCCCCCATTACGTCATGCTTCAGAAATGTGGAAAATGGTCCATTTTCAAATGTTTTATTTTTGAACGTCAGTTCACATTTGTAGGTGGATCATCAGTGTTAGAGCTAAAATTAGCATGTTTAAAGTGATTTTCATGCTTCCAGGGGCTCGGGAAGTGAATTAAATACTATTTGGAGGCATTTAATGTTCAATCAAAAACAGCTGATTTTTGACAAAAGAGATAACACCCCCCCATTACGTCATGCTTCAGAAATGTGGAAAATGGTCCGTTTTCAAATGTTTTATTTTTGAACGTCAGTTCACATTTGTAGGTGGATCATCAGTGTTAGAGCTAAAATTAGCATGTTTAAACTGATTTTCATGCTTCCAGGGGCCCTAAACACAAGATTTATGGAATGGTTAAAAGTGCGCGAAAATGGCCAATTTATTCACTCTGAGTTCTCAAAAAGGGTTTCTTCACCCCGGGAAGTTAATTAAATACCATTTGGAGGCATTTAATGTTCGAGCAAAAACGGCTGATTTTCGACAAAAGAGATAACACCCCCCCATTACGTCATGCTTCAGAAATGTGGAAAATGGTCCGTTTTCAAATGTTTTATTTTTGAACGTCAGTTCACATTTGTAGGTGGATCATCAGTGTTAGAGCTAAAATTAGCATGTTTAAAGTGATTTTCATGCTTCCAGGGGCTCGGGAAGTGAATTAAATACTATTTGGAGGCATTTAATGTTCAAGCAAAAACAGCAGAATTTTGACAAAAGAGATAACACCCCCCCATTACGTCATGCTTCAGAAATGTGGAAAATGGTCCGTTTTCAAATGTTTTATTTTTGAACGTCAGTTCACATTTGTAGGTGGATCATCAGTGTTAGAGCTAAAATTAGCATGTTTAAAGTGATTTTCATGCTTCCAGGGGCCCTAAACACAAGATTTATGGAATGGTTAAAAGTGCATGAAAATGGCCAATTTACTCACTCTGAGTTCTCAAAAAGGGTTTCTTCACCCCGGGAAGTTAATTAAATACCATTTGGAGGCATTTAATGTTTGAGCAAAAACGGCTGATTTTTGACAAAAGAGATAACACCCCCCCATTACGTTATGCTTCAGAAATGTGGAAAATGGTCCGTTTTCAAATGTTTTATTTTTGAACGTCAGTTCACATTTGTAGGTGGATCATCAGTGTTAGAGCTAAAATTAGCATGTTTAAAGTGATTTTCATGCTTCCAGGGGCCCTAAACACAAGATTTATGGAATCGTTAAAAGTGCATGAAAATGGCAAATTTACTCACTCTGAGTTCTCAAAAAGGGTTTCTTCACCCCGGGAAGTTAATTAAATACCATTTGGAGGCATTTAATGTTCGATCAAAAACGGCTGATTTTCGACAAAAGAGATAACACCCCCCCATTACGTCATGCTTCAGAAATGTGGAAAATGGTCCGTTTTCAAATGTTTTATTTTTGAACGTCAGTTCACATTTGTAGGTGGATCATCAGTGTTAGAGCTAAAATTAGCATGTTTAAAGTGATTTTCATGCTTCCAGGGGCTCGGGAAGTGAATTAAATACTATTTGGAGTCATTTAATGTTCAATCAAAAACAGCTGATTTTTGACAAAAGAGATAACACCCCCCCATTACGTCATGCTTCAGAAATGTGGAAAATGGTCCGTTTTCAAATGTTTTATTTTTGAACGTCAGTTCACATTTGTAGGTGGATCATCAGTGTTAGAGCTAAAATTAGCATGTTTAAAGTGATTTTCATGCTTCCAGGGGCTCGGGAAGTGAATTAAATACTATTTGGAGGCATTTAATGTTCAATCAAAAACAGCTGATTTTTGACAAAAGAGATAACACCCCCCCATTACGTCATGCTTCAGAAATGTGGAAAATGGTCCGTTTTCAAATGTTTTATTTTTGAACGTCAGTTCACATTTGTAGGTGGATCATCAGTGTTAGAGCTAAAATTAGCATGTTTAAACTGATTTTCATGCTTCCAGGGGCCCTAAACACAAGATTTATGGAATGGTTAAAAGTGCGCGAAAATGGCCAATTTACTCACTCTGAGTTCTCAAAAAGGGTTTCTTCACCCCGGGAAGTTAATTAAATACCATTTGGAGGCATTTAATGTTCGAGCAAAAACGGCTGATTTTCGACAAAAGAGATAGTACCCCCCCCATTACGTCATGCTTCAGAAATGTGGAAAATGGTCCATTTTCAAATGTTTTATTTTTGAACGTCAGTTCACATTTGTAGGTGGATCATCAGTGTTAGAGCTAAAATTAGCATGTTTAAAGTGATTTCATGCTTCCAGGGGCTCGGGAAGTGAATTAAATACTATTTGGAGGCATTTAATGTTCAATCAAAAACAGCTGATTTTTGACAAAAGAGATAACACCCCCCCATTACGTCATGCTTCAGAAATGTGGAAAATGGTCCGTTTTCAAATGTTTTATTTTTGAACGTCAGTTCACATTTGTAGGTGGATCATCAGTGTTAGAGCTAAAATTAGCATGTTTAAAGTGATTTTCATGCTTCCAGGGGCCCTAAACACAAGATTTATGGAATGGTTAAAAGTGCATGAAAATGGCAAATTTACTCACTCTGAGTTCTCAAAAAGGGTTTCTTCACCCCGGGAAGTTAATTAAATACCATTTGGAGGCATTTAATGTTCGATCAAAAACGGCTGATTTTCGACAAAAGAGATAACACCCCCCCATTACGTCATGCTTCAGAAATGTGGAAAATGGTCCGTTTTCAAATGTTTTATTTTTGAACGTCAGTTCACATTTGTAGGTGGATCATCAGTGTTAGAGCTAAAATTAGCATGTTTAAAGTGATTTTCATGCTTCCAGGGGCTCGGGAAGTGAATTAAATACTATTTGGAGTCATTTAATGTTCAATCAAAAACAGCTGATTTTTGACAAAAGAGATAACACCCCCCCATTACGTCATGCTTCAGAAATGTGGAAAATGGTCCGTTTTCAAATGTTTTATTTTTGAACGTCAGTTCACATTTGTAGGTGGATCATCAGTGTTAGAGCTAAAATTAGCATGTTTAAAGTGATTTTCATGCTTCCAGGGGCTCGGGAAGTGAATTAAATACTATTTGGAGGCATTTAATGTTCAATCAAAAACAGCTGATTTTTGACAAAAGAAATAACACCCCCCCATTACGTCATGCTTCAGAAATGTGGAAAATGGTCCGTTTTCAAATGTTTTATTTTTGAACGTCAGTTCACATTTGTAGGTGGATCATCAGTGTTAGAGCTAAAATTAGCATGTTTAAACTGATTTTCATGCTTCCAGGGGCTCGGGAAGTGAATTAAATACTATTTGGAGGCATTTAATGTTCAATCAAAAACAGCTGATTTTTGACAAAAGAGATAACACCCCCCCATTACGTCATGCTTCAGAAATGTGGAAAATGGTCCGTTTTCAAATGTTTTATTTTTGAACGTCAGTTCACATTTGTAGGTGGATCATCAGTGTTAGAGCTAAAATTAGCATGTTTAAACTGATTTTCATGCTTCCAGGGGCCCTAAACACAAGATTTATGGAATGGTTAAAAGTGCGCGAAAATGGCCAATTTACTCACTCTGAGTTCTCAAAAAGGGTTTCTTCACCCCGGGAAGTTAATTAAATACCATTTGGAGGCATTTAATGTTCGAGCAAAAACGGCTGATTTTCGACAAAAGAGATAACACCCCCCCATTACGTCATGCTTCAGAAATGTGGAAAATGGTCCGTTTTCAAATGTTTTATTTTTGAACGTCAGTTCACATTTGTAGGTGGATCATCAGTGCTAGAGCTAAAATTAGCATGTTTAAAGTGATTTTCATGCTTCCAGGGGCTCGGAAAGTGAATTAAATACTATTTGGAGGCATTTAATGTTCAAGCAAAAACAGCTGATTTTTGACAAAAGAGATAACACCCCCCCATTACCCCATGCTTCAGAAATGTGGAAAATGGTCCGTTTTCAAATGTTTTATTTTTGAACGTCAGTTCACATTTGTAGGTGGATCATCAGTGTTAGAGCTAAAATTAGCATGTTTAAAGTGATTTTCATGCTTCCAGGGGCCCTAAACACAAGATTTATGGAATGGTTAAAAGTGCATGAAAATGGCCAATTTACTCACTCTGAGTTCTCAAAAAGGGTTTCTTCACCCCGGGAAGTTAATTAAATACCATTTGGAGGCATTTAATGTTTGAGCAAAAACGGCTGATTTTTGACAAAAGAGATAACACCCCCCCATTACGTTATGCTTCAGAAATGTGGAAAATGGTCCGTTTTCAAATGTTTTATTTTTGAACGTCAGTTCACATTTGTAGGTGGATCATCAGTGTTAGAGCTAAAATTAGCATGTTTAAAGTGATTTTCATGCTTCCAGGGGCCCTAAACACAAGATTTATGGAATGGTTAAAAGTGCATGAAAATGGCAAATTTACTCACTCTGAGTTCTCAAAAAGGGTTTCTTCACCCCGGGAAGTTAATTAAATACCATTTGGAGGCATTTAATGTTCGATCAAAAACGGCTGATTTTCGACAAAAGAGATAACACCCCCCCATTACGTCATGCTTCAGAAATGTGGAAAATGGTCCGTTTTCAAATGTTTTATTTTTGAACGTCAGTTCACATTTGTAGGTGGATCATCAGTGTTAGAGCTAAAATTAGCATGTTTAAAGTGATTTTCATGCTTCCAGGGGCTCGGGAAGTGAATTAAATACTATTTGGAGTCATTTAATGTTCAATCAAAAACAGCTGATTTTTGACAAAAGAGATAACACCCCCCCATTACGTCATGCTTCAGAAATGTGGAAAATGGTCCGTTTTCAAATGTTTTATTTTTGAACGTCAGTTCACATTTGTAGGTGGATCATCAGTGTTAGAGCTAAAATTAGCATGTTTAAAGTGATTTTCATGCTTCCAGGGGCTCGGGAAGTGAATTAAATACTATTTGGAGGCATTTAATGTTCAATCAAAAACAGCTGATTTTTGACAAAAGAGATAACACCCCCCCATTACGTCATGCTTCAGAAATGTGGAAAATGGTCCGTTTTCAAATGTTTTATTTTTGAACGTCAGTTCACATTTGTAGGTGGATCATCAGTGTTAGAGCTAAAATTAGCATGTTTAAACTGATTTTCATGCTTCCAGGGGCCCTAAACACAAGATTTATGGAATGGTTAAAAGTGCGCGAAAATGGCCAATTTACTCACTCTGAGTTCTCAAAAAGGGTTTCTTCACCCCGGGAAGTTAATTAAATACCATTTGGAGGCATTTAATGTTCGAGCAAAAACGGCTGATTTTCGACAAAAGAGATAACACCCCCCCATTACGTCATGCTTCAGAAATGTGGAAAATGGTCCATTTTCAAATGTTTTATTTTTGAACGTCAGTTCACATTTGTAGGTGGATCATCAGTGTTAGAGCTAAAATTAGCATGTTTAAAGTGATTTCATGCTTCCAGGGGCCCTAAACACAAGATTTATGGAATCGTTAAAAGTGCATGAAAATGGCAAATTTACTCACTCTGAGTTCTCAAAAAGGGTTTCTTCACCCCGGGAAGTTAATTAAATACCATTTGGAGGCATTTAATGTTCGATCAAAAACGGCTGATTTTCGACAAAAGAGATAACACCCCCCCATTACGTCATGCTTCAGAAATGTGGAAAATGGTCCGTTTTCAAATGTTTTATTTTTGAACGTCAGTTCACATTTGTAGGTGGATCATCAGTGTTAGAGCTAAAATTAGCATGTTTAAAGTGATTTTCATGCTTCCAGGGGCTCGGGAAGTGAATTAAATACTATTTGGAGTCATTTAATGTTCAATCAAAAACAGCTGATTTTTGACAAAAGAGATAACACCCCCCCATTACGTCATGCTTCAGAAATGTGGAAAATGGTCCGTTTTCAAATGTTTTATTTTTGAACGTCAGTTCACATTTGTAGGTGGATCATCAGTGTTAGAGCTAAAATTAGCATGTTTAAAGTGATTTTCATGCTTCCAGGGGCTCGGGAAGTGAATTAAATACTATTTGGAGGCATTTAATGTTCAATCAAAAACAGCTGATTTTTGACAAAAGAGATAACACCCCCCCATTACGTCATGCTTCAGAAATGTGGAAAATGGTCCGTTTTCAAATGTTTTATTTTTGAACGTCAGTTCACATTTGTAGGTGGATCATCAGTGTTAGAGCTAAAATTAGCATGTTTAAACTGATTTTCATGCTTCCAGGGGCCCTAAACACAAGATTTATGGAATGGTTAAAAGTGCGCGAAAATGGCCAATTTACTCACTCTGAGTTCTCAAAAAGGGTTTCTTCACCCCGGGAAGTTAATTAAATACCATTTGGAGGCATTTAATGTTCGAGCAAAAACGGCTGATTTTCGACAAAAGAGATAGTACCCCCCCCCATTACGTCATGCTTCAGAAATGTGGAAAATGGTCCATTTTCAAATGTTTTATTTTTGAACGTCAGTTCACATTTGTAGGTGGATCATCAGTGTTAGAGCTAAAATTAGCATGTTTAAAGTGATTTCATGCTTCCAGGGGCTCGGGAAGTGAATTAAATACTATTTGGAGGCATTTAATGTTCAATCAAAAACAGCTGATTTTTGACAAAAGAGATAACACCCCCCCATTACGTCATGCTTCAGAAATGTGGAAAATGGTCCGTTTTCAAATGTTTTATTTTTGAACGTCAGTTCACATTTGTAGGTGGATCATCAGTGTTAGAGCTAAAATTAGCATGTTTAAAGTGATTTTCATGCTTCCAGGGGCCCTAAACACAAGATTTATGGAATGGTTAAAAGTGCATGAAAATGGCAAATTTACTCACTCTGAGTTCTCAAAAAGGGTTTCTTCACCCCGGGAAGTTAATTAAATACCATTTGGAGGCATTTAATGTTCGATCAAAAACGGCTGATTTTCGACAAAAGAGATAACACCCCCCCATTACGTCATGCTTCAGAAATGTGGAAAATGGTCCGTTTTCAAATGTTTTATTTTTGAACGTCAGTTCACATTTGTAGGTGGATCATCAGTGTTAGAGCTAAAATTAGCATGTTTAAAGTGATTTTCATGCTTCCAGGGGCTCGGGAAGTGAATTAAATACTATTTGGAGTCATTTAATGTTCAATCAAAAACAGCTGATTTTTGACAAAAGAGATAACACCCCCCCATTACGTCATGCTTCAGAAATGTGGAAAATGGTCCGTTTTCAAATGTTTTATTTTTGAACGTCAGTTCACATTTGTAGGTGGATCATCAGTGTTAGAGCTAAAATTAGCATGTTTAAAGTGATTTTCATGCTTCCAGGGGCTCGGGAAGTGAATTAAATACTATTTGGAGGCATTTAATGTTCAATCAAAAACAGCTGATTTTTGACAAAAGAAATAACACCCCCCCATTACGTCATGCTTCAGAAATGTGGAAAATGGTCCGTTTTCAAATGTTTTATTTTTGAACGTCAGTTCACATTTGTAGGTGGATCATCAGTGTTAGAGCTAAAATTAGCATGTTTAAACTGATTTTCATGCTTCCAGGGGCTCGGGAAGTGAATTAAATACTATTTGGAGGCATTTAATGTTCAATCAAAAACAGCTGATTTTTGACAAAAGAGATAACACCCCCCCATTACGTCATGCTTCAGAAATGTGGAAAATGGTCCGTTTTCAAATGTTTTATTTTTGAACGTCAGTTCACATTTGTAGGTGGATCATCAGTGTTAGAGCTAAAATTAGCATGTTTAAACTGATTTTCATGCTTCCAGGGGCCCTAAACACAAGATTTATGGAATGGTTAAAAGTGCGCGAAAATGGCCAATTTACTCACTCTGAGTTCTCAAAAAGGGTTTCTTGACCCCGGGAAGTTAATTAAATACCATTTGGAGGCATTTAATGTTCGAGCAAAAACGGCTGATTTTCGACAAAAGAGATAACACCCCCCCATTACGTCATGCTTCAGAAATGTGGAAAATGGTCCGTTTTCAAATGTTTTATTTTTGAACGTCAGTTCACATTTGTAGGTGGATCATCAGTGCTAGAGCTAAAATTAGCATGTTTAAAGTGATTTTCATGCTTCCAGGGGCTCGGAAAGTGAATTAAATACTATTTGGAGGCATTTAATGTTCAAGCAAAAACAGCTGATTTTTGACAAAAGAGATAACACCCCCCCATTACCCCATGCTTCAGAAATGTGGAAAATGGTCCGTTTTCAAATGTTTTATTTTTGAACGTCAGTTCACATTTGTAGGTGGATCATCAGTGTTAGAGCTAAAATTAGCATGTTTAAAGTGATTTTCATGCTTCCAGGGGCCCTAAACACAAGATTTATGGAATGGTTAAAAGTGCATGAAAATGGCCAATTTACTCACTCTGAGTTCTCAAAAAGGGTTTCTTCACCCCGGGAAGTTAATTAAATACCATTTGGAGGCATTTAATGTTCGATCAAAAACGGCTGATTTTCGACAAAAGAGATAACACCCCCCCATTACGTCATGCTTCAGAAATGTGGAAAATGGTCCGTTTTCAAATGTTTTATTTTTGAACGTCAGTTCACATTTGTAGGTGGATCATCAGTGTTAGAGCTAAAATTAGCATGTTTAAAGTGATTTTCATGCTTCCAGGGGCTCGGGAAGTGAATTAAATACTATTTGGAGTCATTTAATGTTCAATCAAAAACAGCTGATTTTTGACAAAAGAGATAACACCCCCCCATTACGTCATGCTTCAGAAATGTGGAAAATGGTCCGTTTTCAAATGTTTTATTTTTGAACGTCAGTTCACATTTTTAGGTGGATCATCATTGTTAGAGCTAAAATTAGCATGTTTAAAGTGATTTTCATGCTTCCAGGGGCTCGGGAAGTGAATTAAATACTATTTGGAGGCATTTAATGCTCAATCAAAAACAGCTGATTTTTGACAAAAGAGATAACACCCCCCCATTACGTCATGCTTCAGAAATGTGGAAAATGGTCCATTTTCAAATGTTTTATTTTTGAACGTCAGTTCACATTTGTAAGTGGATCATCAGTGTTAGAGCTAAAATTAGCATGTTTAAAGTGATTTTCATGCTTCCAGGGGCCCTAAACACAAGATTTATGGAATGGTTAAAAGTCCATGAAAATGGCCAATTTACTCACTCTGAGTTCTCAAAAAGGGTTTCTTCACCCCGGGAAGTTAATTAAATACCATTTGGAGGCATTTAATGTTCGATCAAAAACGGCTGATTTTCGACAAAAGAGATAACACCCCCCCATTACGTCATGCTTCAGAAATGTGGAAAATGGTCCGTTTTCAAATGTTTTATTTTTGAACGTCAGTTCACATTTGTAGGTGGATCATCAGTGTTAGAGCTAAAATTAGCATGTTTAAAGTGATTTTCATGCTTCCAGGGGCTCGGGAAGTGAATTAAATACTATTTGGAGGCATTTAATGTTCAATCAAAAACAGCTGATTTGTGACAAAAGAGATAACACCCCCCCATTACGTCATGCTTCAGAAATGTGGAAAATGGTCCGTTATCAAATGTTTTATTTTTGAACGTCAGTTCACATTTGTAGGTGGATCATCAGTGTTAGAGCTAAAATTAGCATGTTTAAAGTGATTTTCATGCTTCCAGGGGCCCTAAACACAAGATTTATGGAATGGTTAAAAGTGCATGAAAATGGCCAATTTACTCACTCTGAGTTCTCAAAAAGGGTTTCTTCACCCCGGGAAGTTAATTAAATACCATTTGGAGGCATTTAATGTTCGAGCAAAAACGGCTGATTTTTGACAAAAGAGATAACACCCCCCCATTACGTCATGCTTCAGAAATGTGGAAAATGGTCCGTTTTCAAATGTTTTATTTTTGAACGTCAGTTCACATTTGTAGGTGGATCATCAGTGTTAGAGCTAAAATTAGCATGTTTAAAGTGATTTTCATGCTTCCAGGGGCCCTAAACACAAGATTTATGGAATGGTTAAAAGTGCATGAAAATGGCCAATTTACTCACTCTGAGTTCTCAAAAAGGGTTTCTTCACCCCGGGAAGTTAATTAAATACCATTTGGAGGCATTTAATGTTCGAGCAAAAACGGCTGATTTTCGACAAAAGAGATAACACCCCCCCCATTACGTCATGCTTCAGAAATGTGGAAAATGGTCCGTTTTCAAATGTTTTATTTTTGAACGTCAGTTCACATTTGTAGGTGGATCATCAGTGTTAGAGCTAAAATTAGCATGTTTAAACTGATTTTCATGCTTCCAGGGGCCCTAAACACAAGATTTATGGAATGGTTAAAAGTGCGCGAAAATGGCCAATTTACTCACTCTGAGTTCTCAAAAAGGGTTTCTTCACCCCGGGAAGTTAATTAAATACCATTTGGAGGCATTTAATGTTCGAGCAAAAACGGCTGATTTTCGACAAAAGAGATAACACCCCCCCATTACGTCATGCTTCAGAAATGTGGAAAATGGTCCATTTTCAAATGTTTTATTTTTGAACGTCAGTTCACATTTGTAGGTGGATCATCAGTGTTAGAGCTAAAATTAGCATGTTTAAAGTGATTTCATGCTTCCAGGGGCCCTAAACACAAGATTTATGGAATCGTTAAAAGTGCATGAAAATGGCAAATTTACTCACTCTGAGTTCTCAAAAAGGGTTTCTTCACCCCGGGAAGTTAATTAAATACCATTTGGAGGCATTTAATGTTCGATCAAAAACGGCTGATTTTCGACAAAAGAGATAACACCCCCCCATTACGTCATGCTTCAGAAATGTGGAAAATGGTCCGTTTTCAAATGTTTTATTTTTGAACGTCAGTTCACATTTGTAGGTGGATCATCAGTGTTAGAGCTAAAATTAGCATGTTTAAAGTGATTTTCATGCTTCCAGGGGCTCGGGAAGTGAATTAAATACTATTTGGAGTCATTTAATGTTCAATCAAAAACAGCTGATTTTTGACAAAAGAGATAACACCCCCCCATTACGTCATGCTTCAGAAATGTGGAAAATGGTCCGTTTTCAAATGTTTTATTTTTGAACGTCAGTTCACATTTGTAGGTGGATCATCAGTGTTAGAGCTAAAATTAGCATGTTTAAAGTGATTTTCATGCTTCCAGGGGCTCGGGAAGTGAATTAAATACTATTTGGAGGCATTTAATGTTCAATCAAAAACAGCTGATTTTTGACAAAAGAGATAACACCCCCCCATTACGTCATGCTTCAGAAATGTGGAAAATGGTCCGTTTTCAAATGTTTTATTTTTGAACGTCAGTTCACATTTGTAGGTGGATCATCAGTGTTAGAGCTAAAATTAGCATGTTTAAACTGATTTTCATGCTTCCAGGGGCCCTAAACACAAGATTTATGGAATGGTTAAAAGTGCGCGAAAATGGCCAATTTACTCACTCTGAGTTCTCAAAAAGGGTTTCTTCACCCCGGGAAGTTAATTAAATACCATTTGGAGGCATTTAATGTTCGAGCAAAAACGGCTGATTTTCGACAAAAGAGATAACACCCCCCCATTACGTCATGCTTCAGAAATGTGGAAAATGGTCCATTTTCAAATGTTTTATTTTTGAACGTCAGTTCACATTTGTAGGTGGATCATCAGTGTTAGAGCTAAAATTAGCATGTTTAAAGTGATTTCATGCTTCCAGGGGCCCTAAACACAAGATTTATGGAATCGTTAAAAGTGCATGAAAATGGCAAATTTACTCACTCTGAGTTCTCAAAAAGGGTTTCTTCACCCCGGGAAGTTAATTAAATACCATTTGGAGGCATTTAATGTTCGATCAAAAACGGCTGATTTTCGACAAAAGAGATAACACCCCCCCATTACGTCATGCTTCAGAAATGTGGAAAATGGTCCGTTTTCAAATGTTTTATTTTTGAACGTCAGTTCACATTTGTAGGTGGATCATCAGTGTTAGAGCTAAAATTAGCATGTTTAAAGTGATTTTCATGCTTCCAGGGGCTCGGGAAGTGAATTAAATACTATTTGGAGTCATTTAATGTTCAATCAAAAACAGCTGATTTTTGACAAAAGAGATAACACCCCCCCATTACGTCATGCTTCAGAAATGTGGAAAATGGTCCGTTTTCAAATGTTTTATTTTTGAACGTCAGTTCACATTTGTAGGTGGATCATCAGTGTTAGAGCTAAAATTAGCATGTTTAAAGTGATTTTCATGCTTCCAGGGGCTCGGGAAGTGAATTAAATACTATTTGGAGGCATTTAATGTTCAATCAAAAACAGCTGATTTTTGACAAAAGAGATAACACCCCCCCATTACGTCATGCTTCAGAAATGTGGAAAATGGTCCGTTTTCAAATGTTTTATTTTTGAACGTCAGTTCACATTTGTAGGTGGATCATCAGTGTTAGAGCTAAAATTAGCATGTTTAAACTGATTTTCATGCTTCCAGGGGCCCTAAACACAAGATTTATGGAATGGTTAAAAGTGCGCGAAAATGGCCAATTTACTCACTCTGAGTTCTCAAAAAGGGTTTCTTCACCCCGGGAAGTTAATTAAATACCATTTGGAGGCATTTAATGTTCGAGCAAAAACGGCTGATTTTCGACAAAAGAGATAGTACCCCCCCCCATTACGTCATGCTTCAGAAATGTGGAAAATGGTCCATTTTCAAATGTTTTATTTTTGAACGTCAGTTCACATTTGTAGGTGGATCATCAGTGTTAGAGCTAAAATTAGCATGTTTAAAGTGATTTCATGCTTCCAGGGGCTCGGGAAGTGAATTAAATACTATTTGGAGGCATTTAATGTTCAATCAAAAACAGCTGATTTTTGACAAAAGAGATAACACCCCCCCATTACGTCATGCTTCAGAAATGTGGAAAATGGTCCGTTTTCAAATGTTTTATTTTTGAACGTCAGTTCACATTTGTAGGTGGATCATCAGTGTTAGAGCTAAAATTAGCATGTTTAAAGTGATTTTCATGCTTCCAGGGGCCCTAAACACAAGATTTATGGAATGGTTAAAAGTGCATGAAAATGGCAAATTTACTCACTCTGAGTTCTCAAAAAGGGTTTCTTCACCCCGGGAAGTTAATTAAATACCATTTGGAGGCATTTAATGTTCGATCAAAAACGGCTGATTTTCGACAAAAGAGATAACACCCCCCCATTACGTCATGCTTCAGAAATGTGGAAAATGGTCCGTTTTCAAATGTTTTATTTTTGAACGTCAGTTCACATTTGTAGGTGGATCATCAGTGTTAGAGCTAAAATTAGCATGTTTAAAGTGATTTTCATGCTTCCAGGGGCTCGGGAAGTGAATTAAATACTATTTGGAGTCATTTAATGTTCAATCAAAAACAGCTGATTTTTGACAAAAGAGATAACACCCCCCCATTACGTCATGCTTCAGAAATGTGGAAAATGGTCCGTTTTCAAATGTTTTATTTTTGAACGTCAGTTCACATTTGTAGGTGGATCATCAGTGTTAGAGCTAAAATTAGCATGTTTAAAGTGATTTTCATGCTTCCAGGGGCTCGGGAAGTGAATTAAATACTATTTGGAGGCATTTAATGTTCAATCAAAAACAGCTGATTTTTGACAAAAGAAATAACACCCCCCCATTACGTCATGCTTCAGAAATGTGGAAAATGGTCCGTTTTCAAATGTTTTATTTTTGAACGTCAGTTCACATTTGTAGGTGGATCATCAGTGTTAGAGCTAAAATTAGCATGTTTAAACTGATTTTCATGCTTCCAGGGGCTCGGGAAGTGAATTAAATACTATTTGGAGGCATTTAATGTTCAATCAAAAACAGCTGATTTTTGACAAAAGAGATAACACCCCCCCATTACGTCATGCTTCAGAAATGTGGAAAATGGTCCGTTTTCAAATGTTTTATTTTTGAACGTCAGTTCACATTTGTAGGTGGATCATCAGTGTTAGAGCTAAAATTAGCATGTTTAAACTGATTTTCATGCTTCCAGGGGCCCTAAACACAAGATTTATGGAATGGTTAAAAGTGCGCGAAAATGGCCAATTTACTCACTCTGAGTTCTCAAAAAGGGTTTCTTCACCCCGGGAAGTTAATTAAATACCATTTGGAGGCATTTAATGTTCGAGCAAAAACGGCTGATTTTCGACAAAAGAGATAACACCCCCCCATTACGTCATGCTTCAGAAATGTGGAAAATGGTCCGTTTTCAAATGTTTTATTTTTGAACGTCAGTTCACATTTGTAGGTGGATCATCAGTGCTAGAGCTAAAATTAGCATGTTTAAAGTGATTTTCATGCTTCCAGGGGCTCGGAAAGTGAATTAAATACTATTTGGAGGCATTTAATGTTCAAGCAAAAACAGCTGATTTTTGACAAAAGAGATAACACCCCCCCATTACCCCATGCTTCAGAAATGTGGAAAATGGTCCGTTTTCAAATGTTTTATTTTTGAACGTCAGTTCACATTTGTAGGTGGATCATCAGTGTTAGAGCTAAAATTAGCATGTTTAAAGTGATTTTCATGCTTCCAGGGGCCCTAAACACAAGATTTATGGAATGGTTAAAAGTGCATGAAAATGGCCAATTTACTCACTCTGAGTTCTCAAAAAGGGTTTCTTCACCCCGGGAAGTTAATTAAATACCATTTGGAGGCATTTAATGTTCGATCAAAAACGGCTGATTTTCGACAAAAGAGATAACACCCCCCCATTACGTCATGCTTCAGAAATGTGGAAAATGGTCCGTTTTCAAATGTTTTATTTTTGAACGTCAGTTCACATTTGTAGGTGGATCATCAGTGTTAGAGCTAAAATTAGCATGTTTAAAGTGATTTTCATGCTTCCAGGGGCTCGGGAAGTGAATTAAATACTATTTGGAGTCATTTAATGTTCAATCAAAAACAGCTGATTTTTGACAAAAGAGATAACACCCCCCCATTACGTCATGCTTCAGAAATGTGGAAAATGGTCCGTTTTCAAATGTTTTATTTTTGAACGTCAGTTCACATTTTTAGGTGGATCATCATTGTTAGAGCTAAAATTAGCATGTTTAAAGTGATTTTCATGCTTCCAGGGGCTCGGGAAGTGAATTAAATACTATTTGGAGGCATTTAATGCTCAATCAAAAACAGCTGATTTTTGACAAAAGAGATAACACCCCCCCATTACGTCATGCTTCAGAAATGTGGAAAATGGTCCATTTTCAAATGTTTTATTTTTGAACGTCAGTTCACATTTGTAAGTGGATCATCAGTGTTAGAGCTAAAATTAGCATGTTTAAAGTGATTTTCATGCTTCCAGGGGCCCTAAACACAAGATTTATGGAATGGTTAAAAGTCCATGAAAATGGCCAATTTACTCACTCTGAGTTCTCAAAAAGGGTTTCTTCACCCCGGGAAGTTAATTAAATACCATTTGGAGGCATTTAATGTTCGATCAAAAACGGCTGATTTTCGACAAAAGAGATAACACCCCCCCATTACGTCATGCTTCAGAAATGTGGAAAATGGTCCGTTTTCAAATGTTTTATTTTTGAACGTCAGTTCACATTTGTAGGTGGATCATCAGTGTTAGAGCTAAAATTAGCATGTTTAAAGTGATTTTCATGCTTCCAGGGGCTCGGCAAGTGAATTAAATACTATTTGGAGGCATTTAATGTTCAATCAAAAACAGCTGATTTGTGACAAAAGAGATAACACCCCCCCATTACGTCATGCTTCAGAAATGTGGAAAATGGTCCGTTATCAAATGTTTTATTTTTGAACGTCAGTTCACATTTGTAGGTGGATCATCAGTGTTAGAGCTAAAATTAGCATGTTTAAAGTGATTTTCATGCTTCCAGGGGCCCTAAACACAAGATTTATGGAATGGTTAAAAGTGCATGAAAATGGCCAATTTACTCACTCTGAGTTCTCAAAAAGGGTTTCTTCACCCCGGGAAGTTAATTAAATACCATTTGGAGGCATTTAATGTTCGAGCAAAAACGGCTGATTTTTGACAAAAGAGATAACACCCCCCCATTACGTCATGCTTCAGAAATGTGGAAAATGGTCCGTTTTCAAATGTTTTATTTTTGAACGTCAGTTCACATTTGTAGGTGGATCATCAGTGTTAGAGCTAAAATTAGCATGTTTAAAGTGATTTTCATGCTTCCAGGGGCCCTAAACACAAGATTTATGGAATGGTTAAAAGTGCATGAAAATGGCCAATTTACTCACTCTGAGTTCTCAAAAAGGGTTTCTTCACCCCGGGAAGTTAATTAAATACCATTTGGAGGCATTTAATGTTCGAGCAAAAACGGCTGATTTTCGACAAAAGAGATAACACCCCCCCCATTACGTCATGCTTCAGAAATGTGGAAAATGGTCCGTTTTCAAATGTTTTATTTTTGAACGTCAGTTCACATTTGTAGGTGGATCATCAGTGTTAGAGCTAAAATTAGCATGTTTAAACTGATTTTCATGCTTCCAGGGGCCCTAAACACAAGATTTATGGAATGGTTAAAAGTGCGCGAAAATGGCCAATTTACTCACTCTGAGTTCTCAAAAAGGGTTTCTTCACCCCGGGAAGTTAATTAAATACCATTTGGAGGCATTTAATGTTCGAGCAAAAACGGCTGATTTTCGACAAAAGAGATAACACCCCCCCATTACGTCATGCTTCAGAAATGTGGAAAATGGTCCATTTTCAAATGTTTTATTTTTGAACGTCAGTTCACATTTGTAGGTGGATCATCAGTGTTAGAGCTAAAATTAGCATGTTTAAAGTGATTTCATGCTTCCAGGGGCCCTAAACACAAGATTTATGGAATCGTTAAAAGTGCATGAAAATGGCAAATTTACTCACTCTGAGTTCTCAAAAAGGGTTTCTTCACCCCGGGAAGTTAATTAAATACCATTTGGAGGCATTTAATGTTCGATCAAAAACGGCTGATTTTCGACAAAAGAGATAACACCCCCCCATTACGTCATGCTTCAGAAATGTGGAAAATGGTCCGTTTTCAAATGTTTTATTTTTGAACGTCAGTTCACATTTGTAGGTGGATCATCAGTGTTAGAGCTAAAATTAGCATGTTTAAAGTGATTTTCATGCTTCCAGGGGCTCGGGAAGTGAATTAAATACTATTTGGAGTCATTTAATGTTCAATCAAAAACAGCTGATTTTTGACAAAAGAGATAACACCCCCCCATTACGTCATGCTTCAGAAATGTGGAAAATGGTCCGTTTTCAAATGTTTTATTTTTGAACGTCAGTTCACATTTGTAGGTGGATCATCAGTGTTAGAGCTAAAATTAGCATGTTTAAAGTGATTTTCATGCTTCCAGGGGCTCGGGAAGTGAATTAAATACTATTTGGAGGCATTTAATGTTCAATCAAAAACAGCTGATTTTTGACAAAAGAGATAACACCCCCCCATTACGTCATGCTTCAGAAATGTGGAAAATGGTCCGTTTTCAAATGTTTTATTTTTGAACGTCAGTTCACATTTGTAGGTGGATCATCAGTGTTAGAGCTAAAATTAGCATGTTTAAACTGATTTTCATGCTTCCAGGGGCCCTAAACACAAGATTTATGGAATGGTTAAAAGTGCGCGAAAATGGCCAATTTACTCACTCTGAGTTCTCAAAAAGGGTTTCTTCACCCCGGGAAGTTAATTAAATACCATTTGGAGGCATTTAATGTTCGAGCAAAAACGGCTGATTTTCGACAAAAGAGATAGTACCCCCCCCCATTACGTCATGCTTCAGAAATGTGGAAAATGGTCCATTTTCAAATGTTTTATTTTTGAACGTCAGTTCACATTTGTAGGTGGATCATCAGTGTTAGAGCTAAAATTAGCATGTTTAAAGTGATTTCATGCTTCCAGGGGCTCGGGAAGTGAATTAAATACTATTTGGAGGCATTTAATGTTCAATCAAAAACAGCTGATTTTTGACAAAAGAGATAACACCCCCCCATTACGTCATGCTTCAGAAATGTGGAAAATGGTCCGTTTTCAAATGTTTTATTTTTGAACGTCAGTTCACATTTGTAGGTGGATCATCAGTGTTAGAGCTAAAATTAGCATGTTTAAAGTGATTTTCATGCTTCCAGGGGCCCTAAACACAAGATTTATGGAATGGTTAAAAGTGCATGAAAATGGCAAATTTACTCACTCTGAGTTCTCAAAAAGGGTTTCTTCACCCCGGGAAGTTAATTAAATACCATTTGGAGGCATTTAATGTTCGATCAAAAACGGCTGATTTTCGACAAAAGAGATAACACCCCCCCATTACGTCATGCTTCAGAAATGTGGAAAATGGTCCGTTTTCAAATGTTTTATTTTTGAACATCAGTTCACATTTGTAGGTGGATCATCAGTGTTAGAGCTAAAATTAGCATGTTTAAAGTGATTTTCATGCTTCCAGGGGCTCGGGAAGTGAATTAAATACTATTTGGAGTCATTTAATGTTCAATCAAAAACAGCTGATTTTTGACAAAAGAGATAACACCCCCCCATTACGTCATGCTTCAGAAATGTGGAAAATGGTCGTTTTCAAATGTTTTATTTTTGAACGTCAGTTCACATTTGTAGGTGGATCATCAGTGTTAGAGCTAAAATTAGCATGTTTAAAGTGATTTTCATGCTTCCAGGGGCTCGGGAAGTGAATTAAATACTATTTGGAGGCATTTAATGTTCAATCAAAAACAGCTGATTTTTGACAAAAGAAATAACACCCCCCCATTACGTCATGCTTCAGAAATGTGGAAAATGGTCCGTTTTCAAATGTTTTATTTTTGAACGTCAGTTCACATTTGTAGGTGGATCATCAGTGTTAGAGCTAAAATTAGCATGTTTAAACTGATTTTCATGCTTCCAGGGGCTCGGGAAGTGAATTAAATACTATTTGGAGGCATTTAATGTTCAATCAAAAACAGCTGATTTTTGACAAAAGAGATAACACCCCCCCATTACGTCATGCTTCAGAAATGTGGAAAATGGTCCGTTTTCAAATGTTTTATTTTTGAACGTCAGTTCACATTTGTAGGTGGATCATCAGTGTTAGAGCTAAAATTAGCATGTTTAAACTGATTTTCATGCTTCCAGGGGCCCTAAACACAAGATTTATGGAATGGTTAAAAGTGCGCGAAAATGGCCAATTTACTCACTCTGAGTTCTCAAAAAGGGTTTCTTCACCCCGGGAAGTTCATTAAATACCATTTGGAGGCATTTAATGTTCGAGCAAAAACGGCTGATTTTCGACAAAAGAGATAACACCCCCCCATTACGTCATGCTTCAGAAATGTGGAAAATGGTCCGTTTTCAAATGTTTTATTTTTGAACGTCAGTTCACATTTGTAGGTGGATCATCAGTGCTAGAGCTAAAATTAGCATGTTTAAAGTGATTTTCATGCTTCCAGGGGCTCGGAAAGTGAATTAAATACTATTTGGAGGCATTTAATGTTCAAGCAAAAACAGCTGATTTTTGACAAAAGAGATAACACCCCCCCATTACCCCATGCTTCAGAAATGTGGAAAATGGTCCGTTTTCAAATGTTTTATTTTTGAACGTCAGTTCACATTTGTAGGTGGATCATCAGTGTTAGAGCTAAAATTAGCATGTTTAAAGTGATTTTCATGCTTCCAGGGGCCCTAAACACAAGATTTATGGAATGGTTAAAAGTGCATGAAAATGGCCAATTTACTCACTCTGAGTTCTCAAAAAGGGTTTCTTCACCCCGGGAAGTTAATTAAATACCATTTGGAGGCATTTAATGTTTGAGCAAAAACGGCTGATTTTTGACAAAAGAGATAACACCCCCCCATTACGTTATGCTTCAGAAATGTGGAAAATGGTCCGTTTTCAAATGTTTTATTTTTGAACGTCAGTTCACATTTGTAGGTGGATCATCAGTGTTAGAGCTAAAATTAGCATGTTTAAAGTGATTTTCATGCTTCCAGGGGCCCTAAACACAAGATTTATGGAATGGTTAAAAGTGCATGAAAATGGCAAATTTACTCACTCTGAGTTCTCAAAAAGGGTTTCTTCACCCCGGGAAGTTAATTAAATACCATTTGGAGGCATTTAATGTTCGATCAAAAACGGCTGATTTTCGACAAAAGAGATAACACCCCCCCATTACGTCATGCTTCAGAAATGTGGAAAATGGTCCGTTTTCAAATGTTTTATTTTTGAACGTCAGTTCACATTTGTAGGTGGATCATCAGTGTTAGAGCTAAAATTAGCATGTTTAAAGTGATTTTCATGCTTCCAGGGGCTCGGGAAGTGAATTAAATACTATTTGGAGTCATTTAATGTTCAATCAAAAACAGCTGATTTTTGACAAAAGAGATAACACCCCCCCATTACGTCATGCTTCAGAAATGTGGAAAATGGTCCGTTTTCAAATGTTTTATTTTTGAACGTCAGTTCACATTTGTAGGTGGATCATCAGTGTTAGAGCTAAAATTAGCATGTTTAAAGTGATTTTCATGCTTCCAGGGGCTCGGGAAGTGAATTAAATACTATTTGGAGGCATTTAATGTTCAATCAAAAACAGCTGATTTTTGACAAAAGAGATAACACCCCCCCATTACGTCATGCTTCAGAAATGTGGAAAATGGTCCGTTTTCAAATGTTTTATTTTTGAACGTCAGTTCACATTTGTAGGTGGATCATCAGTGTTAGAGCTAAAATTAGCATGTTTAAACTGATTTTCATGCTTCCAGGGGCCCTAAACACAAGATTTATGGAATGGTTAAAAGTGCGCGAAAATGGCCAATTTACTCACTCTGAGTTCTCAAAAAGGGTTTCTTCACCCCGGGAAGTTAATTAAATACCATTTGGAGGCATTTAATGTTCGAGCAAAAACGGCTGATTTTCGACAAAACAGATAACACCCCCCCATTACGTCATGCTTCAGAAATGTGGAAAATGGTCCATTTTCAAATGTTTTATTTTTGAACGTCAGTTCACATTTGTAGGTGGATCATCAGTGTTAGAGCTAAAATTAGCATGTTTAAAGTGATTTCATGCTTCCAGGGGCTCGGGAAGTGAATTAAATACTATTTGGAGGCATTTAATGTTCAATCAAAAACAGCTGATTTTTGACAAAAGAGATAACACCCCCCCATTACGTCATGCTTCAGAAATGTGGAAAATGGTCCGTTTTCAAATGTTTTATTTTTGAACGTCAGTTCACATTTGTAGGTGGATCATCAGTGTTAGAGCTAAAATTAGCATGTTTAAAGTGATTTTCATGCTTCCAGGGGCCCTAAACACAAGATTTATGGAATGGTTAAAAGTGCATGAAAATGGCAAATTTACTCAATCTGAGTTCTCAAAAAGGGTTTCTTCACCCCGGGAAGTTAATTAAATACCATTTGGAGGCATTTAATGTTCGATCAAAAACGGCTGATTTTCGACAAAAGAGATAACACCCCCCCATTACGTCATGCTTCAGAAATGTGGAAAATGGTCCGTTTTCAAATGTTTTATTTTTGAACGTCAGTTCACATTTGTAGGTGGATCATCAGTGTTAGAGCTAAAATTAGCATGTTTAAAGTGATTTTCATGCTTCCAGGGGCTCGGGAAGTGAATTAAATACTATTTGGAGTCATTTAATGTTCAATCAAAAACAGCTGATTTTTGACAAAAGAGATAACACCCCCCCATTACGTCATGCTTCAGAAATGTGGAAAATGGTCCGTTTTCAAATGTTTTATTTTTGAACGTCAGTTCACATTTTTAGGTGGATCATCATTGTTAGAGCTAAAATTAGCATGTTTAAAGTGATTTTCATGCTTCCAGGGGCTCGGGAAGTGAATTAAATACTATTTGGAGGCATTTAATGCTCAATCAAAAACAGCTGATTTTTGACAAAAGAGATAACACCCCCCCATTACGTCATGCTTCAGAAATGTGGAAAATGGTCCATTTTCAAATGTTTTATTTTTGAACGTCAGTTCACATTTGTAAGTGGATCATCAGTGTTAGAGCTAAAATTAGCATGTTTAAAGTGATTTTCATGCTTCCAGGGGCCCTAAACACAAGATTTATGGAATGGTTAAAAGTCCATGAAAATGGCCAATTTACTCACTCTGAGTTCTCAAAAAGGGTTTCTTCACCCCGGGAAGTTAATTAAATACCATTTGGAGGCATTTAATGTTCGATCAAAAACGGCTGATTTTCGACAAAAGAGATAACACCCCCCCATTACGTCATGCTTCAGAAATGTGGAAAATGGTCCGTTTTCAAATGTTTTATTTTTGAACGTCAGTTCACATTTGTAGGTGGATCATCAGTGTTAGAGCTAAAATTAGCATGTTTAAAGTGATTTTCATGCTTCCAGGGGCTCGGGAAGTGAATTAAATACTATTTGGAGGCATTTAATGTTCAATCAAAAACAGCTGATTTGTGACAAAAGAGATAACACCCCCCCATTACGTCATGCTTCAGAAATGTGGAAAATGGTCCGTTATCAAATGTTTTATTTTTGAACGTCAGTTCACATTTGTAGGTGGATCATCAGTGTTAGAGCTAAAATTAGCATGTTTAAAGTGATTTTCATGCTTCCAGGGGCCCTAAACACAAGATTTATGGAATGGTTAAAAGTGCATGAAAATGGCCAATTTACTCACTCTGAGTTCTCAAAAAGGGTTTCTTCACCCCGGGAAGTTAATTAAATACCATTTGGAGGCATTTAATGTTCGAGCAAAAACGGCTGATTTTTGACAAAAGAGATAACACCCCCCCATTACGTCATGCTTCAGAAATGTGGAAAATGGTCCGTTTTCAAATGTTTTATTTTTGAACGTCAGTTCACATTTGTAGGTGGATCATCAGTGTTAGAGCTAAAATTAGCATGTTTAAAGTGATTTTCATGCTTCCAGGGGCCCTAAACACAAGATTTATGGAATGGTTAAAAGTGCATGAAAATGGCCAATTTACTCACTCTGAGTTCTCAAAAAGGGTTTCTTCACCCCGGGAAGTTAATTAAATACCATTTGGAGGCATTTAATGTTCGAGCAAAAACGGCTGATTTTCGACAAAAGAGATAACACCCCCCCCATTACGTCATGCTTCAGAAATGTGGAAAATGGTCCGTTTTCAAATGTTTTATTTTTGAACGTCAGTTCACATTTGTAGGTGGATCATCAGTGTTAGAGCTAAAATTAGCATGTTTAAACTGATTTTCATGCTTCCAGGGGCCCTAAACACAAGATTTATGGAATGGTTAAAAGTGCGCGAAAATGGCCAATTTACTCACTCTGAGTTCTCAAAAAGGGTTTCTTCACCCCGGGAAGTTAATTAAATACCATTTGGAGGCATTTAATGTTCGAGCAAAAACGGCTGATTTTCGACAAAAGAGATAACACCCCCCCATTACGTCATGCTTCAGAAATGTGGAAAATGGTCCGTTTTCAAATGTTTTATTTTTGAACGTCAGTTCACATTTGTAGGTGGATCATCAGTGCTAGAGCTAAAATTAGCATGTTTAAAGTGATTTTCATGCTTCCAGGGGCTCGGAAAGTGAATTAAATACTATTTGGAGGCATTTAATGTTCAAGCAAAAACAGCTGATTTTTGACAAAAGAGATAACACCCCCCCATTACCCCATGCTTCAGAAATGTGGAAAATGGTCCGTTTTCAAATGTTTTATTTTTGAACGTCAGTTCACATTTGTAGGTGGATCATCAGTGTTAGAGCTAAAATTAGCATGTTTAAAGTGATTTTCATGCTTCCAGGGGCCCTAAACACAAGATTTATGGAATGGTTAAAAGTGCATGAAAATGGCCAATTTACTCACTCTGAGTTCTCAAAAAGGGTTTCTTCACCCCGGGAAGTTAATTAAATACCATTTGGAGGCATTTAATGTTTGAGCAAAAACGGCTGATTTTTGACAAAAGAGATAACACCCCCCCATTACGTTATGCTTCAGAAATGTGGAAAATGGTCCGTTTTCAAATGTTTTATTTTTGAACGTCAGTTCACATTTGTAGGTGGATCATCAGTGTTAGAGCTAAAATTAGCATGTTTAAAGTGATTTTCATGCTTCCAGGGGCCCTAAACACAAGATTTATGGAATGGTTAAAAGTGCATGAAAATGGCAAATTTACTCACTCTGAGTTCTCAAAAAGGGTTTCTTCACCCCGGGAAGTTAATTAAATACCATTTGGAGGCATTTAATGTTCGATCAAAAACGGCTGATTTTCGACAAAAGAGATAACACCCCCCCATTACGTCATGCTTCAGAAATGTGGAAAATGGTCCGTTTTCAAATGTTTTATTTTTGAACGTCAGTTCACATTTGTAGGTGGATCATCAGTGTTAGAGCTAAAATTAGCATGTTTAAAGTGATTTTCATGCTTCCAGGGGCTCGGGAAGTGAATTAAATACTATTTGGAGTCATTTAATGTTCAATCAAAAACAGCTGATTTTTGACAAAAGAGATAACACCCCCCCATTACGTCATGCTTCAGAAATGTGGAAAATGGTCCGTTTTCAAATGTTTTCTTTTTGAACGTCAGTTCACATTTGTAGGTGGATCATCAGTGTTAGAGCTAAAATTAGCATGTTTAAAGTGATTTTCATGCTTCCAGGGGCTCGGGAAGTGAATTAAATACTATTTGGAGGCATTTAATGTTCAATCAAAAACAGCTGATTTTTGACAAAAGAGATAACACCCCCCCATTACGTCATGCTTCAGAAATGTGGAAAATGGTCCGTTTTCAAATGTTTTATTTTTGAACGTCAGTTCACATTTGTAGGTGGATCATCAGTGTTAGAGCTAAAATTAGCATGTTTAAACTGATTTTCATGCTTCCAGGGGCCCTAACCACAAGATTTATGGAATGGTTAAAAGTGCGCGAAAATGGCCAATTTACTCACTCTGAGTTCTCAAAAAGGGTTTCTTCACCCCGGGAAGTTAATTAAATACCATTTGGAGGCATTTAATGTTCGAGCAAAAACGGCTGATTTTCGACAAAAGAGATAACACCCCCCCATTACGTCATGCTTCAGAAATGTGGAAAATGGTCCGTTTTCAAATGTTTTATTTTTGAACGTCAGTTCACATTTGTAGGTGGATCATCAGTGCTAGAGCTAAAATTAGCATGTTTAAAGTGATTTTCATGCTTCCAGGGGCTCGGAAAGTGAATTAAATACTATTTGGAGGCATTTAATGTTCAAGCAAAAACAGCTGATTTTTGACAAAAGAGATAACACCCCCCCATTACCCCATGCTTCAGAAATGTGGAAAATGGTCCGTTTTCAAATGTTTTATTTTTGAACGTCAGTTCACATTTGTAGGTGGATCATCAGTGTTAGAGCTAAAATTAGCATGTTTAAAGTGATTTTCATGCTTCCAGGGGCCCTAAACACAAGATTTATGGAATGGTTAAAAGTGCATGAAAATGGCCAATTTACTCACTCTGAGTTCTCAAAAAGGGTTTCTTCACCCCGGGAAGTTAATTAAATACCATTTGGAGGCATTTAATGTTTGAGCAAAAACGGCTGATTTTTGACAAAAGAGATAACACCCCCCCATTACGTTATGCTTCAGAAATGTGGAAAATGGTCCGTTTTCAAATGTTTTATTTTTGAACGTCAGTTCACATTTGTAGGTGGATCATCAGTGTTAGAGCTAAAATTAGCATGTTTAAAGTGATTTTCATGCTTCCAGGGGCCCTAAACACAAGATTTATGGAATGGTTAAAAGTGCATGAAAATGGCAAATTTACTCACTCTGAGTTCTCAAAAAGGGTTTCTTCACCCCGGGAAGTTAATTAAATACCATTTGGAGGCATTTAATGTTCGATCAAAAACGGCTGATTTTCGACAAAAGAGATAACACCCCCCCATTACGTCATGCTTCAGAAATGTGGAAAATGGTCCGTTTTCAAATGTTTTATTTTTGAACGTCAGTTCACATTTGTAGGTGGATCATCAGTGTTAGAGCTAAAATTAGCATGTTTAAAGTGATTTTCATGCTTCCAGGGGCTCGGGAAGTGAATTAAATACTATTTGGAGTCATTTAATGTTCAATCAAAAACAGCTGATTTTTGACAAAAGAGATAACACCCCCCCATTACGTCATGCTTCAGAAATGTGGAAAATGGTCCGTTTTCAAATGTTTTATTTTTGAACGTCAGTTCACATTTGTAGGTGGATCATCAGTGTTAGAGCTAAAATTAGCATGTTTAAAGTGATTTTCATGCTTCCAGGGGCTCGGGAAGTGAATTAAATACTATTTGGAGGCATTTAATGTTCAATCAAAAACAGCTGATTTTTGACAAAAGAGATAACACCCCCCCATTACGTCATGCTTCAGAAATGTGGAAAATGGTCCGTTTTCAAATGTTTTATTTTTGAACGTCAGTTCACATTTGTAGGTGGATCATCAGTGTTAGAGCTAAAATTAGCATGTTTAAACTGATTTTCATGCTTCCAGGGGCCCTAAACACAAGATTTATGGAATGGTTAAAAGTGCGCGAAAATGGCCAATTTACTCACTCTGAGTTCTCAAAAAGGGTTTCTTCACCCCGGGAAGTTAATTAAATACCATTTGGAGGCATTTAATGTTCGAGCAAAAACGGCTGATTTTCGACAAAACAGATAACACCCCCCCATTACGTCATGCTTCAGAAATGTGGAAAATGGTCCATTTTCAAATGTTTTATTTTTGAACGTCAGTTCACATTTGTAGGTGGATCATCAGTGTTAGAGCTAAAATTAGCATGTTTAAAGTGATTTCATGCTTCCAGGGGCTCGGGAAGTGAATTAAATACTATTTGGAGGCATTTAATGTTCAATCAAAAACAGCTGATTTTTGACAAAAGAGATAACACCCCCCCATTACGTCATGCTTCAGAAATGTGGAAAATGGTCCGTTTTCAAATGTTTTATTTTTGAACGTCAGTTCACATTTGTAGGTGGATCATCAGTGTTAGAGCTAAAATTAGCATGTTTAAAGTGATTTTCATGCTTCCAGGGGCCCTAAACACAAGATTTATGGAATGGTTAAAAGTGCATGAAAATGGCAAATTTACTCAATCTGAGTTCTCAAAAAGGGTTTCTTCACCCCGGGAAGTTAATTAAATACCATTTGGAGGCATTTAATGTTCGATCAAAAACGGCTGATTTTCGACAAAAGAGATAACACCCCCCCATTACGTCATGCTTCAGAAATGTGGAAAATGGTCCGTTTTCAAATGTTTTATTTTTGAACGTCAGTTCACATTTGTAGGTGGATCATCAGTGTTAGAGCTAAAATTAGCATGTTTAAAGTGATTTTCATGCTTCCAGGGGCTCGGGAAGTGAATTAAATACTATTTGGAGTCATTTAATGTTCAATCAAAAACAGCTGATTTTTGACAAAAGAGATAACACCCCCCCATTACGTCATGCTTCAGAAATGTGGAAAATGGTCCGTTTTCAAATGTTTTATTTTTGAACGTCAGTTCACATTTTTAGGTGGATCATCATTGTTAGAGCTAAAATTAGCATGTTTAAAGTGATTTTCATGCTTCCAGGGGCTCGGGAAGTGAATTAAATACTATTTGGAGGCATTTAATGCTCAATCAAAAACAGCTGATTTTTGACAAAAGAGATAACACCCCCCCATTACGTCATGCTTCAGAAATGTGGAAAATGGTCCATTTTCAAATGTTTTATTTTTGAACGTCAGTTCACATTTGTAAGTGGATCATCAGTGTTAGAGCTAAAATTAGCATGTTTAAAGTGATTTTCATGCTTCCAGGGGCCCTAAACACAAGATTTATGGAATGGTTAAAAGTCCATGAAAATGGCCAATTTACTCACTCTGAGTTCTCAAAAAGGGTTTCTTCACCCCGGGAAGTTAATTAAATACCATTTGGAGGCATTTAATGTTCGATCAAAAACGGCTGATTTTCGACAAAAGAGATAACACCCCCCCATTACGTCATGCTTCAGAAATGTGGAAAATGGTCCGTTTTCAAATGTTTTATTTTTGAACGTCAGTTCACATTTGTAGGTGGATCATCAGTGTTAGAGCTAAAATTAGCATGTTTAAAGTGATTTTCATGCTTCCAGGGGCTCGGGAAGTGAATTAAATACTATTTGGAGGCATTTAATGTTCAATCAAAAACAGCTGATTTGTGACAAAAGAGATAACACCCCCCCATTACGTCATGCTTCAGAAATGTGGAAAATGGTCCGTTATCAAATGTTTTATTTTTGAACGTCAGTTCACATTTGTAGGTGGATCATCAGTGTTAGAGCTAAAATTAGCATGTTTAAAGTGATTTTCATGCTTCCAGGGGCCCTAAACACAAGATTTATGGAATGGTTAAAAGTGCATGAAAATGGCCAATTTACTCACTCTGAGTTCTCAAAAAGGGTTTCTTCACCCCGGGAAGTTAATTAAATACCATTTGGAGGCATTTAATGTTCGAGCAAAAACGGCTGATTTTTGACAAAAGAGATAACACCCCCCCATTACGTCATGCTTCAGAAATGTGGAAAATGGTCCGTTTTCAAATGTTTTATTTTTGAACGTCAGTTCACATTTGTAGGTGGATCATCAGTGTTAGAGCTAAAATTAGCATGTTTAAAGTGATTTTCATGCTTCCAGGGGCCCTAAACACAAGATTTATGGAATGGTTAAAAGTGCATGAAAATGGCCAATTTACTCACTCTGAGTTCTCAAAAAGGGTTTCTTCACCCCGGGAAGTTAATTAAATACCATTTGGAGGCATTTAATGTTCGAGCAAAAACGGCTGATTTTCGACAAAAGAGATAACACCCCCCCCATTACGTCATGCTTCAGAAATGTGGAAAATGGTCCGTTTTCAAATGTTTTATTTTTGAACGTCAGTTCACATTTGTAGGTGGATCATCAGTGTTAGAGCTAAAATTAGCATGTTTAAACTGATTTTCATGCTTCCAGGGGCCCTAAACACAAGATTTATGGAATGGTTAAAAGTGCGCGAAAATGGCCAATTTACTCACTCTGAGTTCTCAAAAAGGGTTTCTTCACCCCGGGAAGTTAATTAAATACCATTTGGAGGCATTTAATGTTCGAGCAAAAACGGCTGATTTTCGACAAAAGAGATAACACCCCCCCATTACGTCATGCTTCAGAAATGTGGAAAATGGTCCGTTTTCAAATGTTTTATTTTTGAACGTCAGTTCACATTTGTAGGTGGATCATCAGTGCTAGAGCTAAAATTAGCATGTTTAAAGTGATTTTCATGCTTCCAGGGGCTCGGAAAGTGAATTAAATACTATTTGGAGGCATTTAATGTTCAAGCAAAAACAGCTGATTTTTGACAAAAGAGATAACACCCCCCCATTACCCCATGCTTCAGAAATGTGGAAAATGGTCCGTTTTCAAATGTTTTATTTTTGAACGTCAGTTCACATTTGTAGGTGGATCATCAGTGTTAGAGCTAAAATTAGCATGTTTAAAGTGATTTTCATGCTTCCAGGGGCCCTAAACACAAGATTTATGGAATGGTTAAAAGTGCATGAAAATGGCCAATTTACTCACTCTGAGTTCTCAAAAAGGGTTTCTTCACCCCGGGAAGTTAATTAAATACCATTTGGAGGCATTTAATGTTTGAGCAAAAACGGCTGATTTTTGACAAAAGAGATAACACCCCCCCATTACGTTATGCTTCAGAAATGTGGAAAATGGTCCGTTTTCAAATGTTTTATTTTTGAACGTCAGTTCACATTTGTAGGTGGATCATCAGTGTTAGAGCTAAAATTAGCATGTTTAAAGTGATTTTCATGCTTCCAGGGGCCCTAAACACAAGATTTATGGAATGGTTAAAAGTGCATGAAAATGGCAAATTTACTCACTCTGAGTTCTCAAAAAGGGTTTCTTCACCCCGGGAAGTTAATTAAATACCATTTGGAGGCATTTAATGTTCGATCAAAAACGGCTGATTTTCGACAAAAGAGATAACACCCCCCCATTACGTCATGCTTCAGAAATGTGGAAAATGGTCCGTTTTCAAATGTTTTATTTTTGAACGTCAGTTCACATTTGTAGGTGGATCATCAGTGTTAGAGCTAAAATTAGCATGTTTAAAGTGATTTTCATGCTTCCAGGGGCTCGGGAAGTGAATTAAATACTATTTGGAGTCATTTAATGTTCAATCAAAAACAGCTGATTTTTGACAAAAGAGATAACACCCCCCCATTACGTCATGCTTCAGAAATGTGGAAAATGGTCCGTTTTCAAATGTTTTCTTTTTGAACGTCAGTTCACATTTGTAGGTGGATCATCAGTGTTAGAGCTAAAATTAGCATGTTTAAAGTGATTTTCATGCTTCCAGGGGCTCGGGAAGTGAATTAAATACTATTTGGAGGCATTTAATGTTCAATCAAAAACAGCTGATTTTTGACAAAAGAGATAACACCCCCCCATTACGTCATGCTTCAGAAATGTGGAAAATGGTCCGTTTTCAAATGTTTTATTTTTGAACGTCAGTTCACATTTGTAGGTGGATCATCAGTGTTAGAGCTAAAATTAGCATGTTTAAACTGATTTTCATGCTTCCAGGGGCCCTAACCACAAGATTTATGGAATGGTTAAAAGTGCGCGAAAATGGCCAATTTACTCACTCTGAGTTCTCAAAAAGGGTTTCTTCACCCCGGGAAGTTAATTAAATACCATTTGGAGGCATTTAATGTTCGAGCAAAAACGGCTGATTTTCGACAAAAGAGATAACACCCCCCCATTACGTCATGCTTCAGAAATGTGGAAAATGGTCCATTTTCAAATGTTTTATTTTTGAACGTCAGTTCACATTTGTAGGTGGATCATCAGTGTTAGAGCTAAAATTAGCATGTTTAAAGTGATTTCATGCTTCCAGGGGCTCGGGAAGTGAATTAAATACTATTTGGAGGCATTTAATGTTCAATCAAAAACAGCTGATTTTTGACAAAAGAGATAACACCCCCCCATTACGTCATGCTTCAGAAATGTGGAAAATGGTCCGTTTTCAAATGTTTTATTTTTCAACGTCAGTTCACATTTGTAGGTGGATCATCAGTGTTAGAGCTAAAATTAGCATGTTTAAAGTGATTTTCATGCTTCCAGGGGCCCTAAACACAAGATTTATGGAATGGTTTAAAAGTGCATGAAAATGGCAAATTTACTCACTCTGAGTTCTCAAAAAGGGTTTCTTCACCCCGGGAAGTTAATTAAATACCATTTGGAGGCATTTAATGTTCGATCAAAAACGGCTGATTTTCGACAAAAGAGATAACACCCCCCCATTACGTCATGCTTCAGAAATGTGGAAAATGGTCCGTTTTCAAATGTTTTATTTTTGAACGTCAGTTCACATTTCTAGGTGGATCATCAGTGTTAGAGCTAAAATTAGCATGTTTAAAGTGATTTTCATGCTTCCAGGGGCTCGGGAAGTGAATTAAATACTATTTGGAGTCATTTAATGTTCAATCAAAAACAGCTGATTTTTGACAAAAGAGATAACACCCCCCCATTACGTCATGCTTCAGAAATGTGGAAAATGGTCCGTTTTCAAATGTTTTATTTTTGAACGTCAGTTCACATTTGTAGGTGGATCATCAGTGTTAGAGCTAAAATTAGCATGTTTAAAGTGATTTTCATGCTTCCAGGGGCTCGGGAAGTGAATTAAATACTATTTGGAGGCATTTAATGTTCAATCAAAAACAGCTGATTTTTGACAAAAGAGATAACACCCCCCCATTACGTCATGCTTCAGAAATGTGGAAAATGGTCCGTTTTCAAATGTTTTATTTTTGAACGTCAGTTCACATTTGTAGGTGGATCATCAGTGTTAGAGCTAAAATTAGCATGTTTAAACTGATTTTCATTCTTCCAGGGGCCCTAAACACAAGATTTATGGAATGGTTAAAAGTGTGCGAAAATGGCCAATTTACTCACTCTGAGTTCTCAAAAAGGGTTTCTTCACCCCGGGAAGTTAATTAAATACCATTTGGAGGCATTTAATGTTCGAGCAAAAACGGCTGATTTTCGACAAAAGAGATAACACCCCCCCATTACGTCATGCTTCAGAAATGTGGAAAATGGTCCGTTTTCAAATGTTTTATTTTTGAACGTCAGTTCACATTTGTAGGTGGATCATCAGTGCTAGAGCTAAAATTAGCATGTTTAAAGTGATTTTCATGCTTCCAGGGGCTCGGAAAGTGAATTAAATACTATTTGGAGGCATTTAATGTTCAAGCAAAAACAGCTGATTTTTGACAAAAGAGATAACACCCCCCCATTACCTCATGCTTCAGAAATGTGGAAAATGGTCCGTTTTCAAATGTTTTATTTTTGAACGTCAGTTCACATTTGTAGGTGGATCATCAGTGTTAGAGCTAAAATTAGCATGTTTAAAGTGATTTTCATGCTTCCAGGGGCCCTAAACACAAGATTTATGGAATGGTTAAAAGTGCATGAAAATGGCCAATGTACTCACTCTGAGTTCTCAAAAAGGGTTTCTTCACCCCGGGAAGTTAATTAAATACCATTTGGAGGCATTTAATGTTCGAGCAAAAACGGCTGATTTTCGACAAAAGAGATAACACCCCCCCATTACGTCATGCTTCAGGAATGTGGAAAATGGTCCGTTTTCAAATGTTTTATTTTTGAACGTCAGTTCACATTTTTAGGTGGATCATCATTGTTAGAGCTAAAATTAGCATGTTTAAAGTGATTTTCATGCTTCCAGGGGCCCTAAACACAAGATTTATGGAATGGTTAAAAGTGCATGAAAATGGCAAATTTACTCACTCTGAGTTCTCAAAAAGGGTTTCTTCACCCCGGGAAGTTAATTAAATACCATTTGGAGGCATTTAATGTTCGATCAAAAACGGCTGATTTTCGACAAAAGAGATAACACCCCCCCATTACGTCATGCTTCAGAAATGTGGAAAATGGTCCGTTTTCAAATGTTTTATTTTTGAACGTCAGTTCACATTTCTAGGTGGATCATCAGTGTTAGAGCTAAAATTAGCATGTTTAAAGTGATTTTCATGCTTCCAGGGGCTCGGGAAGTGAATTAAATACTATTTGGAGTCATTTAATGTTCAATCAAAAACAGCTGATTTTTGACAAAAGAGATAACACCCCCCCATTACGTCATGCTTCAGAAATGTGGAAAATGGTCCGTTTTCAAATGTTTTATTTTTGAACGTCAGTTCACATTTGTAGGTGGATCATCAGTGTTAGAGCTAAAATTAGCATGTTTAAAGTGATTTTCATGCTTCCAGGGGCTCGGGAAGTGAATTAAATACTATTTGGAGGCATTTAATGTTCAATCAAAAACAGCTGATTTTTGACAAAAGAGATAACACCCCCCCATTACGTCATGCTTCAGAAATGTGGAAAATGGTCCGTTTTCAAATGTTTTATTTTTGAACGTCAGTTCACATTTGTAGGTGGATCATCAGTGTTAGAGCTAAAATTAGCATGTTTAAACTGATTTTCATGCTTCCAGGGGCCCTAAACACAAGATTTATGGAATGGTTAAAAGTGTGCGAAAATGGCCAATTTACTCACTCTGAGTTCTCAAAAAGGGTTTCTTCACCCCGGGAAGTTAATTAAATACCATTTGGAGGCATTTAATGTTCGAGCAAAAACGGCTGATTTTCGACAAAAGAGATAACACCCCCCCATTACGTCATGCTTCAGAAATGTGGAAAATGGTCCGTTTTCAAATGTTTTATTTTTGAACGTCAGTTCACATTTGTAGGTGGATCATCAGTGCTAGAGCTAAAATTAGCATGTTTAAAGTGATTTTCATGCTTCCAGGGGCTCGGAAAGTGAATTAAATACTATTTGGAGGCATTTAATGTTCAAGCAAAAACAGCTGATTTTTGACAAAAGAGATAACACCCCCCCATTACCTCATGCTTCAGAAATGTGGAAAATGGTCCGTTTTCAAATGTTTTATTTTTGAACGTCAGTTCACATTTGTAGGTGGATCATCAGTGTTAGAGCTAAAATTAGCATGTTTAAAGTGATTTTCATGCTTCCAGGGGCCCTAAACACAAGATTTATGGAATGGTTAAAAGTGCATGAAAATGGCCAATGTACTCACTCTGAGTTCTCAAAAAGGGTTTCTTCACCCCGAGAAGTTAATTAAATACCATTTGGAGGCATTTAATGTTCGAGCAAAAACGGCTGATTTTCGACAAAAGAGATAACACCCCCCCATTACGTCATGCTTCAGGAATGTGGAAAATGGTCCGTTTTCAAATGTTTTATTTTTGAACGTCAGTTCACATTTTTAGGTGGATCATCATTGTTAGAGCTAAAATTAGCATGTTTAAAGTGATTTTCATGCTTCCAGGGGCTCGGGAAGTGAATTAAATACTATTTGGAGGCATTTAATGCTCAATCAAAAACAGCTGATTTTTGACAAAAGAGATAACACCCCCCCATTACGTCATGCTTCAGAAATGTGGAAAATGGTCCATTTTCAAATGTTTTATTTTTGAACGTCAGTTCACATTTGTAAGTGGATCATCAGTGTTAGAGCTAAAATTAGCATGTTTAAAGTGATTTTCATGCTTCCAGGGGCCCTAAACACAAGATTTATGGAATGGTTAAAAGTCCATGAAAATGGCCAATTTACTCACTCTGAGTTCTCAAAAAGGGTTTCTTCACCCCGGGAAGTTAATTAAATACCATTTGGAGGCATTTAATGTTTGAGCAAAAACGGCTGATTTTTGACAAAAGAGATAACACCCCCCCATTACGTTATGCTTCAGAAATGTGGAAAATGGTCAGTTTTCAAATGTTTTATTTTTGAACGTCAGTTCACATTTGTAGGTGGATCATCAGTGTTAGAGCTAAAATTAGCATGTTTAAAGTGATTTTCATGCTTCCAGGGGCCCTAAACACAAGATTTATGGAATCGTTAAAAGTGCATGAAAATGGCAAATTTACTCACTCTGAGTTCTCAAAAAGGGTTTCTTCACCCCGGGAAGTTAATTAAATACCATTTGGAGGCATTTAATGTTCGATCAAAAACGGCTGATTTTCGACAAAAGAGATAACACCCCCCCATTACGTCATGCTTCAGAAATGTGGAAAATGGTCCGTTTTCAAATGTTTTATTTTTGAACGTCAGTTCACATTTGTAGGTGGATCATCAGTGTTAGAGCTAAAATTAGCATGTTTAAAGTGATTTTCATGCTTCCAGGGCCTCGGGAAGTGAATTAAATACTATTTGGAGGCATTTAATGTTCAATCAAAAACAGCTGATTTGTGACAAAAGAGATAACACCCCCCCATTACGTCATGCTTCAGAAATGTGGAAAATGGTCCGTTATCAAATGTTTTATTTTTGAACGTCAGTTCACATTTGTAGGTGGATCATCAGTGTTAGAGCTAAAATTAGCATGTTTAAAGTGATTTTCATGCTTCCAGGGGCCCTAAACACAAGATTTATGGAATGGTTAAAAGTCCATGAAAATGGAAAATTTACTCACTCTGAGCTCTCAAAAAGGGTTTCTTCACCCCGGGAAGTTAATTAAATACCATTTGGAGGCATTTAATGTTTGAGCAAAAACGGCTGATTTTTGACAAAAGAGATAACCCCCCCATTACGTCATGCTTCAGAAATGTGGAAAATGGTCCGTTTTCAAATGTTTTATTTTTGAACGTCAGTTCACATTTGTAGGTGGATCATCAGTGTTAGAGCTAAAATTAGCATGTTTAAAGTGATTTTCATGCTTCCAGGGGCCCTAAACACAAGATTTATGGAATGGTTAAAAGTGCATGAAAATGGCCAATTTACTCACTCTGAGTTCTCAAAAAGGGTTTCTTCACCCCGGGAAGTTAATTAAATACCATTTGGAGGCATTTAATGTTCGATCAAAAACGGCTGATTTTCGACAAAAGAGATAACACCCCCCCATTACGTCATGCTTCAGAAATGTGGAAAATGGTCCGTTTTCAAATGTTTTATTTTTGAACGTCAGTTCACATTTGTAGGTGGATCATCAGTGTTAGAGCTAAAATTAGCATGTTTAAAGTGATTTTCATGCTTCCAGGGGCTCGGGAAGTGCATTAAATACTATTTGGAGTCATTTAATGTTCAATCAAAAACAGCTGATTTTTGACAAAAGAGATAACACCCCCCCATTACGTCATGCTTCAGAAATGTGGAAAATGGTCCATTTTCAAATGTTTTATTTTTGAACGTCAGTTCACATTTGTAGGTGGATCATCAGTGTTAGAGCTAAAATTAGCATGTTTAAAGTGATTTTCATGCTTCCAGGGGCTCGGGAAGTGAATTAAATACTATTTGGAGGCATTTAATGTTCAATCAAAAACAGCTGATTTTTGACAAAAGAGATAACACCCCCCCATTACGTCATGCTTCAGAAATGTGGAAAATGGTCCGTTTTCAAATGTTTTATTTTTGAACGTCAGTTCACATTTGTAGGTGGATCATCAGTGTTAGAGCTAAAATTAGCATGTTTAAACTGATTTTCATGCTTCCAGGGGCCCTAAACACAAGATTTATGGAATGGTTAAAAGTGCGCGAAAATGGCCAATTTATTCACTCTGAGTTCTCAAAAAGGGTTTCTTCACCCCGGGAAGTTAATTAAATACCATTTGGAGGCATTTAATGTTCGAGCAAAAACGGCTGATTTTCGACAAAAGAGATAACACCCCCCCATTACGTCATGCTTCAGAAATGTGGAAAATGGTCCGTTTTCAAATGTTTTATTTTTGAACGTCAGTTCACATTTGTAGGTGGATCATCAGTGCTAGAGCTAAAATTAGCATGTTTAAAGTGATTTTCATGCTTCCAGGGGCTCGGAAAGTGAATTAAATACTATTTGGAGGCATTTAATGTTCAAGCAAAAACAGCTGATTTTTGACAAAAGAGATAACACCCCCCCATTACCCCATGCTTCAGAAATGTGGAAAATGGTCCGTTTTCAAATGTTTTATTTTTGAACGTCAGTTCACATTTGTAGGTGGATCATCAGTGTTAGAGCTAAAATTAGCATGTTTAAAGTGATTTTCATGCTTCCAGGGGCCCTAAACACAAGATTTATGGAATGGTTAAAAGTGCATGAAAATGGCCAATTTACTCACTCTGAGTTCTCAAAAAGGGTTTCTTCACCCCGGGAAGTTAATTAAATACCATTTGGAGGCATTTAATGTTTGAGCAAAAACGGCTGATTTTTGACAAAAGAGATAACACCCCCCCATTACGTTATGCTTCAGAAATGTGGAAAATGGTCCGTTTTCAAATGTTTTATTTTTGAACGTCAGTTCACATTTGTAGGTGGATCATCAGTGTTAGAGCTAAAATTAGCATGTTTAAAGTGATTTTCATGCTTCCAGGGGCCCTAAACACAAGATTTATGGAATCGTTAAAAGTGCATGAAAATGGCAAATTTACTCACTCTGAGTTCTCAAAAAGGGTTTCTTCACCCCGGGAAGTTAATTAAATACCATTTGGAGGCATTTAATGTTCGATCAAAAACGGCTGATTTTCGACAAAAGAGATAACACCCCCCCATTACGTCATGCTTCAGAAATGTGGAAAATGGTCCGTTTTCAAATGTTTTATTTTTGAACGTCAGTTCACATTTGTAGGTGGATCATCAGTGTTAGAGCTAAAATTAGCATGTTTAAAGTGATTTTCATGCTTCCAGGGGCTCGGGAAGTGAATTAAATACTATTTGGAGTCATTTAATGTTCAATCAAAAACAGCTGATTTTTGACAAAAGAGATAACACCCCCCCATTACGTCATGCTTCAGAAATGTGGAAAATGGTCCGTTTTCAAATGTTTTATTTTTGAACGTCAGTTCACATTTGTAGGTGGATCATCAGTGTTAGAGCTAAAATTAGCATGTTTAAAGTGATTTTCATGCTTCCAGGGGCTCGGGAAGTGAATTAAATACTATTTGGAGGCATTTAATGTTCAATCAAAAACAGCTGATTTTTGACAAAAGAGATAACACCCCCCCATTACGTCATGCTTCAGAAATGTGGAAAATGGTCCGTTTTCAAATGTTTTATTTTTGAACGTCAGTTCACATTTGTAGGTGGATCATCAGTGTTAGAGCTAAAATTAGCATGTTTAAACTGATTTTCATGCTTCCAGGGGCCCTAAACACAAGATTTATGGAATGGTTAAAAGTGCGCGAAAATGGCCAATTTACTCACTCTGAGTTCTCAAAAAGGGTTTCTTCACCCCGGGAAGTTAATTAAATACCATTTGGAGGCATTTAATGTTCGAGCAAAAACGGCTGATTTTCGACAAAAGAGATAGTACCCCCCCCATTACGTCATGCTTCAGAAATGTGGAAAATGGTCCATTTTCAAATGTTTTATTTTTGAACGTCAGTTCACATTTGTAGGTGGATCATCAGTGTTAGAGCTAAAATTAGCATGTTTAAAGTGATTTCATGCTTCCAGGGGCTCGGGAAGTGAATTAAATACTATTTGGAGGCATTTAATGTTCAATCAAAAACAGCTGATTTTTGACAAAAGAGATAACACCCCCCCATTACGTCATGCTTCAGAAATGTGGAAAATGGTCCGTTTTCAAATGTTTTATTTTTGAACGTCAGTTCACATTTGTAGGTGGATCATCAGTGTTAGAGCTAAAATTAGCATGTTTAAAGTGATTTTCATGCTTCCAGGGGCCCTAAACACAAGATTTATGGAATGGTTAAAAGTGCATGAAAATGGCAAATTTACTCACTCTGAGTTCTCAAAAAGGGTTTCTTCACCCCGGGAAGTTAATTAAATACCATTTGGAGGCATTTAATGTTCGATCAAAAACGGCTGATTTTCGACAAAAGAGATAACACCCCCCCATTACGTCATGCTTCAGAAATGTGGAAAATGGTCCGTTTTCAAATGTTTTATTTTTGAACGTCAGTTCACATTTGTAGGTGGATCATCAGTGTTAGAGCTAAAATTAGCATGTTTAAAGTGATTTTCATGCTTCCAGGGGCTCGGGAAGTGAATTAAATACTATTTGGAGTCATTTAATGTTCAATCAAAAACAGCTGATTTTTGACAAAAGAGATAACACCCCCCCATTACGTCATGCTTCAGAAATGTGGAAAATGGTCCGTTTTCAAATGTTTTATTTTTGAACGTCAGTTCACATTTGTAGGTGGATCATCAGTGTTAGAGCTAAAATTAGCATGTTTAAAGTGATTTTCATGCTTCCAGGGGCTCGGGAAGTGAATTAAATACTATTTGGAGGCATTTAATGTTCAATCAAAAACAGCTGATTTTTGACAAAAGAAATAACACCCCCCCATTACGTCATGCTTCAGAAATGTGGAAAATGGTCCGTTTTCAAATGTTTTATTTTTGAACGTCAGTTCACATTTGTAGGTGGATCATCAGTGTTAGAGCTAAAATTAGCATGTTTAAACTGATTTTCATGCTTCCAGGGGCTCGGGAAGTGAATTAAATACTATTTGGAGGCATTTAATGTTCAATCAAAAACAGCTGATTTTTGACAAAAGAGATAACACCCCCCCATTACGTCATGCTTCAGAAATGTGGAAAATGGTCCGTTTTCAAATGTTTTATTTTTGAACGTCAGTTCACATTTGTAGGTGGATCATCAGTGTTAGAGCTAAAATTAGCATGTTTAAACTGATTTTCATGCTTCCAGGGGCCCTAAACACAAGATTTATGGAATGGTTAAAAGTGCGCGAAAATGGCCAATTTACTCACTCTGAGTTCTCAAAAAGGGTTTCTTCACCCCGGGAAGTTAATTAAATACCATTTGGAGGCATTTAATGTTCGAGCAAAAACGGCTGATTTTCGACAAAAGAGATAACACCCCCCCATTACGTCATGCTTCAGAAATGTGGAAAATGGTCCGTTTTCAAATGTTTTATTTTTGAACGTCAGTTCACATTTGTAGGTGGATCATCAGTGCTAGAGCTAAAATTAGCATGTTTAAAGTGATTTTCATGCTTCCAGGGGCTCGGAAAGTGAATTAAATACTATTTGGAGGCATTTAATGTTCAAGCAAAAACAGCTGATTTTTGACAAAAGAGATAACACCCCCCCATTACCCCATGCTTCAGAAATGTGGAAAATGGTCCGTTTTCAAATGTTTTATTTTTGAACGTCAGTTCACATTTGTAGGTGGATCATCAGTGTTAGAGCTAAAATTAGCATGTTTAAAGTGATTTTCATGCTTCCAGGGGCCCTAAACACAAGATTTATGGAATGGTTAAAAGTGCATGAAAATGGCCAATTTACTCACTCTGAGTTCTCAAAAAGGGTTTCTTCACCCCGGGAAGTTAATTAAATACCATTTGGAGGCATTTAATGTTTGAGCAAAAACGGCTGATTTTTGACAAAAGAGATAACACCCCCCCATTACGTTATGCTTCAGAAATGTGGAAAATGGTCCGTTTTCAAATGTTTTATTTTTGAACGTCAGTTCACATTTGTAGGTGGATCATCAGTGTTAGAGCTAAAATTAGCATGTTTAAAGTGATTTTCATGCTTCCAGGGGCCCTAAACACAAGATTTATGGAATGGTTAAAAGTGCATGAAAATGGCAAATTTACTCACTCTGAGTTCTCAAAAAGGGTTTCTTCACCCCGGGAAGTTAATTAAATACCATTTGGAGGCATTTAATGTTCGATCAAAAACGGCTGATTTTCGACAAAAGAGATAACACCCCCCCATTACGTCATGCTTCAGAAATGTGGAAAATGGTCCGTTTTCAAATGTTTTATTTTTGAACGTCAGTTCACATTTGTAGGTGGATCATCAGTGTTAGAGCTAAAATTAGCATGTTTAAAGTGATTTTCATGCTTCCAGGGGCTCGGGAAGTGAATTAAATACTATTTGGAGTCATTTAATGTTCAATCAAAAACAGCTGATTTTTGACAAAAGAGATAACACCCCCCCATTACGTCATGCTTCAGAAATGTGGAAAATGGTCCGTTTTCAAATGTTTTATTTTTGAACGTCAGTTCACATTTGTAGGTGGATCATCAGTGTTAGAGCTAAAATTAGCATGTTTAAAGTGATTTTCATGCTTCCAGGGGCTCGGGAAGTGAATTAAATACTATTTGGAGGCATTTAATGTTCAATCAAAAACAGCTGATTTTTGACAAAAGAGATAACACCCCCCCATTACGTCATGCTTCAGAAATGTGGAAAATGGTCCGTTTTCAAATGTTTTATTTTTGAACGTCAGTTCACATTTGTAGGTGGATCATCAGTGTTAGAGCTAAAATTAGCATGTTTAAACTGATTTTCATGCTTCCAGGGGCCCTAAACACAAGATTTATGGAATGGTTAAAAGTGCGCGAAAATGGCCAATTTACTCACTCTGAGTTCTCAAAAAGGGTTTCTTCACCCCGGGAAGTTAATTAAATACCATTTGGAGGCATTTAATGTTCGAGCAAAAACGGCTGATTTTCGACAAAAGAGATAACACCCCCCCATTACGTCATGCTTCAGAAATGTGGAAAATGGTCCATTTTCAAATGTTTTATTTTTGAACGTCAGTTCACATTTGTAGGTGGATCATCAGTGTTAGAGCTAAAATTAGCATGTTTAAAGTGATTTCATGCTTCCAGGGGCTCGGGAAGTGAATTAAATACTATTTGGAGGCATTTAATGTTCAATCAAAAACAGCTGATTTTTGACAAAAGAGATAACACCCCCCCATTACGTCATGCTTCAGAAATGTGGAAAATGGTCAGTTTTCAAATGTTTTATTTTTGAACGTCAGTTCACATTTGTAGGTGGATCATCAGTGTTAGAGCTAAAATTAGCATGTTTAAAGTGATTTTCATGCTTCCAGGGGCCCTAAACACAAGATTTATGGAATGGTTAAAAGTGCATGAAAATGGCAAATTTACTCAATCTGAGTTCTCAAAAAGGGTTTCTTCACCCCGGGAAGTTAATTAAATACCATTTGGAGGCATTTAATGTTCGATCAAAAACGGCTGATTTTCGACAAAAGAGATAACACCCCCCCATTACGTCATGCTTCAGAAATGTGGAAAATGGTCCGTTTTCAAATGTTTTATTTTTGAACGTCAGTTCACATTTGTAGGTGGATCATCAGTGTTAGAGCTAAAATTAGCATGTTTAAAGTGATTTTCATGCTTCCAGGGGCTCGGGAAGTGAATTAAATACTATTTGGAGTCATTTAATGTTCAATCAAAAACAGCTGATTTTTGACAAAAGAGATAACACCCCCCCATTACGTCATGCTTCAGAAATGTGGAAAATGGTCCGTTTTCAAATGTTTTATTTTTGAACGTCAGTTCACATTTTTAGGTGGATCATCATTGTTAGAGCTAAAATTAGCATGTTTAAAGTGATTTTCATGCTTCCAGGGGCTCGGGAAGTGAATTAAATACTATTTGGAGGCATTTAATGCTCAATCAAAAACAGCTGATTTTTGACAAAAGAGATAACACCCCCCCATTACGTCATGCTTCAGAAATGTGGAAAATGGTCCATTTTCAAATGTTTTATTTTTGAACGTCAGTTCACATTTGTAAGTGGATCATCAGTGTTAGAGCTAAAATTAGCATGTTTAAAGTGATTTTCATGCTTCCAGGGGCCCTAAACACAAGATTTATGGAATGGTTAAAAGTCCATGAAAATGGCCAATTTACTCACTCTGAGTTCTCAAAAAGGGTTTCTTCACCCCGGGAAGTTAATTAAATACCATTTGGAGGCATTTAATGTTCGATCAAAAACGGCTGATTTTCGACAAAAGAGATAACACCCCCCCATTACGTCATGCTTCAGAAATGTGGAAAATGGTCCGTTTTCAAATGTTTTATTTTTGAACGTCAGTTCACATTTGTAGGTGGATCATCAGTGTTAGAGCTAAAATTAGCATGTTTAAAGTGATTTTCATGCTTCCAGGGGCTCGGGAAGTGAATTAAATACTATTTGGAGGCATTTAATGTTCAATCAAAAACAGCTGATTTGTGACAAAAGAGATAACACCCCCCCATTACGTCATGCTTCAGAAATGTGGAAAATGGTCCGTTATCAAATGTTTTATTTTTGAACGTCAGTTCACATTTGTAGGTGGATCATCAGTGTTAGAGCTAAAATTAGCATGTTTAAAGTGATTTTCATGCTTCCAGGGGCCCTAAACACAAGATTTATGGAATGGTTAAAAGTGCATGAAAATGGCCAATTTACTCACTCTGAGTTCTCAAAAAGGGTTTCTTCACCCCGGGAAGTTAATTAAATACCATTTGGAGGCATTTAATGTTCGAGCAAAAACGGCTGATTTTTGACAAAAGAGATAACACCCCCCCATTACGTCATGCTTCAGAAATGTGGAAAATGGTCCGTTTTCAAATGTTTTATTTTTGAACGTCAGTTCACATTTGTAGGTGGATCATCAGTGTTAGAGCTAAAATTAGCATGTTTAAAGTGATTTTCATGCTTCCAGGGGCCCTAAACACAAGATTTATGGAATGGTTAAAAGTGCATGAAAATGGCCAATTTACTCACTCTGAGTTCTCAAAAAGGGTTTCTTCACCCCGGGAAGTTAATTAAATACCATTTGGAGGCATTTAATGTTCGAGCAAAAACGGCTGATTTTCGACAAAAGAGATAACACCCCCCCCATTACGTCATGCTTCAGAAATGTGGAAAATGGTCCGTTTTCAAATGTTTTATTTTTGAACGTCAGTTCACATTTGTAGGTGGATCATCAGTGTTAGAGCTAAAATTAGCATGTTTAAACTGATTTTCATGCTTCCAGGGGCCCTAAACACAAGATTTATGGAATGGTTAAAAGTGCGCGAAAATGGCCAATTTACTCACTCTGAGTTCTCAAAAAGGGTTTCTTCACCCCGGGAAGTTAATTAAATACCATTTGGAGGCATTTAATGTTCGAGCAAAAACGGCTGATTTTCGACAAAAGAGATAACACCCCCCCATTACGTCATGCTTCAGAAATGTGGAAAATGGTCCGTTTTCAAATGTTTTATTTTTGAACGTCAGTTCACATTTGTAGGTGGATCATCAGTGCTAGAGCTAAAATTAGCATGTTTAAAGTGATTTTCATGCTTCCAGGGGCTCGGAAAGTGAATTAAATACTATTTGGAGGCATTTAATGTTCAAGCAAAAACAGCTGATTTTTGACAAAAGAGATAACACCCCCCCATTACCCCATGCTTCAGAAATGTGGAAAATGGTCCGTTTTCAAATGTTTTATTTTTGAACGTCAGTTCACATTTGTAGGTGGATCATCAGTGTTAGAGCTAAAATTAGCATGTTTAAAGTGATTTTCATGCTTCCAGGGGCCCTAAACACAAGATTTATGGAATGGTTAAAAGTGCATGAAAATGGCCAATTTACTCACTCTGAGTTCTCAAAAAGGGTTTCTTCACCCCGGGAAGTTAATTAAATACCATTTGGAGGCATTTAATGTTTGAGCAAAAACGGCTGATTTTTGACAAAAGAGATAACACCCCCCCATTACGTTATGCTTCAGAAATGTGGAAAATGGTCCGTTTTCAAATGTTTTATTTTTGAACGTCAGTTCACATTTGTAGGTGGATCATCAGTGTTAGAGCTAAAATTAGCATGTTTAAAGTGATTTTCATGCTTCCAGGGGCCCTAAACACAAGATTTATGGAATGGTTAAAAGTGCATGAAAATGGCAAATTTACTCACTCTGAGTTCTCAAAAAGGGTTTCTTCACCCCGGGAAGTTAATTAAATACCATTTGGAGGCATTTAATGTTCGATCAAAAACGGCTGATTTTCGACAAAAGAGATAACACCCCCCCATTACGTCATGCTTCAGAAATGTGGAAAATGGTCCGTTTTCAAATGTTTTATTTTTGAACGTCAGTTCACATTTGTAGGTGGATCATCAGTGTTAGAGCTAAAATTAGCATGTTTAAAGTGATTTTCATGCTTCCAGGGGCTCGGGAAGTGAATTAAATACTATTTGGAGTCATTTAATGTTCAATCAAAAACAGCTGATTTTTGACAAAAGAGATAACACCCCCCCATTACGTCATGCTTCAGAAATGTGGAAAATGGTCCGTTTTCAAATGTTTTCTTTTTGAACGTCAGTTCACATTTGTAGGTGGATCATCAGTGTTAGAGCTAAAATTAGCATGTTTAAAGTGATTTTCATGCTTCCAGGGGCTCGGGAAGTGAATTAAATACTATTTGGAGGCATTTAATGTTCAATCAAAAACAGCTGATTTTTGACAAAAGAGATAACACCCCCCCATTACGTCATGCTTCAGAAATGTGGAAAATGGTCCGTTTTCAAATGTTTTATTTTTGAACGTCAGTTCACATTTGTAGGTGGATCATCAGTGTTAGAGCTAAAATTAGCATGTTTAAACTGATTTTCATGCTTCCAGGGGCCCTAACCACAAGATTTATGGAATGGTTAAAAGTGCGCGAAAATGGCCAATTTACTCACTCTGAGTTCTCAAAAAGGGTTTCTTCACCCCGGGAAGTTAATTAAATACCATTTGGAGGCATTTAATGTTCGAGCAAAAACGGCTGATTTTCGACAAAAGAGATAACACCCCCCCATTACGTCATGCTTCAGAAATGTGGAAAATGGTCCATTTTCAAATGTTTTATTTTTGAACGTCAGTTCACATTTGTAGGTGGATCATCAGTGTTAGAGCTAAAATTAGCATGTTTAAAGTGATTTCATGCTTCCAGGGGCTCGGGAAGTGAATTAAATACTATTTGGAGGCATTTAATGTTCAATCAAAAACAGCTGATTTTTGACAAAAGAGATAACACCCCCCCATTACGTCATGCTTCAGAAATGTGGAAAATGGTCCGTTTTCAAATGTTTTATTTTTCAACGTCAGTTCACATTTGTAGGTGGATCATCAGTGTTAGAGCTAAAATTAGCATGTTTAAAGTGATTTTCATGCTTCCAGGGGCCCTAAACACAAGATTTATGGAATGGTTAAAAGTGCATGAAAATGGCAAATTTACTCACTCTGAGTTCTCAAAAAGGGTTTCTTCACCCCGGGAAGTTAATTAAATACCATTTGGAGGCATTTAATGTTCGATCAAAAACGGCTGATTTTCGACAAAAGAGATAACACCCCCCCATTACGTCATGCTTCAGAAATGTGGAAAATGGTCCGTTTTCAAATGTTTTATTTTTGAACGTCAGTTCACATTTCTAGGTGGATCATCAGTGTTAGAGCTAAAATTAGCATGTTTAAAGTGATTTTCATGCTTCCAGGGGCTCGGGAAGTGAATTAAATACTATTTGGAGTCATTTAATGTTCAATCAAAAACAGCTGATTTTTGACAAAAGAGATAACACCCCCCCATTACGTCATGCTTCAGAAATGTGGAAAATGGTCCGTTTTCAAATGTTTTATTTTTGAACGTCAGTTCACATTTGTAGGTGGATCATCAGTGTTAGAGCTAAAATTAGCATGTTTAAAGTGATTTTCATGCTTCCAGGGGCTCGGGAAGTGAATTAAATACTATTTGGAGGCATTTAATGTTCAATCAAAAACAGCTGATTTTTGACAAAAGAGATAACACCCCCCCATTACGTCATGCTTCAGAAATGTGGAAAATGGTCCGTTTTCAAATGTTTTATTTTTGAACGTCAGTTCACATTTGTAGGTGGATCATCAGTGTTAGAGCTAAAATTAGCATGTTTAAACTGATTTTCATGCTTCCAGGGGCCCTAAACACAAGATTTATGGAATGGTTAAAAGTGTGCGAAAATGGCCAATTTACTCACTCTGAGTTCTCAAAAAGGGTTTCTTCACCCCGGGAAGTTAATTAAATACCATTTGGAGGCATTTAATGTTCGAGCAAAAACGGCTGATTTTCGACAAAAGAGATAACACCCCCCCATTACGTCATGCTTCAGAAATGTGGAAAATGGTCCGTTTTCAAATGTTTTATTTTTGAACGTCAGTTCACATTTGTAGGTGGATCATCAGTGCTAGAGCTAAAATTAGCATGTTTAAAGTGATTTTCATGCTTCCAGGGGCTCGGAAAGTGAATTAAATACTATTTGGAGGCATTTAATGTTCAAGCAAAAACAGCTGATTTTTGACAAAAGAGATAACACCCCCCCATTACCTCATGCTTCAGAAATGTGGAAAATGGTCCGTTTTCAAATGTTTTATTTTTGAACGTCAGTTCACATTTGTAGGTGGATCATCAGTGTTAGAGCTAAAATTAGCATGTTTAAAGTGATTTTCATGCTTCCAGGGGCCCTAAACACAAGATTTATGGAATGGTTAAAAGTGCATGAAAATGGCCAATGTACTCACTCTGAGTTCTCAAAAAGGGTTTCTTCACCCCGGGAAGTTAATTAAATACCATTTGGAGGCATTTAATGTTCGAGCAAAAACGGCTGATTTTCGACAAAAGAGATAACACCCCCCCATTACGTCATGCTTCAGGAATGTGGAAAATGGTCCGTTTTCAAATGTTTTATTTTTGAACGTCAGTTCACATTTTTAGGTGGATCATCATTGTTAGAGCTAAAATTAGCATGTTTAAAGTGATTTTCATGCTTCCAGGGGCCCTAAACACAAGATTTATGGAATGGTTAAAAGTGCATGAAAATGGCAAATTTACTCACTCTGAGTTCTCAAAAAGGGTTTCTTCACCCCGGGAAGTTAATTAAATACCATTTGGAGGCATTTAATGTTCGATCAAAAACGGCTGATTTTCGACAAAAGAGATAACACCCCCCCATTACGTCATGCTTCAGAAATGTGGAAAATGGTCCGTTTTCAAATGTTTTATTTTTGAACGTCAGTTCACATTTCTAGGTGGATCATCAGTGTTAGAGCTAAAATTAGCATGTTTAAAGTGATTTTCATGCTTCCAGGGGCTCGGGAAGTGAATTAAATACTATTTGGAGTCATTTAATGTTCAATCAAAAACAGCTGATTTTTGACAAAAGAGATAACACCCCCCCATTACGTCATGCTTCAGAAATGTGGAAAATGGTCCGTTTTCAAATGTTTTATTTTTGAACGTCAGTTCACATTTGTAGGTGGATCATCAGTGTTAGAGCTAAAATTAGCATGTTTAAAGTGATTTTCATGCTTCCAGGGGCTCGGGAAGTGAATTAAATACTATTTGGAGGCATTTAATGTTCAATCAAAAACAGCTGATTTTTGACAAAAGAGATAACACCCCCCCATTACGTCATGCTTCAGAAATGTGGAAAATGGTCCGTTTTCAAATGTTTTATTTTTGAACGTCAGTTCACATTTGTAGGTGGATCATCAGTGTTAGAGCTAAAATTAGCATGTTTAAACTGATTTTCATGCTTCCAGGGGCCCTAAACACAAGATTTATGGAATGGTTAAAAGTGTGCGAAAATGGCCAATTTACTCACTCTGAGTTCTCAAAAAGGGTTTCTTCACCCCGGGAAGTTAATTAAATACCATTTGGAGGCATTTAATGTTCGAGCAAAAACGGCTGATTTTCGACAAAAGAGATAACACCCCCCCATTACGTCATGCTTCAGAAATGTGGAAAATGGTCCGTTTTCAAATGTTTTATTTTTGAACGTCAGTTCACATTTGTAGGTGGATCATCAGTGCTAGAGCTAAAATTAGCATGTTTAAAGTGATTTTCATGCTTCCAGGGGCTCGGAAAGTGAATTAAATACTATTTGGAGGCATTTAATGTTCAAGCAAAAACAGCTGATTTTTGACAAAAGAGATAACACCCCCCCATTACCTCATGCTTCAGAAATGTGGAAAATGGTCCGTTTTCAAATGTTTTATTTTTGAACGTCAGTTCACATTTGTAGGTGGATCATCAGTGTTAGAGCTAAAATTAGCATGTTTAAAGTGATTTTCATGCTTCCAGGGGCCCTAAACACAAGATTTATGGAATGGTTAAAAGTGCATGAAAATGGCCAATTTACTCACTCTGAGTTCTCAAAAAGGGTTTCTTCACCCCGGGAAGTTAATTAAATACCATTTGGAGGCATTTAATGTTCGAGCAAAAACGGCTGATTTTCGACAAAAGAGATAACACCCCCCCATTACGTCATGCTTCAGGAATGTGGAAAATGGTCCGTTTTCAAATGTTTTATTTTTGAACGTCAGTTCACATTTTTAGGTGGATCATCATTGTTAGAGCTAAAATTAGCATGTTTAAAGTGATTTTCATGCTTCCAGGGGCTCGGGAAGTGAATTAAATACTATTTGGAGGCATTTAATGCTCAATCAAAAACAGCTGATTTTTGACAAAAGAGATAACACCCCCCCATTACGTCATGCTTCAGAAATGTGGAAAATGGTCCATTTTCAAATGTTTTATTTTTGAACGTCAGTTCACATTTGTAAGTGGATCATCAGTGTTAGAGCTAAAATTAGCATGTTTAAAGTGATTTTCATGCTTCCAGGGGCCCTAAACACAAGATTTATGGAATGGTTAAAAGTCCATGAAAATGGCCAATTTACTCACTCTGAGTTCTCAAAAAGGGTTTCTTCACCCCGGGAAGTTAATTAAATACCATTTGGAGGCATTTAATGTTCGATCAAAAACGGCTGATTTTCGACAAAAGAGATAACACCCCCCCATTACGTCATGCTTCAGAAATGTGGAAAATGGTCCGTTTTCAAATGTTTTATTTTTGAACGTCAGTTCACATTTGTAGGTGGATCATCAGTGTTAGAGCTAAAATTAGCATGTTTAAAGTGATTTTCATGCTTCCAGGGGCTCGGGAAGTGAATTAAATACTATTTGGAGGCATTTAATGTTCAATCAAAAACAGCTGATTTGTGACAAAAGAGATAACACCCCCCCATTACGTCATGCTTCAGAAATGTGGAAAATGGTCCGTTATCAAATGTTTTATTTTTGAACGTCAGTTCACATTTGTAGGTGGATCATCAGTGTTAGAGCTAAAATTAGCATGTTTAAAGTGATTTTCATGCTTCCAGGGGCCCTAAACACAAGATTTATGGAATGGTTAAAAGTGCATGAAAATGGCCAATTTACTCACTCTGAGTTCTCAAAAAGGGTTTCTTCACCCCGGGAAGTTAATTAAATACCATTTGGAGGCATTTAATGTTCGAGCAAAAACGGCTGATTTTTGACAAAAGAGATAACACCCCCCCATTACGTCATGCTTCAGAAATGTGGAAAATGGTCCGTTTTCAAATGTTTTATTTTTGAACGTCAGTTCACATTTGTAGGTGGATCATCAGTGTTAGAGCTAAAATTAGCATGTTTAAAGTGATTTTCATGCTTCCAGGGGCCCTAAACACAAGATTTATGGAATGGTTAAAAGTGCATGAAAATGGCCAATTTACTCACTCTGAGTTCTCAAAAAGGGTTTCTTCACCCCGGGAAGTTAATTAAATACCATTTGGAGGCATTTAATGTTCGAGCAAAAACGGCTGATTTTCGACAAAAGAGATAACACCCCCCCCATTACGTCATGCTTCAGAAATGTGGAAAATGGTCCGTTTTCAAATGTTTTATTTTTGAACGTCAGTTCACATTTGTAGGTGGATCATCAGTGTTAGAGCTAAAATTAGCATGTTTAAAGTGATTTTCATGCTTCCAGGGGCTCGGGAAGTGAATTAAATACTATTTGGAGGCATTTAATGTTCAATCAAAAACAGCTGATTTTTGACAAAAGAGATAACACCCCCCCATTACGTCATGCTTCAGAAATGTGGAAAATGGTCCGTTTTCAAATGTTTTATTTTTGAACGTCAGTTCACATTTGTAGGTGGATCATCAGTGTTAGAGCTAAAATTAGCATGTTTAAACTGATTTTCATGCTTCCAGGGGCCCTAAACACAAGATTTATGGAATGGTTAAAAGTGCGCGAAAATGGCCAATTTACTCACTCTGAGTTCTCAAAAAGGGTTTCTTCACCCCGGGAAGTTAATTAAATACCATTTGGAGGCATTTAATGTTCGAGCAAAAACGGCTGATTTTCGACAAAAGAGATAACACCCCCCCATTACGTCATGCTTCAGAAATGTGGAAAATGGTCCATTTTCAAATGTTTTATTTTTGAACGTCAGTTCACATTTGTAGGTGGATCATCAGTGTTAGAGCTAAAATTAGCATGTTTAAAGTGATTTTCATGCTTCCCGGGGCCCTAAACACAAGATTTATGGAATGGTTAAAAGTGCATGAAAATGGCCAATTTACTCACTCTGAGTTCTCAAAAAGGGTTTCTTCACCCCGGGAAGTTAATTAAATACCATTTGGAGGCATTTAATGTTCGAGCAAAAACGGCTGATTTTTGACAAAAGAGATAACACCCCCCCATTACGTCATGCTTCAGAAATGTGGAAAATGGTCCGTTTTCAAATGTTTTATTTTTGAACGTCAGTTCACATTTGTAGGTGGATCATCAGTGTTAGAGCTAAAATTAGCATGTTTAAAGTGATTTTCATGCTTCCAGGGGCCCTAAACACAAGATTTATGGAATGGTTAAAAGTGCATGAAAATGGCCAATTTACTCACTCTGAGTTCTCAAAAAGGGTTTCTTCACCCCGGAAAGTTAATTAAATACCATTTGGAGGCATTTAATGTTCGAGCAAAAACGGCTGATTTTCGACAAAAGAGATAACACCCCCCCATTACGTCATGCTTCAGAAATGTGAAAAATGGTCCGTTTTCAAATGTTTTATTTTTGAACGTCAGTTCACATTTGTAGGTGGATCATCAGTGTTAGAGCTAAAATTAGCATGTTTAAAGTGATTTTCATGCTTCCAGGGGCCCTAAACACAAGATTTATGGAATGGATAAAAGTGCATGAAAATGGCCAATGTACTCACTCTGAGTTCTCAAAAAGGGTTTCTTCACCCCGGGAAGTTAATTAAACACCATTTGGAGGCATTTAATGTTCGAGCAAAAACGGCTGATTTTCGACAAAAGAGATAACACCCCCCCATTACGTCATGCTTCAGGAATGTGGAAAATGGTCCGTTTTCAAATGTTTTATTTTTGAACGTCAGTTCACATTTGTAGGTGGATCATCAGTGCTAGAGCTAAAATTAGCATGTTTAAAGTGATTTTCATGCTTCCAGGGGCTCGGAAAGTGAATTAAATACTATTTGGAGGCATTTAATGTTCAAGCAAAAACAGCTGATTTTTGACAAAAGAGATAACACCCCCCCATTACCTCATGCTTCAGAAATGTGGAAAATGGTCCGTTTTCAAATGTTTTATTTTTGAACGTCAGTTCACATTTGTAGGTGGATCATCAGTTTTAGAGCTAAAATTAGCATGTTTAAAGTGATTTTCATGCTTCCAGGGGCCCTAAACACAAGATTTATGGAATGGTTAAAAGTGCATGAAAATGGCCAATTTACTCACTCTGAGTTCTCAAAAAGGGTTTCTTCTCCCCGGGAAGTTAATTAAATACCATTTGGAGGCATTTAATGTTCGAGCAAAAACGGCTGATTTTCGACAAAAGAGATAACACCCCCCCATTACGTCATGCTTCAGAAATGTGGAAAATGGTCCGTTTTCAAATGTTTTATTTTTGAACGTCAGTTCACATTTGTAGGTGGATCATCAGTGTTAGAGCTAAAATTAGCATGTTTAAAGTGATTTTCATGCTTCCAGGGGCCCTAAACACAAGATTTATGGAATGGTTAAAAGTGCGCGAAAATGGCCAATTTACTCACTCTGAGTTCTCAAAAAGGGTTTCTTCACCCCGGGAAGTTAATTAAATACCATTTGGAGGCATTTAATGTTCGAGCAAAAACGGCTGATTTTTGACAAAAGAGATAACACCCCCCCATTACGTCATGCTTCAGAAATGTGGAAAATGGTCCGTTTTCAAATGTTTTATTTTTGAACGTCAGTTCACATTTGTAGGTGGATCATCAGTGTTAGAGCTAAAATTAGCATGTTTAAAGTGATTTTCATGCTTCCAGGGGCCCTAAACACAAGATTTATGGAATGGTTAAAAGTGCATGAAAATGGCCAATTTACTCACTCTGAGTTCTCAAAAAGGGTTTCTTCATCCCGGGAAGTTAATTAAATACCATTTGGAGGCATTTAATGTTCGAGCAAAAACAGCTGATTTTCGACAAAAGAGATAACACCCCCCCATTACGTCATGCTTCAGAAATGTGGAAAATAGTCCGTTTTCGAATGTTTTATTTTTGAACGTCAGTTCACATTTTTAGGTGGATCATCAGTGTTAGAGCTAAAATTAGCATGTTTAAAGTGATTTTCATGCTTCCAGGGGCTCGGGAAGTGAATTAAATACTATTTGGAGGCATTTAATGCTCAATCAAAAACAGCTGATTTTTGACAAAAGAGATAACACCCCCCCATTACGTCATGCTTCAGAAATGTGGAAAATGGTCCATTTTCAAATGTTTTATTTTTTAACGTCAATTCACATTTGTAGGTGGATCATCAGTGTTAGAGCTAAAATTAGCATGTTTAAAGTGATTTTCATGCTTCCAGGGGCCCTAAACACAAGATTTATGGAATGGTTAAAAGTCCATGAAAATGGCCAATTTACTCACTCTGAGTTCTCAAAAAGGGTTTCTTCAACCCGGGAAGTTAATTAAATACCATTTGGAGGCATTTAATGTTCGATCAAAAACGGCTGATTTTCGACAAAAGAGATAACACCCCCCCATTACGTCATGCTTCAGAAATGTGGAAAATGGTCCGTTTTCAAATGTTTTATTTTTGAACGTCAGTTCACATTTGTAGGTGGATCATCAGTGTTAGAGCTAAAATTAGCATGTTTAAAGTGATTTTCATGCTTCCAGGGGCTCGGGAAGTGAATTAAATACTACTTGGAGGCATTTAATGTTCAATCAAAAACAGCTGATTTGTGACAAAAGAGATAACACCCCCCCCATTACGTCATGCTTCAGAAATGTGGAAAATGGTCCGTTATCAAATGTTTTATTTTTGAACGTCAGTTCACATTTGTAGGTGGATCATCAGTGTTAGAGCTAAAATTAGCATGTTTAAAGTGATTTTCATGCTTCCAGGGGCCCTAAACACAAGATTTATGGAATGGTTAAAAGTCCATGAAAATGGCCAATTTACTCACTCTGAGCTCTCAAAAAGGGTTTCTTCACCCCGGGAAGTTAATTAAATACCATTTGGAGGCATTTAATGTTTGAGCAAAAACGGCTGATTTTTGACAAAAGAGATAACACCCCCCCATTACGTCATGCTTCAGAAATGTGGAAAATGGTCCGTTTTCAAATGTTTTATTTTTGAACGTCAGTTCACATTTGTAGGTGGATCATCAGTGTTAGAGCTAAAATTAGCATGTTTAAAGTGATTTTCATGCTTCCAGGGGCCCTAAACACAAGATTTATGGAATGGTTAAAAGTGCATGAAAATGGCCAATTTACTCACTCTGAGTTCTCAAAAAGGGTTTCTTCACCCCGGGAAGTTAATTAAATACCATTTGGAGGCATTTAATGTTCGATCAAAAACGGCTGATTTTCGACAAAAGAGATAACACCCCCCCATTACGTCATGCTTCAGAAATGTGGAAAATGGTCCGTTTTCAAATGTTTTATTTTTGAACGTCAGTTCACATTTGTAGGTGGATCATCAGTGTTAGAGCTAAAATTAGCATGTTTAAAGTGATTTTCATGCTTCCAGGGGCTCGGGAAGTGAATTAAATACTATTTGGAGTCATTTAATGTTCAATCAAAAACAGCTGATTTTTGACAAAAGAGATAACACCCCCCCATTACGTCATGCTTCAGAAATGTGGAAAATGGTCCATTTTCAAATGTTTTATTTTTGAACGTCAGTTCACATTTGTAGGTGGATCATCAGTGTTAGAGCTAAAATTAGCATGTTTAAAGTGATTTTCATGCTTCCAGGGGCTCGGGAAGTGAATTAAATACTATTTGGAGGCATTTAATGTTCAATCAAAAACAGCTGATTTTTGACAAAAGAGATAACACCCCCCATTACGTCATGCTTCAGAAATGTGGAAAATGGTCCGTTTTCAAATGTTTTATTTTTGAACGTCAGTTCACATTTGTAGGTGGATCATCAGTGTTAGAGCTAAAATTAGCATGTTTAAACTGATTTTCATGCTTCCAGGGGCCCTAAACACAAGATTTATGGAATGGTTAAAAGTGCGCGAAAATGGCCAATTTACTCACTCTGAGTTCTCAAAAAGGGTTTCTTCACCCCGGGAAGTTAATTAAATACCATTTGGAGGCATTTAATTTTCGAGCAAAAACGGCTGATTTTCGACAAAAGAGATAACACCCCCCCATTACGTCATGCTTCAGAAATGTGGAAAATGGTCCATTTTCAAATGTTTTATTTTTGAACGTCAGTTCACATTTGTAGGTGGATCATCAGTGTTAGAGCTAAAATTAGCATGTTTAAAGTGATTTCATGCTTCCAGGGGCTCGGGAAGTGAATTAAATACTATTTGGAGGCATTTAATGTTCAATCAAAAACAGCTGATTTTTGACAAAAGAGATAACACCCCCCCATTACGTCATGCTTCAGAAATGTGGAAAATGGTCCGTTTTCAAATGTTTTATTTTTGAACGTCAGTTCACATTTGTAGGTGGATCATCAGTGTTAGAGCTAAAATTAGCATGTTTAAAGTGATTTTCATGCTTCCAGGGGCCCTAAACACAAGATTTATGGAATGGTTAAAAGTGCATGAAAATGGCCAATTTACTCACTCTGAGTTCTCAAAAAGGGTTTCTTCACCCCGGAAAGTTAATTAAATACCATTTGGAGGCATTTAATGTTCGAGCAAAAACGGCTGATTTTTGACAAAAGAGATAACACCCCCCATTACGTTATGCTTCAGAAATTTGGAAAATGGTCCGTTTTCAAATGTTTTATTTTTGAACGTCAGTTCACATTTGTAGGTGGATCATCAGTGTTAGAGCTAAAATGAGCATGTTTAAAGTGATTTTCATGCTTCCAGGGGCCCTAAACACAAGATTTATGGAATGGTTAAAAGTGCATGAAAATGGCAAATTTACTCACTCTGAGTTCTCAAAAAGGGTTTCTTCACCCCGGGAAGTTAATTAAATACCATTTGGAGGCATTTAATGTTCGATCAAAAACGGCTGATTTTCGACAAAAGAGATAACACCCCCCCATTACGTCATGCTTCAGAAATGTGGAAAATGGTCCGTTTTCAAATGTTTTATTTTTGAACGTCAGTTCACATTTGTAGGTGGATCATCAGTGTTAGAGCTAAAATTAGCATGTTTAAAGTGATTTTCATGCTTCCAGGGGCTCGGGAAGTGAATTAAATACTATTTGGAGTCATTTAATGTTCAATCAAAAACAGCTGATTTTTGACAAAAGAGATAACACCCCCCCATTACGTCATGCTTCAGAAATGTGGAAAATGGTCCGTTTTCAAATGTTTTATTTTTGAACGTCAGTTCACATTTGTAGGTGGATCATCAGTGTTAGAGCTAAAATTAGCATGTTTAAAGTGATTTTCATGCTTCCAGGGGCCCTAAACACAAGATTTATGGCATGGTTAAAAGTGCATGAAAATGGCCAATTTACTCACTCTGAGTTCTCAGAAAGGGTTTCTTCACCCCGGGAAGTTAATTAAATACCATTTGGAGGCATTTAATGTTCGATCAAAAACGGCTGATTTTCGACAAAAGAGATAACACCCCCCCATTACGTCATGCTTCAGGAATGTGGAAAATGGTCCGTTTTCAAATGTTTTATTTTTGAACGTCAGTTCACATTTTTAGGTGGATCATCATTGTTAGAGCTAAAATTAGCATGTTTAAAGTGATTTTCATGCTTCCAGGGGCTCGGGAAGTGAATTAAATACTATTTGGAGGCATTTAATGCTCAATCAAAAACAGCTGATTTTTGACAAAAGAGATAACACCCCCCCATTACGTCATGCTTCAGAAATGTGGAAAATGGTCCATTTTCAAATGTTTTATTTTTGAACGTCAGTTCACATTTGTAAGTGGATCATCAGTGTTAGAGCTAAAATTAGCATGTTTAAAGTGATTTTCATGCTTCCAGGGGCCCTAAACACAAGATTTATGGAATGGTTAAAAGTCCATGAAAATGGCCAATTTACTCACTCTGAGTTCTCAAAAAGGGTTTCTTCACCCCGGGAAGTTAATTAAATACCATTTGGAGGCATTTAATGTTCGATCAAAAACGGCTGATTTTCGACAAAAGAGATAACACCCCCCCATTACGTCATGCTTCAGAAATGTGGAAAATGGTCCGTTTTCAAATGTTTTATTTTTGAACGTCAGTTCACATTTGTAGGTGGATCATCAGTGTTAGAGCTAAAATTAGCATGTTTAAAGTGATTTTCATGCTTCCAGGGGCTCGGGAAGTGAATTAAATACTATTTGGAGGCATTTAATGTTCAATCAAAAACAGCTGATTTGTGACAAAAGAGATAACACCCCCCCATTACGTCATGCTTCAGAAATGTGGAAAATGGTCCGTTATCAAATGTTTTATTTTTGAACGTCAGTTCACATTTGTAGGTGGATCATCAGTGTTAGAGCTAAAATTAGCATGTTTAAAGTGATTTTCATGCTTCCAGGGGCCCTAAACACAAGATTTATGGAATGGTTAAAAGTGCATGAAAATGGCCAATTTACTCACTCTGAGTTCTCAAAAAGGGTTTCTTCACCCCGGGAAGTTAATTAAATACCATTTGGAGGCATTTAATGTTCGAGCAAAAACGGCTGATTTTTGACAAAAGAGATAACACCCCCCCATTACGTCATGCTTCAGAAATGTGGAAAATGGTCCGTTTTCAAATGTTTTATTTTTGAACGTCAGTTCACATTTGTAGGTGGATCATCAGTGTTAGAGCTAAAATTAGCATGTTTAAAGTGATTTTCATGCTTCCAGGGGCCCTAAACACAAGATTTATGGAATGGTTAAAAGTGCATGAAAATGGCCAATTTACTCACTCTGAGTTCTCAAAAAGGGTTTCTTCACCCCGGGAAGTTAATTAAATACCATTTGGAGGCATTTAATGTTCGAGCAAAAACGGCTGATTTTCGACAAAAGAGATAACACCCCCCCCATTACGTCATGCTTCAGAAATGTGGAAAATGGTCCGTTTTCAAATGTTTTATTTTTGAACGTCAGTTCACATTTGTAGGTGGATCATCAGTGTTAGAGCTAAAATTAGCATGTTTAAAGTGATTTTCATGCTTCCAGGGGCTCGGGAAGTGAATTAAATACTATTTGGAGGCATTTAATGTTCAATCAAAAACAGCTGATTTTTGACAAAAGAGATAACACCCCCCCATTACGTCATGCTTCAGAAATGTGGAAAATGGTCCGTTTTCAAATGTTTTATTTTTGAACGTCAGTTCACATTTGTAGGTGGATCATCAGTGTTAGAGCTAAAATTAGCATGTTTAAACTGATTTTCATGCTTCCAGGGGCCCTAAACACAAGATTTATGGAATGGTTAAAAGTGCGCGAAAATGGCCAATTTACTCACTCTGAGTTCTCAAAAAGGGTTTCTTCACCCCGGGAAGTTAATTAAATACCATTTGGAGGCATTTAATGTTCGAGCAAAAACGGCTGATTTTCGACAAAAGAGATAACACCCCCCCATTACGTCATGCTTCAGAAATGTGGAAAATGGTCCATTTTCAAATGTTTTATTTTTGAACGTCAGTTCACATTTGTAGGTGGATCATCAGTGTTAGAGCTAAAATTAGCATGTTTAAAGTGATTTTCATGCTTCCCGGGGCCCTAAACACAAGATTTATGGAATGGTTAAAAGTGCATGAAAATGGCCAATTTACTCACTCTGAGTTCTCAAAAAGGGTTTCTTCACCCCGGGAAGTTAATTAAATACCATTTGGAGGCATTTAATGTTCGAGCAAAAACGGCTGATTTTTGACAAAAGAGATAACACCCCCCCATTACGTCATGCTTCAGAAATGTGGAAAATGGTCCGTTTTCAAATGTTTTATTTTTGAACGTCAGTTCACATTTGTAGGTGGATCATCAGTGTTAGAGCTAAAATTAGCATGTTTAAAGTGATTTTCATGCTTCCAGGGGCCCTAAACACAAGATTTATGGAATGGTTAAAAGTGCATGAAAATGGCCAATTTACTCACTCTGAGTTCTCAAAAAGGGTTTCTTCACCCCGGAAAGTTAATTAAATACCATTTGGAGGCATTTAATGTTCGAGCAAAAACGGCTGATTTTCGACAAAAGAGATAACACCCCCCCATTACGTCATGCTTCAGAAATGTGAAAAATGGTCCGTTTTCAAATGTTTTATTTTTGAACGTCAGTTCACATTTGTAGGTGGATCATCAGTGTTAGAGCTAAAATTAGCATGTTTAAAGTGATTTTCATGCTTCCAGGGGCCCTAAACACAAGATTTATGGAATGGATAAAAGTGCATGAAAATGGCCAATGTACTCACTCTGAGTTCTCAAAAAGGGTTTCTTCACCCCGGGAAGTTAATTAAACACCATTTGGAGGCATTTAATGTTCGAGCAAAAACGGCTGATTTTCGACAAAAGAGATAACACCCCCCCATTACGTCATGCTTCAGGAATGTGGAAAATGGTCCGTTTTCAAATGTTTTATTTTTGAACGTCAGTTCACATTTGTAGGTGGATCATCAGTGCTAGAGCTAAAATTAGCATGTTTAAAGTGATTTTCATGCTTCCAGGGGCTCGGAAAGTGAATTAAATACTATTTGGAGGCATTTAATGTTCAAGCAAAAACAGCTGATTTTTGACAAAAGAGATAACACCCCCCCATTACCTCATGCTTCAGAAATGTGGAAAATGGTCCGTTTTCAAATGTTTTATTTTTGAACGTCAGTTCACATTTGTAGGTGGATCATCAGTTTTAGAGCTAAAATTAGCATGTTTAAAGTGATTTTCATGCTTCCAGGGGCCCTAAACACAAGATTTATGGAATGGTTAAAAGTGCATGAAAATGGCCAATTTACTCACTCTGAGTTCTCAAAAAGGGTTTCTTCTCCCCGGGAAGTTAATTAAATACCATTTGGAGGCATTTAATGTTCGAGCAAAAACGGCTGATTTTCGACAAAAGAGATAACACCCCCCCATTACGTCATGCTTCAGAAATGTGGAAAATGGTCCGTTTTCAAATGTTTTATTTTTGAACGTCAGTTCACATTTGTAGGTGGATCATCAGTGTTAGAGCTAAAATTAGCATGTTTAAAGTGATTTTCATGCTTCCAGGGGCCCTAAACACAAGATTTATGGAATGGTTAAAAGTGCGCGAAAATGGCCAATTTACTCACTCTGAGTTCTCAAAAAGGGTTTCTTCACCCCGGGAAGTTAATTAAATACCATTTGGAGGCATTTAATGTTCGAGCAAAAACGGCTGATTTTTGACAAAAGAGATAACACCCCCCCATTACGTCATGCTTCAGAAATGTGGAAAATGGTCCGTTTTCAAATGTTTTATTTTTGAACGTCAGTTCACATTTGTAGGTGGATCATCAGTGTTAGAGCTAAAATTAGCATGTTTAAAGTGATTTTCATGCTTCCAGGGGCCCTAAACACAAGATTTATGGAATGGTTAAAAGTGCATGAAAATGGCCAATTTACTCACTCTGAGTTCTCAAAAAGGGTTTCTTCATCCCGGGAAGTTAATTAAATACCATTTGGAGGCATTTAATGTTCGAGCAAAAACAGCTGATTTTCGACAAAAGAGATAACACCCCCCCATTACGTCATGCTTCAGAAATGTGGAAAATAGTCCGTTTTCAAATGTTTTATTTTTGAACGTCAGTTCACATTTTTAGGTGGATCATCAGTGTTAGAGCTAAAATTAGCATGTTTAAAGTGATTTTCATGCTTCCAGGGGCTCGGGAAGTGAATTAAATACTATTTGGAGGCATTTAATGCTCAATCAAAAACAGCTGATTTTTGACAAAAGAGATAACACCCCCCCATTACGTCATGCTTCAGAAATGTGGAAAATGGTCCATTTTCAAATGTTTTATTTTTTAACGTCAATTCACATTTGTAGGTGGATCATCAGTGTTAGAGCTAAAATTAGCATGTTTAAAGTGATTTTCATGCTTCCAGGGGCCCTAAACACAAGATTTATGGAATGGTTAAAAGTCCATGAAAATGGCCAATTTACTCACTCTGAGTTCTCAAAAAGGGTTTCTTCAACCCGGGAAGTTAATTAAATACCATTTGGAGGCATTTAATGTTCGATCAAAAACGGCTGATTTTCGACAAAAGAGATAACACCCCCCCATTACGTCATGCTTCAGAAATGTGGAAAATGGTCCGTTTTCAAATGTTTTATTTTTGAACGTCAGTTCACATTTGTAGGTGGATCATCAGTGTTAGAGCTAAAATTAGCATGTTTAAAGTGATTTTCATGCTTCCAGGGGCTCGGGAAGTGAATTAAATACTACTTGGAGGCATTTAATGTTCAATCAAAAACAGCTGATTTGTGACAAAAGAGATAACACCCCCCCATTACGTCATGCTTCAGAAATGTGGAAAATGGTCCGTTATCAAATGTTTTATTTTTGAACGTCAGTTCACATTTGTAGGTGGATCATCAGTGTTAGAGCTAAAATTAGCATGTTTAAAGTGATTTTCATGCTTCCAGGGGCCCTAAACACAAGATTTATGGAATGGTTAAAAGTCCATGAAAATGGCCAATTTACTCACTCTGAGCTCTCAAAAAGGGTTTCTTCACCCCGGGAAGTTAATTAAATACCATTTGGAGGCATTTAATGTTTGAGCAAAAACGGCTGATTTTTGACAAAAGAGATAACACCCCCCCATTACGTCATGCTTCAGAAATGTGGAAAATGGTCCGTTTTCAAATGTTTTATTTTTGAACGTCAGTTCACATTTGTAGGTGGATCATCAGTGTTAGAGCTAAAATTAGCATGTTTAAAGTGATTTTCATGCTTCCAGGGGCCCTAAACACAAGATTTATGGAATGGTTAAAAGTGCATGAAAATGGCCAATTTACTCACTCTGAGTTCTCAAAAAGGGTTTCTTCACCCCGGGAAGTTAATTAAATACCATTTGGAGGCATTTAATGTTCGATCAAAAACGGCTGATTTTCGACAAAAGAGATAACACCCCCCCATTACGTCATGCTTCAGAAATGTGGAAAATGGTCCGTTTTCAAATGTTTTATTTTTGAACGTCAGTTCACATTTGTAGGTGGATCATCAGTGTTAGAGCTAAAATTAGCATGTTTAAAGTGATTTTCATGCTTCCAGGGGCTCGGGAAGTGAATTAAATACTATTTGGAGTCATTTAATGTTCAATCAAAAACAGCTGATTTTTGACAAAAGAGATAACACCCCCCCATTACGTCATGCTTCAGAAATGTGGAAAATGGTCCATTTTCAAATGTTTTATTTTTGAACGTCAGTTCACATTTGTAGGTGGATCATCAGTGTTAGAGCTAAAATTAGCATGTTTAAAGTGATTTTCATGCTTCCAGGGGCTCGGGAAGTGAATTAAATACTATTTGGAGGCATTTAATGTTCAATCAAAAACAGCTGATTTTTGACAAAAGAGATAACACCCCCCATTACGTCATGCTTCAGAAATGTGGAAAATGGTCCGTTTTCAAATGTTTTATTTTTGAACGTCAGTTCACATTTGTAGGTGGATCATCAGTGTTAGAGCTAAAATTAGCATGTTTAAACTGATTTTCATGCTTCCAGGGGCCCTAAACACAAGATTTATGGAATGGTTAAAAGTGCGCGAAAATGGCCAATTTACTCACTCTGAGTTCTCAAAAAGGGTTTCTTCACCCCGGGAAGTTAATTAAATACCATTTGGAGGCATTTAATGTTCGAGCAAAAACGGCTGATTTTCGACAAAAGAGATAACACCCCCCCATTACGTCATGCTTCAGAAATGTGGAAAATGGTCCATTTTCAAATGTTTTATTTTTGAACGTCAGTTCACATTTGTAGGTGGATCATCAGTGTTAGAGCTAAAATTAGCATGTTTAAAGTGATTTCATGCTTCCAGGGGCTCGGGAAGTGAATTAAATACTATTTGGAGGCATTTAATGTTCAATCAAAAACAGCTGATTTTTGACAAAAGAGATAACACCCCCCCATTACGTCATGCTTCAGAAATGTGGAAAATGGTCCGTTTTCAAATGTTTTATTTTTGAACGTCAGTTCACATTTGTAGGTGGATCATCAGTGTTAGAGCTAAAATTAGCATGTTTAAAGTGATTTTCATGCTTCCAGGGGCCCTAAACACAAGATTTATGGAATGGTTAAAAGTGCATGAAAATGGCCAATTTACTCACTCTGAGTTCTCAAAAAGGGTTTCTTCACCCCGGAAAGTTAATTAAATACCATTTGGAGGCATTTAATGTTCGAGCAAAAACGGCTGATTTTTGACAAAAGAGATAACACCCCCCATTACGTTATGCTTCAGAAATTTGGAAAATGGTCCGTTTTCAAATGTTTTATTTTTGAACGTCAGTTCACATTTGTAGGTGGATCATCAGTGTTAGAGCTAAAATGAGCATGTTTAAAGTGATTTTCATGCTTCCAGGGGCCCTAAACACAAGATTTATGGAATGGTTAAAAGTGCATGAAAATGGCAAATTTACTCACTCTGAGTTCTCAAAAAGGGTTTCTTCACCCCGGGAAGTTAATTAAATACCATTTGGAGGCATTTAATGTTCGATCAAAAACGGCTGATTTTCGACAAAAGAGATAACACCCCCCCATTACGTCATGCTTCAGAAATGTGGAAAATGGTCCGTTTTCAAATGTTTTATTTTTGAACGTCAGTTCACATTTGTAGGTGGATCATCAGTGTTAGAGCTAAAATTAGCATGTTTAAAGTGATTTTCATGCTTCCAGGGGCTCGGGAAGTGAATTAAATACTATTTGGAGTCATTTAATGTTCAATCAAAAACAGCTGATTTTTGACAAAAGAGATAACACCCCCCCATTACGTCATGCTTCAGAAATGTGGAAAATGGTCCGTTTTCAAATGTTTTATTTTTGAACGTCAGTTCACATTTGTAGGTGGATCATCAGTGTTAGAGCTAAAATTAGCATGTTTAAAGTGATTTTCATGCTTCCAGGGGCCCTAAACACAAGATTTATGGCATGGTTAAAAGTGCATGAAAATGGCCAATTTACTCACTCTGAGTTCTCAAAAAGGGTTTCTTCACCCCGGGAAGTTAATTAAATACCATTTGGAGGCATTTAATGTTCGATCAAAAACGGCTGATTTTCGACAAAAGAGATAACACCCCCCCATTACGTCATGCTTCAGAAATGTGGAAAATGGTCCGTTTTCAAATGTTTTATTTTTGAACGTCAGTTCACATTTGTAGGTGAATCATCAGTGTTAGAGCTAAAATTAGCATGTTTAAAGTGATTTTCATGCTTCCAGGGGCTCGGGAAGTGAATTAAATACTATTTGGAGTCATTTAATGTTCAATCAAAAACAGCTGATTTTTGACAAAAGAGATAACACCCCCCCATTACGTCATGCTTCAGAAATGTGGAAAATGGTCCATTTTCAAATGTTTTATTTTTGAACGTCAGTTCACATTTGTAGGTGGATCATCAGTGTTAGAGCTAAAATTAGCATGTTTAAAGTGATTTTCATGCTTCCAGGGGCTCGGGAAGTGAATTAAATACTATTTGGAGGCATTTAATGTTCAATCAAAAACAGCTGATTTTTGACAAAAGAGATAACACCCCCCCATTACGTCATGCTTCAGAAATGTGGAAAATGTTCCGTTTTCAAATGTTTTATTTTTGAACGTCAGTTCACATTTGTAGGTGGATCATCAGTGTTAGAGCTAAAATTAGCATGTTTAAACTGATTTTCATGCTTCCAGGGGCCCTAAACACAAGATTTATGGAATGGTTAAAAGTGCGTGAAAATGGCCAATTTACTCACTCTGAGTTCTCAAAAAGGGTTTCTTCACCCCGGGAAGTTAATTAAATACCATTTGGAGGCATTTAATGTTCGAGCAAAAACGGCTGATTTTCGACAAAAGAGATAACACCCCCCCATTACGTCATGCTTCAGAAATGTGGAAAATGGTCCATTTTCAAATGTTTTATTTTTGAACGTCAGTTCACATTTGTAGGTGGATCATCAGTGTTAGAGCTAAAATTAGCATGTTTAAAGTGATTTCATGCTTCCAGGGGCTCGGGAAGTGAATTAAATACTATTTCGAGGCATTTAATGTTCAATCAAAAACAGCTGATTTTTGACAAAAGAGATAACACCCCCCCATTACGTCATGCTTCAGAAATGTGGAAAATGGTCCGTTTTCAAATGTTTTATTTTTGAACGTCAGTTCACATTTGTAGGTGGATCATCAGTGTTAGAGCTAAAATTAGCATGTTTAAAGTGATTTTCATGCTTCCAGGGGCCCTAAACACAAGATTTATGGAATGGTTAAAAGTGCATGAAAATGGCCAATTTACTCACTCTGAGTTCTCAAAAAGGGTTTCTTCACCCCGGAAAGTTAATTAAATACCATTTGGAGGCATTTAATGTTCGAGCAAAAACGGCTGATTTTCGACAAAAGAGATAACACCCCCCCATTACGTCATGCTTCAGAAATGTGGAAAATGGTCCGTTTTCAAATGTTTTATTTTTGAACGTCAGTTCACATTTGTAGGTGGATCATCAGTGTTAGAGCTAAAATTAGCATGTTTAAAGTGATTTTCATGCTTCCAGGGGCTCGGGAAGTGAATTAAATACTATTTGGAGTCATTTAATGTTCAATCAAAAACAGCTGATTTTTGACAAAAGAGATAACACCCCCCCATTACGTCATGCTTCAGAAATGTGGAAAATGGTCCGTTTTCAAATGTTTTATTTTTGAACGTCAGTTCACATTTGTAGGTGGATCATCAGTGTTAGAGCTAAAATTAGCATGTTTAAAGTGATTTTCATGCTTCCAGGGGCCCTAAACACAAGATTTATGGAATGGTTAAAAGTGCATGAAAATGGCAAATTTACTCACTCTGAGTTCTCAAAAAGGGTTTCTTCACCCCGGGAAGTTAATTAAATACCATTTGGAGGCATTTAATGTTCGATCAAAAACGGCTGATTTTCGACAAAAGAGATAACACCCCCATTACGTCATGCTTCAGAAATGTGGAAAATGGTCCGTTTTCAAATGTTTTATTTTTGAACGTCAGTTCACATTTGTAGGTGGATCATCAGTGTTAGAGCTAAAATTAGCATGTTTAAAGTGATTTTCATGCTTCCAGGGGCTCGGGAAGTGAATTAAATACTATTTGGAGTCATTTAATGTTCAATCAAAAACAGCTGATTTTTGACAAAAGAGATAACACCCCCCCCATTACGTCATGCTTCAGAAATGTGGAAAATGGTCCATTTTCAAATGTTTTATTTTTGAACGTCAGTTCACATTTGTAGGTGGATCATCAGTGTTAGAGCTAAAATTAGCATGTTTAAAGTGATTTTCATGCTTCCAGGGGCTCGGGAAGTGAATTAAATACTATTTGGAGGCATTTAATGTTCAATCAAAAACAGCTGATTTTTGACAAAAGAGATAACACCCCCCCATTACGTCATGCTTCAGAAATGTGGAAAATGGTCCGTTTTCAAATGTTTTATTTTTGAACGTCAGTTCACATTTGTAGGTGGATCATCAGTGTTAGAGCTAAAATTAGCATGTTTAAACTGATTTTCATGCTTCCAGGGGCCCTAAACACAAGATTTATGGAATGGTTAAAAGTGCGCGAAAATGGCCAATTTACTCACTCTGAGTTCTCAAAAAGGGTTTCTTCACCCCGGGAAGTTAATTAAATACCATTTGGAGGCATTTAATGTTCGAGCAAAAACGGCTGATTTTCGACAAAAGAGATAACACCCCCTCATTACGTCATGCTTCAGAAATGTGGAAAATGGTCCATTTTCAAATGTTTTATTTTTGAACGTCAGTTCACATTTGTAGGTGGATCATCAGTGTTAGAGCTAAAATTAGCATGTTTAAAGTGATTTCATGCTTCCAGGGGCTCGGGAAGTGAATTAAATACTATTTGGAGGCATTTAATGTTCAATCAAAAACAGCTGATTTTTGACAAAAGAGATAACACCCCCCATTACGCCATGCTTCAGAAATGTGGAAAATGGTCCGTTTTCAAATGTTTTATTTTTGAACGTCAGTTCACATTTGTAGGTGGATCATCAGTGTTAGAGCTAAAATTAGCATGTTTAAAGTGATTTTCATGCTTCCAGGGGCCCTAAACACAAGATTTATGGAATGGTTAAAAGTGCATGAAAATGGCCAATTTACTCACTCTGAGTTCTCAAAAAGGGTTTCTTCACCCCGGAAAGTTAATTAAATACCATTTGGAGGCATTTAATGTTCGAGCAAAAACGGCTGATTTTCGACAAAAGAGATAACACCCCCCCATTACGTCATGCTTCAGAAATGTGGAAAATGGTCCGTTTTCAAATGTTTTATTTTTGAACGTCAGTTCACATTTGTAGGTGGATCATCAGTGCTAGAGCTAAAATTAGCATGTTTAAAGTGATTTTCATGCTTCCAGGGGCTCGGAAAGTGAATTAAATACTATTTGGAGGCATTTAATGTTCAAGCAAAAACAGCTGATTTTTGACAAAAGAGATAACACCCCCCCATTACCCCATGCTTCAGAAATGTGGAAAATGGTCCGTTTTCAAATGTTTTATTTTTGAACGTCAGTTCACATTTGTAGGTGGATCATCAGTGTTAGAGCTAAAATTAGCATGTTTAAAGTGATTTTCATGCTTCCAGGGGCCCTAAACACAAGATTTATGGAATGGTTAAAAGTGCATGAAAATGGCAAATTTACTCACTCTGAGTTCTCAAAAAGGGTTTCTTCACCCCGGGAAGTTAATTAAATACCATTTGGAGGCATTTAATGTTCGATCAAAAATGGCTGATTTTCGACAAAAGAGATAACACCCCCCCATTACGTCATGCTTCAGAAATGTGGAAAATGGTCCGTTTTCAAATGTTTTATTTTTGAACGTCAGTTCACATTTGTAGGTGGATCATCAGTGTTAGAGCTAAAATTAGCATGTTTAAAGTGATTTTCATGCTTCCAGGGGCTCGGGAAGTGAATTAAATACTATTTGGAGTCATTTAATGTTCAATCAAAAACAGCTGATTTTTGACAAAAGAGATAACACCCCCCAATTACGTCATGCTTCAGAAATGTGGAAAATGGTCCGTTTTCAAATGTTTTATTTTTGAACGTCAGTTCACATTTGTAGGTGGATCATCAGTGTTAGAGCTAAAATTAGCATGTTTAAAGTGATTTTCATGCTTCCAGGGGCTCGGGAAGTGAATTAAATACTATTTGGAGGCATTTAATGTTCAATCAAAAACAGCTGATTTTTGACAAAAGAGATAACACCCCCCCATTACGTCATGCTTCAGAAATGTGGAAAATGGTCCGTTTTCAAATGTTTTATTTTTGAACGTCAGTTCACATTTGTAGGTGGATCATCAGTGTTAGAGCTAAAATTAGCATGTTTAAACTGATTTTCATGCTTCCAGGGGCCCTAAACACAAGATTTATGGAATGGTTAAAAGTGCGCGAAAATGGCCAATTTACTCACTCTGAGTTCTCAAAAAGGGTTTCTTCACCCCGGGAAGTTAATTAAATACCATTTGGAGGCATTTAATGTTCGAGCAAAAACGGCTGATTTTCGACAAAAGAGATAACACCCCCCCATTACGTCATGCTTCAGAAATGTGGAAAATGGTCCATTTTCAAATGTTTTATTTTTGAACGTCAGTTCACATTTGTAGGTGGATCATCAGTGTTAGAGCTAAAATTAGCATGTTTAAAGTGATTTCATGCTTCCAGGGGCTCGGGAAGTGAATTAAATACTATTTGGAGGCATTTAATGTTCAATCAAAAACAGCTGATTTTTGACAAAAGAGATAACACCCCCCCATTACGTCATGCTTCAGAAATGTGGAAAATGGTCTGTTTTCAAATGTTTTATTTTTGAACGTCAGTTCACATTTGTAGGTGGATCATCAGTGTTAGAGCTAAAATTAGCATGATTAAAGTGATTTTCATGCTTCCAGGGGCCCTAAACACAAGATTTATGGAATGGTTAAAAGTGCATGAAAATGGCCAATTTACTCACTCTGAGTTCTCAAAAAGGGTTTCTTCACCCCGGAAAGTTAATTAAATACCATTTGGAGGCATTTAATGTTCGAGCAAAAACGGCTGATTTTCGACAAAAGAGATAACACCCCCCCATTACGTCATGCTTCAGAAATGTGTAAAATGGTCCGTTTTCAAATGTTTTATTTTTGAACGTCAGTTCACATTTGTAGGTGGATCATCAGTGCTAGAGCTAAAATTAGCATGTTTAAAGTGATTTTCATGCTTCCAGGGGCTCGGAAAGTGAATTAAATACTATTTGGAGGCATTTAATGTTCAAGCAAAAACAGCTGATTTTTGACAAAAGAGATAACACCCCCCCATTACCTCATGCTTCAGAAATGTGGAAAATGGTCCGTTTTCAAATGTTTTATTTTTGAACGTCAGTTCACATTTGTAGGTGGATCATCAGTGTTAGAGCTAAAATTAGCATGTTTAAACTGATTTTCATGCTTCCAGGGGCCCTAAACACAAGATTTATGGAATGGTTAAAAGTGCGCGAAAATGGCCAATTTACTCACTCTGAGTTCTCAAAAAGGGTTTCTTCACCCCGGGAAGTTAATTAAATACCATTTGGAGGCATTTAATGTTCGAGCAAAAACGGCTGATTTTCGACAAAAGAGATAACACCCCCCCATTACGTCATGCTTCAGAAATGTGGAAAATGGTCCATTTTCAAATGTTTTATTTTTGAACGTCAGTTCACATTTGTAGGTGGATCATCAGTGTTAGAGCTAAAATTAGCATGTTTAAAGTGATTTCATGCTTCCAGGGGCTCGGGAAGTGAATTAAATACTATTTGGAGGCATTTAATGTTCAATCAAAAACAGCTGATTTTTGACAAAAGAGATAACACCCCCCCATTACGTCATGCTTCAGAAATGTGGAAAATGGTCCGTTTTCAAATGTTTTATTTTTGAACGTCAGTTCACATTTGTAGGTGGATCATCAGTGTTAGAGCTAAAATTAGCATGTTTAAAGTGATTTTCATGCTTCCAGGGGCCCTAAACACAAGATTTATGGAATGGTTAAAAGTGCATGAAAATGGCCAATTTACTCACTCTGAGTTCTCAAAAAGGGTTTCTTCACCCCGGAAAGTTAATTAAATACCATTTGGAGGCATTTAATGTTCGAGCAAAAACGGCTGATTTTTGACAAAAGAGATAACACCCCCCTTTACGTTATGCTTCAAAAATTTGGAAAATGGTCCGTTTTCAAATGTTTTATTTTTGAACGTCAGTTCACATTTGTAGGTGGATCATCAGTGTTAGAGCTAAAATTAGCATGTTTAAAGTGATTTTCATGCTTCCAGGGGCCCTAAACACAAGATTTATGGAATGGTTAAAAGTGCATGAAAATGGCAAATTTACTCACTCTGAGTTCTCAAAAAGGGTTTCTTCACCCCGGGAAGTTAATTAAATACCATTTGGAGGCATTTAATGTTCGATCAAAAACGGCTGATTTTCGACAAAAGAGATAACACCCCCCCATTACGTCATGCTTCAGAAATGTGGAAAATGGTCCGTTTTCAAATGTTTTATTTTTGAACGTCAGTTCACATTTGTAGGTGGATCATCAGTGTTAGAGCTAAAATTAGCATGTTTAAAGTGATTTTCATGCTTCCAGGGGCTCGGGAAGTGAATTAAATACTATTTGGAGTCATTTAATGTTCAATCAAAAACAGCTGATTTTTGACAAAAGAGATAACACCCCCCCATTACGTCATGCTTCAGAAATGTGGAAAATGGTCCGTTTTCAAATGTTTTATTTTTGAACGTCAGTTCACATTTGTAGGTGGATCATCAGTGTTAGAGCTAAAATTAGCATGTTTAAAGTGATTTTCATGCTTCCAGGGGCCCTAAACACAAGATTTATGGCATGGTTAAAAGTGCATGAAAATGGCCAATTTACTCACTCTGAGTTCTCAAAAAGGGTTTCTTCACCCCGGGAAGTTAATTAAATACCATTTGGAGGCATTTAATGTTCGATCAAAAACGGCTGATTTTCGACAAAAGAGATAACACCCCCCCATTACGTCATGCTTCAGAAATGTGGAAAATGGTCCGTTTTCAAATGTTTTATTTTTGAACGTCAGTTCACATTTGTAGGTGAATCATCAGTGTTAGAGCTAAAATTAGCATGTTTAAAGTGATTTTCATGCTTCCAGGGGCTCGGGAAGTGAATTAAATACTATTTGGAGTCATTTAATGTTCAATCAAAAACAGCTGATTTTTGACAAAAGAGATAACACCCCCCCATTACGTCATGCTTCAGAAATGTGGAAAATGGTCCATTTTCAAATGTTTTATTTTTGAACGTCAGTTCACATTTGTAGGTGGATCATCAGTGTTAGAGCTAAAATTAGCATGTTTAAAGTGATTTTCATGCTTCCAGGGGCTCGGGAAGTGAATTAAATACTATTTGGAGGCATTTAATGTTCAATCAAAAACAGCTGATTTTTGACAAAAGAGATAACACCCCCCCATTACGTCATGCTTCAGAAATGTGGAAAATGTTCCGTTTTCAAATGTTTTATTTTTGAACGTCAGTTCACATTTGTAGGTGGATCATCAGTGTTAGAGCTAAAATTAGCATGTTTAAACTGATTTTCATGCTTCCAGGGGCCCTAAACACAAGATTTATGGAATGGTTAAAAGTGCGTGAAAATGGCCAATTTACTCACTCTGAGTTCTCAAAAAGGGTTTCTTCACCCCGGGAAGTTAATTAAATACCATTTGGAGGCATTTAATGTTCGAGCAAAAACGGCTGATTTTCGACAAAAGAGATAACACCCCCCCATTACGTCATGCTTCAGAAATGTGGAAAATGGTCCATTTTCAAATGTTTTATTTTTGAACGTCAGTTCACATTTGTAGGTGGATCATCAGTGTTAGAGCTAAAATTAGCATGTTTAAAGTGATTTCATGCTTCCAGGGGCTCGGGAAGTGAATTAAATACTATTTCGAGGCATTTAATGTTCAATCAAAAACAGCTGATTTTTGACAAAAGAGATAACACCCCCCCATTACGTCATGCTTCAGAAATGTGGAAAATGGTCCGTTTTCAAATGTTTTATTTTTGAACGTCAGTTCACATTTGTAGGTGGATCATCAGTGTTAGAGCTAAAATTAGCATGTTTAAAGTGATTTTCATGCTTCCAGGGGCCCTAAACACAAGATTTATGGAATGGTTAAAAGTGCATGAAAATGGCAAATTTACTCACTCTGAGTTCTCAAAAAGGGTTTCTTCACCCCGGGAAGTTAATTAAATACCATTTGGAGGCATTTAATGTTCGATCAAAAACGGCTGATTTTCGACAAAAGAGATAACACCCCCATTACGTCATGCTTCAGAAATGTGGAAAATGGTCCGTTTTCAAATGTTTTATTTTTGAACGTCAGTTCACATTTGTAGGTGGATCATCAGTGTTAGAGCTAAAATTAGCATGTTTAAAGTGATTTTCATGCTTCCAGGGGCTCGGGAAGTGAATTAAATACTATTTGGAGTCATTTAATGTTCAATCAAAAACAGCTGATTTTTGACAAAAGAGATAACACCCCCCCCATTACGTCATGCTTCAGAAATGTGGAAAATGGTCCATTTTCAAATGTTTTATTTTTGAACGTCAGTTCACATTTGTAGGTGGATCATCAGTGTTAGAGCTAAAATTAGCATGTTTAAAGTGATTTTCATGCTTCCAGGGGCTCGGGAAGTGAATTAAATACTATTTGGAGGCATTTAATGTTCAATCAAAAACAGCTGATTTTTGACAAAAGAGATAACACCCCCCCATTACGTCATGCTTCAGAAATGTGGAAAATGGTCCGTTTTCAAATGTTTTATTTTTGAACGTCAGTTCACATTTGTAGGTGGATCATCAGTGTTAGAGCTAAAATTAGCATGTTTAAACTGATTTTCATGCTTCCAGGGGCCCTAAACACAAGATTTATGGAATGGTTAAAAGTGCGCGAAAATGGCCAATTTACTCACTCTGAGTTCTCAAAAAGGGTTTCTTCACCCCGGGAAGTTAATTAAATACCATTTGGAGGCATTTAATGTTCGAGCAAAAACGGCTGATTTTCGACAAAAGAGATAACACCCCCTCATTACGTCATGCTTCAGAAATGTGGAAAATGGTCCATTTTCAAATGTTTTATTTTTGAACGTCAGTTCACATTTGTAGGTGGATCATCAGTGTTAGAGCTAAAATTAGCATGTTTAAAGTGATTTCATGCTTCCAGGGGCTCGGGAAGTGAATTAAATACTATTTGGAGGCATTTAATGTTCAATCAAAAACAGCTGATTTTTGACAAAAGAGATAACACCCCCCATTACGCCATGCTTCAGAAATGTGGAAAATGGTCCGTTTTCAAATGTTTTATTTTTGAACGTCAGTTCACATTTGTAGGTGGATCATCAGTGTTAGAGCTAAAATTAGCATGTTTAAAGTGATTTTCATGCTTCCAGGGGCCCTAAACACAAGATTTATGGAATGGTTAAAAGTGCATGAAAATGGCCAATTTACTCACTCTGAGTTCTCAAAAAGGGTTTCTTCACCCCGGAAAGTTAATTAAATACCATTTGGAGGCATTTAATGTTCGAACAAAAACGGCTGATTTTCGACAAAAGAGATAACACCCCCCCATTACGTCATGCTTCAGAAATGTGGAAAATGGTCCGTTTTCAAATGTTTTATTTTTGAACGTCAGTTCACATTTGTAGGTGGATCATCAGTGCTAGAGCTAAAATTAGCATGTTTAAAGTGATTTTCATGCTTCCAGGGGCTCGGAAAGTGAATTAAATACTATTTGGAGGCATTTAATGTTCAAGCAAAAACAGCTGATTTTTGACAAAAGAGATAACACCCCCCCATTACCCCATGCTTCAGAAATGTGGAAAATGGTCCGTTTTCAAATGTTTTATTTTTGAACGTCAGTTCACATTTGTAGGTGGATCATCAGTGTTAGAGCTAAAATTAGCATGTTTAAAGTGATTTTCATGCTTCCAGGGGCCCTAAACACAAGATTTATGGAATGGTTAAAAGTGCATGAAAATGGCAAATTTACTCACTCTGAGTTCTCAAAAAGGGTTTCTTCACCCCGGGAAGTTAATTAAATACCATTTGGAGGCATTTAATGTTCGATCAAAAATGGCTGATTTTCGACAAAAGAGATAACACCCCCCCATTACGTCATGCTTCAGAAATGTGGAAAATGGTCCGTTTTCAAATGTTTTATTTTTGAACGTCAGTTCACATTTGTAGGTGGATCATCAGTGTTAGAGCTAAAATTAGCATGTTTAAAGTGATTTTCATGCTTCCAGGGGCTCGGGAAGTGAATTAAATACTATTTGGAGTCATTTAATGTTCAATCAAAAACAGCTGATTTTTGACAAAAGAGATAACACCCCCCAATTACGTCATGCTTCAGAAATGTGGAAAATGGTCCGTTTTCAAATGTTTTATTTTTGAACGTCAGTTCACATTTGTAGGTGGATCATCAGTGTTAGAGCTAAAATTAGCATGTTTAAAGTGATTTTCATGCTTCCAGGGGCTCGGGAAGTGAATTAAATACTATTTGGAGGCATTTAATGTTCAATCAAAAACAGCTGATTTTTGACAAAAGAGATAACACCCCCCCATTACGTCATGCTTCAGAAATGTGGAAAATGGTCCGTTTTCAAATGTTTTATTTTTGAACGTCAGTTCACATTTGTAGGTGGATCATCAGTGTTAGAGCTAAAATTAGCATGTTTAAACTGATTTTCATGCTTCCAGGGGCCCTAAACACAAGATTTATGGAATGGTTAAAAGTGCGCGAAAATGGCCAATTTACTCACTCTGAGTTCTCAAAAAGGGTTTCTTCACCCCGGGAAGTTAATTAAATACCATTTGGAGGCATTTAATGTTCGAGCAAAAACGGCTGATTTTCGACAAAAGAGATAACACCCCCCATTACGTCATGCTTCAGAAATGTGGAAAATGGTCCATTTTCAAATGTTTTATTTTTGAACGTCAGTTCACATTTGTAGGTGGATCATCAGTGTTAGAGCTAAAATTAGCATGTTTAAAGTGATTTCATGCTTCCAGGGGCTCGGGAAGTGAATTAAATACTATTTGGAGGCATTTAATGTTCAATCAAAAACAGCTGATTTTTGACAAAAGAGATAACACCCCCCCATTACGTCATGCTTCAGAAATGTGGAAAATGGTCTGTTTTCAAATGTTTTATTTTTGAACGTCAGTTCACATTTGTAGGTGGATCATCAGTGTTAGAGCTAAAATTAGCATGATTAAAGTGATTTTCATGCTTCCAGGGGCCCTAAACACAAGATTTATGGAATGGTTAAAAGTGCATGAAAATGGCCAATTTACTCACTCTGAGTTCTCAAAAAGGGTTTCTTCACCCCGGAAAGTTAATTAAATACCATTTGGAGGCATTTAATGTTCGAGCAAAAACGGCTGATTTTCGACAAAAGAGATAACACCCCCCCATTACGTCATGCTTCAGAAATGTGTAAAATGGTCCGTTTTCAAATGTTTTATTTTTGAACGTCAGTTCACATTTGTAGGTGGATCATCAGTGCTAGAGCTAAAATTAGCATGTTTAAAGTGATTTTCATGCTTCCAGGGGCTCGGAAAGTGAATTAAATACTATTTGGAGGCATTTAATGTTCAAGCAAAAACAGCTGATTTTTGACAAAAGAGATAACACCCCCCCATTACCTCATGCTTCAGAAATGTGGAAAATGGTCCGTTTTCAAATGTTTTATTTTTGAACGTCAGTTCACATTTGTAGGTGGATCATCAGTGTTAGAGCTAAAATTAGCATGTTTAAACTGATTTTCATGCTTCCAGGGGCCCTAAACACAAGATTTATGGAATGGTTAAAAGTGCGCGAAAATGGCCAATTTACTCACTCTGAGTTCTCAAAAAGGGTTTCTTCACCCCGGGAAGTTAATTAAATACCATTTGGAGGCATTTAATGTTCGAGCAAAAACGGCTGATTTTCGACAAAAGAGATAACACCCCCCCATTACGTCATGCTTCAGAAATGTGGAAAATGGTCCATTTTCAAATGTTTTATTTTTGAACGTCAGTTCACATTTGTAGGTGGATCATCAGTGTTAGAGCTAAAATTAGCATGTTTAAAGTGATTTCATGCTTCCAGGGGCTCGGGAAGTGAATTAAATACTATTTGGAGGCATTTAATGTTCAATCAAAAACAGCTGATTTTTGACAAAAGAGATAACACCCCCCCATTACGTCATGCTTCAGAAATGTGGAAAATGGTCCGTTTTCAAATGTTTTATTTTTGAACGTCAGTTCACATTTGTAGGTGGATCATCAGTGTTAGAGCTAAAATTAGCATGTTTAAAGTGATTTTCATGCTTCCAGGGGCCCTAAACACAAGATTTATGGAATGGTTAAAAGTGCATGAAAATGGCCAATTTACTCACTCTGAGTTCTCAAAAAGGGTTTCTTCACCCCGGAAAGTTAATTAAATACCATTTGGAGGCATTTAATGTTCGAGCAAAAACGGCTGATTTTTGACAAAAGAGATAACACCCCCCTTTACGTTATGCTTCAGAAATTTGGAAAATGGTCCGTTTTCAAATGTTTTATTTTTGAACGTCAGTTCACATTTGTAGGTGGATCATCAGTGTTAGAGCTAAAATTAGCATGTTTAAAGTGATTTTCATGCTTCCAGGGGCCCTAAACACAAGATTTATGGAATGGTTAAAAGTGCATGAAAATGGCAAATTTACTCACTCTGAGTTCTCAAAAAGGGTTTCTTCACCCCGGGAAGTTAATTAAATACCATTTGGAGGCATTTAATGTTCGATCAAAAACGGCTGATTTTCGACAAAAGAGATAACACCCCCCCATTACGTCATGCTTCAGAAATGTGGAAAATGGTCCGTTTTCAAATGTTTTATTTTTGAACGTCAGTTCACATTTGTAGGTGGATCATCAGTGTTAGAGCTAAAATTAGCATGTTTAAAGTGATTTTCATGCTTCCAGGGGCTCGGGAAGTGAATTAAATACTATTTGGAGTCATTTAATGTTCAATCAAAAACAGCTGATTTTTGACAAAAGAGACAACACCCCCCCATTACGTCATGCTTCAGAAATGTGGAAAATGGTCCGTTTTCAAATGTTTTATTTTTGAACGTCAGTTCACATTTGTAGGTGGATCATCAGTGTTAGAGCTAAAATTAGCATGTTTAAAGTGATTTTCATGCTTCCAGGGGCCCTAAACACAAGATTTATGGAATGGTTAAAAGTGCATGAAAATGGCAAATTTACTCACTCTGAGTTCTCAAAAAGGGTTTCTTCACCCCGGGAAGTTAATTAAATACCATTTGGAGGCATTTAATGTTCGATCAAAAACGGCTGATTTTCGACAAAAGAGATAACACCCCCCCATTACGTCATGCTTCAGAAATGTGGAAAATGGTCCGTTTTCAAATGTTTTATTTTTGAACGTCAGTTCACATTTGTAGGTGGATCATCAGTGTTAGAGCTAAAATTAGCATGTTTAAAGTGATTTTCATGCTTCCAGGGGCTCGGGAAGTGAATTAAATACTATTTGGAGTCATTTAATGTTCAATCAAAAACAGCTGATTTTTGACAAAAGAGATAACACCCCCCCATTACGTCATGCTTCAGAAATGTGGAAAATGGTCCATTTTCAAATGTTTTATTTTTGAACGTCAGTTCACATTTGTAGGTGGATCATCAGTGTTAGAGCTAAAATTAGCACGTTTAAAGTGATTTTCATGCTTCCAGGGGCTCGGGAAGTGAATTAAATACTATTTGGAGGCATTTAATGTTCAATCAAAAACAGCTGATTTTTGACAAAAGAGATAACACCCCCCCATTACGTCATGCTTCAGAAATGTGGAAAATGGTCCGTTTTCAAATGTTTTATTTTTGAACGTCAGTTCACATTTGTAGGTGGATCATCAGTGTTAGAGCTAAAATTAGCATGTTTAAACTGATTTTCATGCTTCCAGGGGCCCTAAACACAAGATTTATGGAATGGTTAAAAGTGCGCGAAAATGGCCAATTTACTCACTCTGAGTTCTCAAAAAGGGTTTCTTCACCCCTGGAAGTTAATTAAATACCATTTGGAGGCATTTAATGTTCGAGCAAAAACGGCTGATTTTCGACAAAAGAGATAACACCCCCCCATTACGTCATGCTTCAGAAATGTGGAAAATGGTCCATTTTCAAATGTTTTATTTTTGAACGTCAGTTCACATTTGTAGGTGGATCATCAGTGTTAGAGCTAAAATTAGCATGTCTAAAGTGATTTCATGCTTCCAGGGGCTCGGGAAGTGAATTAAATACTATTTCGAGGCATTTAATGTTCAATCAAAAACAGCTGATTTTTGACAAAAGAGATAACACCCCCCCATTACGTCATGCTTCAGAAATGTGGAAAATGGTCCGTTTTCAAATGTTTTATTTTTGAACGTCAGTTCACATTTGTAGGTGGATCATCAGTGTTAGAGCTAAAATTAGCATGTTTAAAGTGATTTTCATGCTTCCAGGGGCCCTAAACACAAGATTTATGGAATGGTTAAAAGTGCATGAAAATGGCCAATTTACTCACTCTGAGTTCTCAAAAAGGGTTTCTTCACCCCGGAAAGTTAATTAAATACCATTTGGAGGCATTTAATGTTCGAGCAAAAACGGCTGATTTTCGACAAAAGAGATAACACCCCCCCATTACGTCATGCTTCAGAAATGTGGAAAATGGTCCGTTTTCAAATGTTTTATTTTTGAACGTCAGTTCACATTTGTAGGTGGATCATCAGTGTTAGAGCTAAAATTAGCATGTTTAAAGTGATTTTCATGCTTCCAGGGGCTCGGGAAGTGAATTAAATACTATTTGGAGTCATTTAATGTTCAATCAAAAACAGCAGATTTTTGACAAAAGAGATAACACCCCCCCATTACGTCATGCTTCAGAAATGTGGAAAATGGTCCGTTTTCAAATGTTTTATTTTTGAACGTCAGTTCACATTTGTAGGTGGATCATCAGTGTTAGAGCTAAAATTAGCATGTTTAAAGTGATTTTCATGGTTCCAGGGGCCCTAAACGCAAGATTTATGGAATGGTTAAAAGTGCATGAAAATGGCAAATTTACTCACTCTGAGTTCTCAAAAAGGGTTTCTTCACCCCGGGAAGTTAATTAAATACCATTTGGAGGCATTTAATGTTCGATCAAAAACGGCTGATTTTCGACAAAAGAGATAACACCCCCATTACGTCATGCTTCAGAAATGTGGAAAATGGTCCGTTTTCAAATGTTTTATTTTTGAACGTCAGTTCACATTTGTAGGTGGATCATCAGTGTTAGAGCTAAAATTAGCATGTTTAAAGTGATTTTCATGCTTCCAGGGGCTCGGGAAGTGAATTAAATACTATTTGGAGTCATTTAATGTTCAATCAAAAACAGCTGATTTTTGACAAAAGAGATAACACCCCCCCCATTACGTCATGCTTCAGAAATGTGGAAAATGGTCCATTTTCAAATGTTTTATTTTTGAACGTCAGTTCACATTTGTAGGTGGATCATCAGTGTTAGAGCTAAAATTAGCATGTTTAAAGTGATTTTCATGCTTCCAGGGGCTCGGGAAGTGAATTAAATACTATTTGTAGGCATTTAATGTTCAATCAAAAACAGCTGATTTTTGACAAAAGAGATAACACCCCCCATTACGTCATGCTTCAGAAATGTGGAAAATGGTCCGTTTTCAAATGTTTTATTTTTGAACGTCAGTTCACATTTGTAGGTGGATCATCAGTGTTAGAGCTAAAATTAGCATGTTTAAACTGATTTTCATGCTTCCAGGGGCCCTAAACACAAGATTTATGGAATGGTTAAAAGTGCGCGAAAATGGCCAATTTACTCACTCTGAGTTCTCAAAAAGGGTTTCTTCACCCCGGGAAGTTAATTAAATACCATTTGGAGGCATTTAATGTTCGAGCAAAAACGGCTGATTTTCGACAAAAGAGATAACACCCCCCCATTACGTCATGCTTCAGAAATGTGGAAAATGGTCCATTTTCAAATGTTTTATTTTTGAACGTCAGTTCACATTTGTAGGTGAATCATCAGTGTTAGAGCTAAAATTAGCATGTTTAAAGTGATTTCATGCTTCCAGGGGCTCGGGAAGTGAATTAAATACTATTTGGAGGCATTTAATGTTCAATCAAAAACAGCTGATTTTTGACAAAAGAGATAACACCCCCCATTACGCCATGCTTCAGAAATGTGGAAAATGGTCCGTTTTCAAATGTTTTATTTTTGAACGTCAGTTCACATTTGTAGGTGGATCATCAGTGTTAGAGCTAAAATTAGCATGTTTAAAGTGATTTTCATGCTTCCAGGGGCCCTAAACACAAGATTTATGGAATGGTTAAAAGTGCATGAAAATGGCCAATTTACTCACTCTGAGTTCTCAAAAAGGGTTTCTTCACCCCGGAAAGTTAATTAAATACCATTTGGAGGCATTTAATGTTCGAGCAAAAACGGCTGATTTTCGACAAAAGAGATAACACCCCCCCATTACGTCATGCTTCAGAAATGTGGAAAATGGTCCGTTTTCAAATGTTTTATTTTTGAACGTCAGTTCACATTTGTAGGTGGATCATCAGTGCTAGAGCTAAAATTAGCATGTTTAAAGTGATTTTCATGCTTCCAGGGGCTCGGAAAGTGAATTAAATACTATTTGGAGGCATTTAATGTTCAAGCAAAAACAGCTGATTTTTGACAAAAGAGATAACACCCCCCCATTACCCCATGCTTCAGAAATGTGGAAAATGGTCCGTTTTCAAATGTTTTATTTTTGAACGTCAGTTCACATTTGTAGGTGGATCATCAGTGTTAGAGCTAAAATTAGCATGTTTAAAGTGATTTTCATGCTTCCAGGGGCCCTAAACACAAGATTTATGGAATGGTTAAAAGTGCATGAAAATGGCCAATTTACTCACTCTGAGTTCTCAAAAAGGGTTTCTTCACCCCGGGAAGTTAATTAAATACCATTTGGAGGCATTTAATGTTCGATCAAAAACGGCTGATTTTCGACAAAAGAGATAACACCCCCCCATTACGTCATGCTTCAGAAATGTGGAAAATGGTCCGTTTTCAAATGTTTTATTTTTGAACGTCAGTTCACATTTGTAGGTGGATCATCAGTGTTAGAGCTAAAATTAGCATGTTTAAAGTGATTTTCATGCTTCCAGGGGCCCTAAACACAAGATTTATGGAATGGTTAAAAGTGCATGAAAATGGCCAATTTACTCACTCTGAGTTCTCAAAAAGGGTTTCTTCACCCCGGGAAGTTAATTAAATACCATTTGGAGGCATTTAATGTTCGATCAAAAACGGCTGATTTTCGACAAAAGAGATAACACCCCCCCATTACGTCATGCTTCAGAAATGTGGAAAATGGTCCGTTTTCAAATGTTTTATTTTTGAACGTCAGTTCACATTTGTAGGTGGATCATCAGTGTTAGAGCTAAAATTAGCATGTTTAAAGTGATTTTCATGCTTCCAGGGGCTCGGGAAGTGAATTAAATACTATTTGGAGTCATTTAATGTTCAATCAAAAACAGCTGATTTTTGACAAAAGAGATAACACCCCCCCATTACGTCATGCTTCAGAAATGTGGAAAATGGTCCGTTTTCAAATGTTTTATTTTTGAACGTCAGTTCACATTTGTAGGTGGATCATCAGTGTTAGAGCTAAAATTAGCATGTTTAAAGTGATTTTCATGCTTCCAGGGGCCCTAAACACAAGATTTATGGAATGGTTAAAAGTGCATGAAAATGGCCAATTTACTCACTCTGAGTTCTCAAAAAGGGTTTCTTCACCCCGGAAAGTTAATTAAATACCATTTGGAGGCATTTAATGTTCAAGCAAAAACGGCTGATTTTCGACAAAAGAGATAACACCCCCCCATTACGTCATGCTTCAGAAATGTGGAAAATGGTCCGTTTTCAAATGTTTTATTTTTGAACGTCAGTTCACATTTGTAGGTGGATCATCAGTGTTAGAGCTAAAATTAGCATGTTTAAAGTGATTTTCATGCTTCCAGGAGCTCGGGAAGTGAATTAAATACTATTTGGAGTCATTTAATGTTCAATCAAAAACAGCAGATTTTTGACAAAAGAGATAACACCCCCCCATTACGTCATGCTTCAGAAATGTGGAAAATGGTCCGTTTTCAAATGTTTTATTTTTGAACGTCAGTTCACATTTGTAGGTGGATCATCAGTGTTAGAGCTAAAATTAGCATGTTTAAAGTGATTTTCATGGTTCCAGGGGCCCTAAACGCAAGATTTATGGAATGGTTAAAAGTGCATGAAAATGGCAAATTTACTCACTCTGAGTTCTCAAAAAGGGTTTCTTCACCCCGGGAAGTTAATTAAATACCATTTGGAGGCATTTAATGTTCGATCAAAAACGGCTGATTTTCGACAAAAGAGATAACACCCCCATTACGTCATGCTTCAGAAATGTGGAAAATTGTCCGTTTTCAAATGTTTTATTTTTGAACGTCAGTTCACATTTGTAGGTGGATCATCAGTGTTAGAGCTAAAATTAGCATGTTTAAAGTGATTTTCATGCTTCCAGGGGCTCGGGAAGTGAATTAAATACTATTTGGAGTCATTTAATGTTCAATCAAAAACAGCTGATTTTTGACAAAAGAGATAACACCCCCCCCATTACGTCATGCTTCAGAAATGTGGAAAATGGTCCATTTTCAAATGTTTTATTTTTGAACGTCAGTTCACATTTGTAGGTGGATCATCAGTGTTAGAGCTAAAATTAGCATGTTTAAAGTGATTTTCATGCTTCCAGGGGCTCGGGAAGTGAATTAAATACTATTTGGAGGCATTTAATGTTCAATCAAAAACAGCTGATTTTTGACAAAAGAGATAACACCCCCCCATTACGTCATGCTTCAGAAATGTGGAAAATGGTCCGTTTTCAAATGTTTTATTTTTGAACGTCAGTTCACATTTGTAGGTGGATCATCAGTGTTAGAGCTAAAATTAGCATGTTTAAAGTGATTTTCATGCTTCCAGGGGCCCTAAACACAAGATTTATGGAATGGTTAAAAGTGCATGAAAATGGCCAATTTACTCACTCTGAGTTCTCAAAAAGGGTTTCTTCACCCCGGAAAGTTAATTAAATACCATTTGGAGGCATTTAATGTTCGAGCAAAAACGGCTGATTTTCGACAAAAGAGATAACACCCCCCCATTACGTCATGCTTCAGAAATGTGGAAAATGGTCCGTTTTCAAATGTTTTATTTTTGAACGTCAGTTCACATTTGTAGGTGGATCATCAGTGCTAGAGCTAAAATTAGCATGTTTAAAGTGATTTTCATGCTTCCAGGGGCTCGGAAAGTGAATTAAATACTATTTGGAGGCATTTAATGTTCAAGCAAAAACAGCTGATTTTTGACAAAAGAGATAACACCCCCCCATTACCCCATGCTTCAGAAATGTGGAAAATGGTCCGTTTTCAAATGTTTTATTTTTGAACGTCAGTTCACATTTGTAGGTGGATCATCAGTGTTAGAGCTAAAATTAGCATGTTTAAAGTGATTTTCATGCTTCCAGGGGCCCTAAACACAAGATTTATGGAATGGTTAAAAGTGCATGAAAACGGCCAATTTACTCACTCTGAGTTCTCAAAAAGGGTTTCTTCACCCCGGGAAGTTAATTAAATACCATTTGGAGGCATTTAATGTTTGAGCAAAAACGGCTGATTTTTGACAAAAGAGATAACACCCCCCCATTACGTTATGCTTCAGAAATGTGGAAAATGGTCCGTTTTCAAATGTTTTATTTTTGAACGTCAGTTCACATTTGTAGGTGGATCATCAGTGCTAGAGCTAAAATTAGCATGTTTAAAGTGATTTTCATGCTTCCAGGGGCTCGGAAAGTGAATTAAATACTATTTGGAGGCATTTAATGTTCAAGCAAAAACAGCTGATTTTTGACAAAAGAGATAACACCCCCCCATTACCCCATGCTTCAGAAATGTGGAAAATGGTCCATTTTCAAATGTTTTATTTTTGAACGTCAGTTCACATTTGTAGGTGGATCATCAGTGTTAGAGCTAAAATTAGCATGTTTAAAGTGATTTTCATGCTTCCAGGGGCCCTAAACACAAGATTTATGGAATGGTTAAAAGTGCATGAAAACGGCCAATTTACTCACTCTGAGTTCTCAAAAAGGGTTTCTTCACCCCGGGAAGTTAATTAAATACCATTTGGAGGCATTTAATGTTTGAGCAAAAACGGCTGATTTTTGACAAAAGAGATAACACCCCCCCATTACGTTATGCTTCAGAAATGTGGAAAATGGTCCGTTTTCAAATGTTTTATTTTTGAACGTCAGTTCACATTTGTAGGTGGATCATCAGTGTTAGAGCTAAAATTAGCATGTTTAAAGTGATTTTCATGCTTCCAGGGGCCCTAAACACAAGATTTATGGAATGGTTAAAAGTGCATGAAAATGGCAAATTTACTCACTCTGAGTTCTCAAAAAGGGTTTCTTCACCCCGGGAAGTTAATTAAATACCATTTGGAGGCATTTAATGTTCGATCAAAAACGGCTGATTTTCGACAAAAGAGATAACACCCCCCCATTACGTCATGCTTCAGAAATGTGGAAAATGGTCCGTTTTCAAATGTTTTATTTTTGAACGTCAGTTCACATTTGTAGGTGGATCATCAGTGTTAGAGCTAAAATTAGCATGTTTAAAGTGATTTTCATGCTTCCAGGGGCTCGGGAAGTGAATTAAATACTATTTGGAGTCATTTAATGTTCAATCAAAAACAGCTGATTTTTGACAAAAGAGATAACACCCCCCCATTACGTCATGCTTCAGAAATGTGGAAAATGGTCCGTTTTCAAATGTTTTATTTTTGAACGTCAGTTCACATTTGTAGGTGGATCATCAGTGTTAGAGCTAAAATTAGCATGTTTAAAGTGATTTTCATGCTTCCAGGGGCTCGGGAAGTGAATTAAATACTATTTGGAGGCATTTAATGTTCAATCAAAAACAGCTGATTTTTGACAAAAGAGATAACACCCCCCCCATTACGTCATGCTTCAGAAATGTGGAAAATGGTCCGTTTTCAAATGTTTTATTTTTGAACGTCAGTTCACATTTGTAGGTGGATCATCAGTGTTAGAGCTAAAATTAGCATGTTTAAACTGATTTTCATGCTTCCAGGGGCCCTAAACACAAGATTTATGGAATGGTTAAAAGTGCGCGAAAATGGCCAATTTACTCACTCTGAGTTCTCAAAAAGGGTTTCTTCACCCCGGGAAGTTAATTAAATACCATTTGGAGGCATTTAATGTTCGAGCAAAAACGGCTGATTTTCGACAAAAGAGATAACACCCCCCCATTACGTCATGCTTCAGAAATGTGGAAAATGGTCCATTTTCAAATGTTTTATTTTTGAACGTCAGTTCACATTTGTAGGTGGATCATCAGTGTTAGAGCTAAAATTAGCATGTTTAAAGTGATTTCATGCTTCCAGGGGCTCGGGAAGTGAATTAAATACTATTTCGAGGCATTTAATGTTCAATCAAAAACAGCTGATTTTTGACAAAAGAGATAACACCCCCCCATTACGTCATGCTTCAGAAATGTGGAAAATGGTCCGTTTTCAAATGTTTTATTTTTGAACGTCAGTTCACATTTGTAGGTGGATCATCAGTGTTAGAGCTAAAATTAGCATGTTTAAAGTGATTTTCATGCTTCCAGGGGCCCTAAACACAAGATTTATGGAATGGTTAAAAGTGCATGAAAATGGCCAATTTACTCACTCTGAGTTCTCAAAAAGGGTTTCTTCACCCCGGAAAGTTAATTAAATACCATTTGGAGGCATTTAATGTTCGAGCAAAAACGGCTGATTTTCGACAAAAGAGATAACACCCCCCCATTACGTCATGCTTCAGAAATGTGGAAAATGGTCCGTTTTCAAATGTTTTATTTTTGAACGTCAGTTCACATTTGTAGGTGGATCATCAGTGTTAGAGCTAAAATTAGCATGTTTAAAGTGATTTTCATGCTTCCAGGGGCTCGGGAAGTGAATTAAATACTATTTGGAGTCATTTAATGTTCAATCAAAAACAGCAGATTTTTGACAAAAGAGATAACACCCCCCCATTACGTCATGCTTCAGAAATGTGGAAAATGGTCCGTTTTCAAATGTTTTATTTTTGAACGTCAGTTCACATTTGTAGGTGGATCATCAGTGTTAGAGCTAAAATTAGCATGTTTAAAGTGATTTTCATGGTTCCAGGGGCCCTAAACGCAAGATTTATGGAATGGTTAAAAGTGCATGAAAATGGCAAATTTACTCACTCTGAGTTCTCAAAAAGGGTTTCTTCACCCCGGGAAGTTAATTAAATACCATTTGGAGGCATTTAATGTTCGATCAAAAACGGCTGATTTTCGACAAAAGAGATAACACCCCCATTACGTCATGCTTCAGAAATGTGGAAAATGGTCCGTTTTCAAATGTTTTATTTTTGAACGTCAGTTCACATTTGTAGGTGGATCATCAGTGTTAGAGCTAAAATTAGCATGTTTAAAGTGATTTTCATGCTTCCAGGGGCTCGGGAAGTGAATTAAATACTATTTGGAGTCATTTAATGTTCAATCAAAAACAGCTGATTTTTGACAAAAGAGATAACACCCCCCCCATTACGTCATGCTTCAGAAATGTGGAAAATGGTCCATTTTCAAATGTTTTATTTTTGAACGTCAGTTCACATTTGTAGGTGGATCATCAGTGTTAGAGCTAAAATTAGCATGTTTAAAGTGATTTTCATGCTTCCAGGGGCTCGGGAAGTGAATTAAATACTATTTGGAGGCATTTAATGTTCAATCAAAAACAGCTGATTTTTGACAAAAGAGATAACACCCCCCATTACGTCATGCTTCAGAAATGTGGAAAATGGTCCGTTTTCAAATGTTTTATTTTTGAACGTCAGTTCACATTTGTAGGTGGATCATCAGTGTTAGAGCTAAAATTAGCATGTTTAAACTGATTTTCATGCTTCCAGGGGCCCTAAACACAAGATTTATGGAATGGTTAAAAGTGCGCGAAAATGGCCAATTTACTCACTCTGAGTTCTCAAAAAGGGTTTCTTCACCCCGGGAAGTTAATTAAATACCATTTGGAGGCATTTAATGTTCGAGCAAAAACGGCTGATTTTCGACAAAAGAGATAACACCCCCCCATTACGTCATGCTTCAGAAATGTGGAAAATGGTCCATTTTCAAATGTTTTATTTTTGAACGTCAGTTCACATTTGTAGGTGAATCATCAGTGTTAGAGCTAAAATTAGCATGTTTAAAGTGATTTCATGCTTCCAGGGGCTCGGGAAGTGAATTAAATACTATTTGGAGGCATTTAATGTTCAATCAAAAACAGCTGATTTTTGACAAAAGAGATAACACCCCCCATTACGCCATGCTTCAGAAATGTGGAAAATGGTCCGTTTTCAAATGTTTTATTTTTGAACGTCAGTTCACATTTGTAGGTGGATCATCAGTGTTAGAGCTAAAATTAGCATGTTTAAAGTGATTTTCATGCTTCCAGGGGCCCTAAACACAAGATTTATGGAATGGTTAAAAGTGCATGAAAATGGCCAATTTACTCACTCTGAGTTCTCAAAAAGGGTTTCTTCACCCCGGAAAGTTAATTAAATACCATTTGGAGGCATTTAATGTTCGAGCAAAAACGGCTGATTTTCGACAAAAGAGATAACACCCCCCCATTACGTCATGCTTCAGAAATGTGGAAAATGGTCCGTTTTCAAATGTTTTATTTTTGAACGTCAGTTCACATTTGTAGGTGGATCATCAGTGCTAGAGCTAAAATTAGCATGTTTAAAGTGATTTTCATGCTTCCAGGGGCTCGGAAAGTGAATTAAATACTATTTGGAGGCATTTAATGTTCAAGCAAAAACAGCTGATTTTTGACAAAAGAGATAACACCCCCCCATTACCCCATGCTTCAGAAATGTGGAAAATGGTCCGTTTTCAAATGTTTTATTTTTGAACGTCAGTTCACATTTGTAGGTGGATCATCAGTGTTAGAGCTAAAATTAGCATGTTTAAAGTGATTTTCATGCTTCCAGGGGCCCTAAACACAAGATTTATGGAATGGTTAAAAGTGCATGAAAATGGCCAATTTACTCACTCTGAGTTCTCAAAAAGGGTTTCTTCACCCCGGGAAGTTAATTAAATACCATTTGGAGGCATTTAATGTTTGAGCAAAAACGGCTGATTTTTGACAAAAGAGATAACACCCCCCCATTACGTTATGCTTCAGAAATGTGGAAAATGGTCCGTTTTCAAATGTTTTATTTTTGAACGTCAGTTCACATTTGTAGGTGGATCATCAGTGTTAGAGCTAAAATTAGCATGTTTAAAGTGATTTTCATGCTTCCAGGGGCCCTAAACACAAGATTTATGGAATGGTTAAAAGTGCATGAAAATGGCAAATTTACTCACTCTGAGTTCTCAAAAAGGGTTTCTTCACCCCGGGAAGTTAATTAAATACCATTTGGAGGCATTTAATGTTCGATCAAAAACGGCTGATTTTCGACAAAAGAGATAACACCCCCCCATTACGTCATGCTTCAGAAATGTGGAAAATGGTCCGTTTTCAAATGTTTTATTTTTGAACGTCAGTTCACATTTGTAGGTGGATCATCAGTGTTAGAGCTAAAATTAGCATGTTTAAAGTGATTTTCATGCTTCCAGGGGCTCAGGAAGTGAATTAAATACTATTTGGAGTCATTTAATGTTCAATCAAAAACAGCTGATTTTTGACAAAAGAGATAACACCCCCCCATTACGTCATGCTTCAGAAATGTGGAAAATGGTCCGTTTTCAAATGTTTTATTTTTGAACGTCAGTTCACATTTGTAGGTGGATCATCAGTGTTAGAGCTAAAATTAGCATGTTTAAAGTGATTTTCATGCTTCCAGGGGCCCTAAACACAAGATTTATGGAATGGTTAAAAGTGCATGAAAATGGCCAATTTACTCACTCTGAGTTCTCAAAAAGGGTTTCTTCACCCCGGAAAGTTAATTAAATACCATTTGGAGGCATTTAATGTTCAAGCAAAAACGGCTGATTTTCGACAAAAGAGATAACACCCCCCCATTACGTCATGCTTCAGAAATGTGGAAAATGGTCCGTTTTCAAATGTTTTATTTTTGAACGTCAGTTCACATTTGTAGGTGGATCATCAGTGTTAGAGCTAAAATTAGCATGTTTAAAGTGATTTTCATGCTTCCAGGGGCTCGGGAAGTGAATTAAATACTATTTGGAGTCATTTAATGTTCAATCAAAAACAGCAGATTTTTGACAAAAGAGATAACACCCCCCCATTACGTCATGCTTCAGAAATGTGGAAAATGGTCCGTTTTCAAATGTTTTATTTTTGAACGTCAGTTCACATTTGTAGGTGGATCATCAGTGTTAGAGCTAAAATTAGCATGTTTAAAGTGATTTTCATGGTTCCAGGGGCCCTAAACGCAAGATTTATGGAATGGTTAAAAGTGCATGAAAATGGCAAATTTACTCACTCTGAGTTCTCAAAAAGGGTTTCTTCACCCCGGGAAGTTAATTAAATACCATTTGGAGGCATTTAATGTTCGATCAAAAACGGCTGATTTTCGACAAAAGAGATAACACCCCCATTACGTCATGCTTCAGAAATGTGGAAAATTGTCCGTTTTCAAATGTTTTATTTTTGAACGTCAGTTCACATTTGTAGGTGGATCATCAGTGTTAGAGCTAAAATTAGCATGTTTAAAGTGATTTTCATGCTTCCAGGGGCTCGGGAAGTGAATTAAATACTATTTGGAGTCATTTAATGTTCAATCAAAAACAGCAGATTTTTGACAAAAGAGATAACACCCCCCCATTACGTCATGCTTCAGAAATGTGGAAAATGGTCCGTTTTCAAATGTTTTATTTTTGAACGTCAGTTCACATTTGTAGGTGGATCATCAGTGTTAGAGCTAAAATTAGCATGTTTAAAGTGATTTTCATGGTTCCAGGGGCCCTAAACGCAAGATTTATGGAATGGTTAAAAGTGCATGAAAATGGCAAATTTACTCACTCTGAGTTCTCAAAAAGGGTTTCTTCACCCCGGGAAGTTAATTAAATACCATTTGGAGGCATTTAATGTTCGATCAAAAACGGCTGATTTTCGACAAAAGAGATAACACCCCCATTACGTCATGCTTCAGAAATGTGGAAAATGGTCCGTTTTCAAATGTTTTATTTTTGAACGTCAGTTCACATTTGTAGGTGGATCATCAGTGTTAGAGCTAAAATTAGCATGTTTAAAGTGATTTTCATGCTTCCAGGGGCCCTAAACACAAGATTTATGGAATGGTTAAAAGTGCATGAAAATGGCCAATTTACTCACTCTGAGTTCTCAAAAAGGGTTTCTTCACCCCGGAAAGTTAATTAAATACCATTTGGAGGCATTTAATGTTCGAGCAAAAACGGCTGATTTTCGACAAAAGAGATAACACCCCCCCATTACGTCATGCTTCAGAAATGTGGAAAATGGTCCGTTTTCAAATGTTTTATTTTTGAACGTCAGTTCACATTTGTAGGTGGATCATCAGTGTTAGAGCTAAAATTAGCATGTTTAAAGTGATTTTCATGCTTCCAGGGGCTCGGGAAGTGAATTAAATACTATTTGGAGTCATTTAATGTTCAATCAAAAACAGCAGATTTTTGACAAAAGAGATAACACCCCCCCATTACGTCATGCTTCAGAAATGTGGAAAATGGTCCGTTTTCAAATGTTTTATTTTTGAACGTCAGTTCACATTTGTAGGTGGATCATCAGTGTTAGAGCTAAAATTAGCATGTTTAAAGTGATTTTCATGGTTCCAGGGGCCCTAAACGCAAGATTTATGGAATGGTTAAAAGTGCATGAAAATGGCAAATTTACTCACTCTGAGTTCTCAAAAAGGGTTTCTTCACCCCGGGAAGTTAATTAAATACCATTTGGAGGCATTTAATGTTCGATCAAAAACGGCTGATTTTCGACAAAAGAGATAACACCCCCATTACGTCATGCTTCAGAAATGTGGAAAATGGTCCGTTTTCAAATGTTTTATTTTTGAACGTCAGTTCACATTTGTAGGTGGATCATCAGTGTTAGAGCTAAAATTAGCATGTTTAAAGTGATTTTCATGCTTCCAGGGGCTCGGGAAGTGAATTAAATACTATTTGGAGTCATTTAATGTTCAATCAAAAACAGCTGATTTTTGACAAAAGAGATAACACCCCCCCCATTACGTCATGCTTCAGAAATGTGGAAAATGGTCCATTTTCAAATGTTTTATTTTTGAACGTCAGTTCACATTTGTAGGTGGATCATCAGTGTTAGAGCTAAAATTAGCATGTTTAAAGTGATTTTCATGCTTCCAGGGGCTCGGGAAGTGAATTAAATACTATTTGGAGGCATTTAATGTTCAATCAAAAACAGCTGATTTTTGACAAAAGAGATAACACCCCCCATTACGTCATGCTTCAGAAATGTGGAAAATGGTCCGTTTTCAAATGTTTTATTTTTGAACGTCAGTTCACATTTGTAGGTGGATCATCAGTGTTAGAGCTAAAATTAGCATGTTTAAACTGATTTTCATGCTTCCAGGGGCCCTAAACACAAGATTTATGGAATGGTTAAAAGTGCGCGAAAATGGCCAATTTACTCACTCTGAGTTCTCAAAAAGGGTTTCTTCACCCCGGGAAGTTAATTAAATACCATTTGGAGGCATTTAATGTTCGAGCAAAAACGGCTGATTTTCGACAAAAGAGATAACACCCCCCCATTACGTCATGCTTCAGAAATGTGGAAAATGGTCCATTTTCAAATGTTTTATTTTTGAACGTCAGTTCACATTTGTAGGTGAATCATCAGTGTTAGAGCTAAAATTAGCATGTTTAAAGTGATTTCATGCTTCCAGGGGCTCGGGAAGTGAATTAAATACTATTTGGAGGCATTTAATGTTCAATCAAAAACAGCTGATTTTTGACAAAAGAGATAACACCCCCCATTACGCCATGCTTCAGAAATGTGGAAAATGGTCCGTTTTCAAATGTTTTATTTTTGAACGTCAGTTCACATTTGTAGGTGGATCATCAGTGTTAGAGCTAAAATTAGCATGTTTAAAGTGATTTTCATGCTTCCAGGGGCCCTAAACACAAGATTTATGGAATGGTTAAAAGTGCATGAAAATGGCCAATTTACTCACTCTGAGTTCTCAAAAAGGGTTTCTTCACCCCGGAAAGTTAATTAAATACCATTTGGAGGCATTTAATGTTCGAGCAAAAACGGCTGATTTTCGACAAAAGAGATAACACCCCCCCATTACGTCATGCTTCAGAAATGTGGAAAATGGTCCGTTTTCAAATGTTTTATTTTTGAACGTCAGTTCACATTTGTAGGTGGATCATCAGTGCTAGAGCTAAAATTAGCATGTTTAAAGTGATTTTCATGCTTCCAGGGGCTCGGAAAGTGAATTAAATACTATTTGGAGGCATTTAATGTTCAAGCAAAAACAGCTGATTTTTGACAAAAGAGATAACACCCCCCCATTACCCCATGCTTCAGAAATGTGGAAAATGGTCAGTTTTCAAATGTTTTATTTTTGAACGTCAGTTCACATTTGTAGGTGGATCATCAGTGTTAGAGCTAAAATTAGCATGTTTAAAGTGATTTTCATGCTTCCAGGGGCCCTAAACACAAGATTTATGGAATGGTTAAAAGTGCATGAAAATGGCCAATTTACTCACTCTGAGTTCTCAAAAAGGGTTTCTTCACCCCGGGAAGTTAATTAAATACCATTTGGAGGCATTTAATGTTTGAGCAAAAACGGCTGATTTTTGACAAAAGAGATAACACCCCCCCATTACGTTATGCTTCAGAAATGTGGAAAATGGTCCGTTTTCAAATGTTTTATTTTTGAACGTCAGTTCACATTTGTAGGTGGATCATCAGTGTTAGAGCTAAAATTAGCATGTTTAAAGTGATTTTCATGCTTCCAGGGGCCCTAAACACAAGATTTATGGAATGGTTAAAAGTGCATGAAAATGGCAAATTTACTCACTCTGAGTTCTCAAAAAGGGTTTCTTCACCCCGGGAAGTTAATTAAATACCATTTGGAGGCATTTAATGTTCGATCAAAAACGGCTGATTTTCGACAAAAGAGATAACACCCCCCCATTACGTCATGCTTCAGAAATGTGGAAAATGGTCCGTTTTCAAATGTTTTATTTTTGAACGTCAGTTCACATTTGTAGGTGGATCATCAGTGTTAGAGCTAAAATTAGCATGTTTAAAGTGATTTTCATGCTTCCAGGGGCTCAGGAAGTGAATTAAATACTATTTGGAGTCATTTAATGTTCAATCAAAAACAGCTGATTTTTGACAAAAGAGATAACACCCCCCCATTACGTCATGCTTCAGAAATGTGGAAAATGGTCCGTTTTCAAATGTTTTATTTTTGAACGTCAGTTCACATTTGTAGGTGGATCATCAGTGTTAGAGCTAAAATTAGCATGTTTAAAGTGATTTTCATGCTTCCAGGGGCCCTAAACACAAGATTTATGGAATGGTTAAAAGTGCATGAAAATGGCCAATTTACTCACTCTGAGTTCTCAAAAAGGGTTTCTTCACCCCGGAAAGTTAATTAAATACCATTTGGAGGCATTTAATGTTCAAGCAAAAACGGCTGATTTTCGACAAAAGAGATAACACCCCCCCATTACGTCATGCTTCAGAAATGTGGAAAATGGTCCGTTTTCAAATGTTTTATTTTTGAACGTCAGTTCACATTTGTAGGTGGATCATCAGTGTTAGAGCTAAAATTAGCATGTTTAAAGTGATTTTCATGCTTCCAGGGGCTCGGGAAGTGAATTAAATACTATTTGGAGTCATTTAATGTTCAATCAAAAACAGCAGATTTTTGACAAAAGAGATAACACCCCCCCATTACGTCATGCTTCAGAAATGTGGAAAATGGTCCGTTTTCAAATGTTTTATTTTTGAACGTCAGTTCACATTTGTAGGTGGATCATCAGTGTTAGAGCTAAAATTAGCATGTTTAAAGTGATTTTCATGGTTCCAGGGGCCCTAAACGCAAGATTTATGGAATGGTTAAAAGTGCATGAAAATGGCAAATTTACTCACTCTGAGTTCTCAAAAAGGGTTTCTTCACCCCGGGAAGTTAATTAAATACCATTTGGAGGCATTTAATGTTCGATCAAAAACGGCTGATTTTCGACAAAAGAGATAACACCCCCATTACGTCATGCTTCAGAAATGTGGAAAATTGTCCGTTTTCAAATGTTTTATTTTTGAACGTCAGTTCACATTTGTAGGTGGATCATCAGTGTTAGAGCTAAAATTAGCATGTTTAAAGTGATTTTCATGCTTCCAGGGGCTCGGGAAGTGAATTAAATACTATTTGGAGTCATTTAATGTTCAATCAAAAACAGCTGATTTTTGACAAAAGAGATAACACCCCCCCCCATTACGTCATGCTTCAGAAATGTGGAAAATGGTCCATTTTCAAATGTTTTATTTTTGAACGTCAGTTCACATTTGTAGGTGGATCATCAGTGTTAGAGCTAAAATTAGCATGTTTAAAGTGATTTTCATGCTTCCAGGGGCTCGGGAAGTGAATTAAATACTATTTGGAGGCATTTAATGTTCAATCAAAAACAGCTGATTTTTGACAAAAGAGATAACACCCCCCCATTACGTCATGCTTCAGAAATGTGGAAAATGGTCCGTTTTCAAATGTTTTATTTTTGAACGTCAGTTCACATTTGTAGGTGGATCATCAGTGTTAGAGCTAAAATTAGCATGTTTAAAGTAATTTTCATGCTTCCAGGGGCCCTAAACACAAGATTTATGGAATGGTTAAAAGTGCATGAAAATGGCCAATTTACTCACTCTGAGTTCTCAAAAAGGGTTTCTTCACCCCGGAAAGTTAATTAAATACCATTTGGAGGCATTTAATGTTCGAGCAAAAACGGCTGATTTTGACAAAAGAGATAACACCCCCCCATTACGTCATGCTTCAGAAATGTGGAAAATGGTCCGTTTTCAAATGTTTTATTATTGAACGTCAGTTCACATTTGTAGGTGGATCATCAGTGCTAGAGCTAAAATTTGCATGTTTAAAGTGATTTTCATGCTTCCAGGGGCTCGGAAAGTGAATTAAATACTATTTGGAGGCATTTAATGTTCAAGCAAAAACAGCTGATTTTTGACAAAAGAGATAACACCCCCCCATTACCCCATGCTTCAGAAATGTGGAAAATGGTCCGTTTTCAAATGTTTTATTTTTGAACGTCAGTTCACATTTGTAGGTGGATCATCAGTGTTAGAGCTAAAATTAGCATGTTTAAAGTGATTTTCATGCTTCCAGGGGCCCTAAACACAAGATTTATGGAATGGTTAAAAGTGCATGAAAATGGCCAATTTACTCACTCTGAGTTCTCAAAAAGGGTTTCTTCACCCCGGGAAGTTAATTAAATACCATTTGGAGGCATTTAATGTTTGAGCAAAAACGGCTGATTTTTGACAAAAGAGATAACACCCCCCCATTACGTTATGCTTCAGAAATGTGGAAAATGGTCCGTTTTCAAATGTTTTATTTTTGAACGTCAGTTCACATTTGTAGGTGGATCATCAGTGTTAGAGCTAAAATTAGCATGTTTAAAGTGATTTTCATGCTTCCAGGGGCCCTAAACACAAGATTTATGGAATGGTTAAAAGTGCATGAAAATGGCAAATTTACTCACTCTGAGTTCTCAAAAAGGGTTTCTTCACCCCGGGAAGTTAATTAAATACCATTTGGAGGCATTTAATGTTCGATCAAAAACGGCTGATTTTCGACAAAAGAGATAACACCCCCCCATTACGTCATGCTTCAGAAATGTGGAAAATGGTCCGTTTTCAAATGTTTTATTTTTGAACGTCAGTTCACATTTGTAGGTGGATCATCAGTGTTAGAGCTAAAATTAGCATGTTTAAAGTGATTTTCATGCTTCCAGGGGCTCGGGAAGTGAATTAAATACTATTTGGAGTCATTTAATGTTCAATCAAAAACAGCTGATTTTTGACAAAAGAGATAACACCCCCCCATTACGTCATGCTTCAGAAATGTGGAAAATGGTCCGTTTTCAAATGTTTTATTTTTGAACGTCAGTTCACATTTGTAGGTGGATCATCAGTGTTAGAGCTAAAATTAGCATGTTTAAAGTGATTTTCATGCTTCCAGGGGCTCGGGAAGTGAATTAAATACTATTTGGAGGCATTTAATGTTCAATCAAAAACAGCTGATTTTTGACAAAAGAGATAACACCCCCCCATTACGTCATGCTTCAGAAATGTGGAAAATGGTCCGTTTTCAAATGTTTTATTTTTGAACGTCAGTTCACATTTGTAGGTGGATCATCAGTGTTAGAGCTAAAATTAGCATGTTTAAACTGATTTTCATGCTTCCAGGGGCCCTAAACACAAGATTTATGGAATGGTTAAAAGTGCGCGAAAATGGCCAATTTACTCACTCTGAGTTCTCAAAAAGGGTTTCTTCACCCCGGGAAGTTAATTAAATACCATTTGGAGGCATTTAATGTTCGAGCAAAAACGGCTGATTTTCGACAAAAGAGATAACACCCCCCCATTACGTCATGCTTCAGAAATGTGGAAAATGGTCCATTTTCAAATGTTTTATTTTTGAACGTCAGTTCACATTTGTAGGTGGATCATCAGTGTTAGAGCTAAAATTAGCATGTTTAAAGTGATTTCAGGCTTCCAGGGGCTCGGGAAGTGAATTAAATACTATTTGGAGGCATTTAATGTTCAATCAAAAACAGCTGATTTTTGACAAAAGAGATAACACCCCCCCATTACGTCATGCTTCAGAAATGTGGAAAATGGTCCGTTTTCAAATGTTTTATTTTTGAACGTCAGTTCACATTTGTAGGTGGATCATCAGTGTTAGAGCTAAAATTAGCATGTTTAAAGTGATTTTCATGCTTCCAGGGGCCCTAAACACAAGATTTATGGAATGGTTAAAAGTGCATGAAAATGGCCAATTTACTCACTCTGAGTTCTCAAAAAGGGTTTCTTCACCCCGGAAAGTTAATTAAATACCATTTGGAGGCATTTAATGTTCGAGCAAAAACGGCTGATTTTCGACAAAAGAGATAACACCCCCCCATTACGTCATGCTTCAGAAATGTGGAAAATGGTCCGTTTTCAAATGTTTTATTTTTGAACGTCAGTTCACATTTGTAGGTGGATCATCAGTGCTAGAGCTAAAATTAGCATGTTTAAAGTGATTTTCATGCTTCCAGGGGCTCGGAAAGTGAATTAAATACTATTTGGAGGCATTTAATGTTCAAGCAAAAACAGCTGACTTTTGACAAAAGAGATAACACCCCCCCATTACCTCATGCTTCAGAAATGTGGAAAATGGTCCGTTTTCAAATGTTTTATTTTTGAACGTCAGTTCACATTTGTAGGTGGATCATCAGTGTTAGAGCTAAAATTAGCATGTTTAAAGTGATTTTCATGCTTCCAGGGGCCCTAAACACAAGATTTATGGAATGGTTAAAAGTGCATGAAAATGGCCAATGTACTCACTCTGAGTTCTCAAAAAGGGTTTCTTCACCCCGGGAAGTTAATTAAATACCATTTGGAGGCATTTAATGTTCGAGCAAAAACGGCTGATTTTCGACAAAAGAGATAACACCCCCCCATTACTTCATGCTTCAGGAATGTGGAAAATGGTCCGTTTTCAAATGTTTTATTTTTGAACGTCAGTTCACATTTTTAGGTGGATCATCATTGTTAGAGCTAAAATTAGCATGTTTAAAGTGATTTTCATGCTTCCAGGGGCTCGGGAAGTGAATTAAATACTATTTGGAGGCATTTAATGCTCAATCAAAAACAGCTGATTTTTGACAAAAGAGATAACACCCCCCCATTACGTCATGCTTCAGAAATGTGGAAAATGGTCCATTTTCAAATGTTTTATTTTTGAACGTCAGTTCACATTTGTAGGTGGATCATCAGTGCTAGAGCTAAAATTAGCATGTTTAAAGTGATTTTCATGCTTCCAGGGGCCCTAAACACAAGATTTATGGAATGGTTAAAAGTCCATGAAAATGGCCAATTTACTCACTCTGAGTTCTCAAAAAGGGTTTCTTCACCCCGGGAAGTTAATTAAATACCATTTGGAGGCATTTAATGTTCGATCAAAAACGGCTGATTTTCGACAAAAGAGATAACACCCCCCATTACGTCATGCTTCAGAAATGTGGAAAATGGTCCGTTTTCAAATGTTTTATTTTTGAACGTCAGTTCACATTTGTAGGTGGATCATCAGTGTTAGAGCTAAAATTAGCATGTTTAAAGTGATTTTCATGCTTCCAGGGGCTCGGGAAGTGAATTAAATACTATTTGGAGGCATTTAATGTTCAATCAAAAACAGCTGATTTGTGACAAAAGAGATAACACCCCCCCATTACGTCATGCTTCAGAAATGTGGAAAATGGTCCGTTATCAAATGTTTTATTTTTGAACGTCAGTTCACATTTGTAGGTGGATCATCAGTGTTAGAGCTAAAATTAGCATGTTTAAAGTGATTTTCATGCTTCCAGGGGCCCTAAACACAAGATTTATGGAATGGTTAAAAGTGCATGAAAATGGCCAATTTACTCACTCTGAGTTCTCAAAAAGGGTTTCTTCACCCCGGGAAGTTAATTAAATACCATTTGGAGGCATTTAATGTTCGAGCAAAAACGGCTGATTTTTGACAAAAGAGATAACACCCCCCCATTACGTCATGCTTCAGAAATGTGGAAAATGGTCCGTTTTCAAATGTTTTATTTTTGAACGTCAGTTCACATTTGTAGGTGGATCATCAGTGTTAGAGCTAAAATTAGCATGTTTAAAGTGATTTTCATGCTTCCAGGGGCCCTAAACACAAGATTTATGGAATGGTTAAAAGTGCATGAAAATGGCCAATTTACTCACTCTGAGTTCTCAAAAAGGGTTTCTTCACCCCGGGAAGTTAATTAAATACCATTTGGAGGCATTTAATGTTCGAGCAAAAACGGCTGATTTTCGACAAAAGAGATAACACCCCCCCCATTACGTCATGCTTCAGAAATGTGGAAAATGGTCCGTTTTCAAATGTTTTATTTTTGAACGTCAGTTCACATTTGTAGGTGGATCATCAGTGTTAGAGCTAAAATTAGCATGTTTAAAGTGATTTTCATGCTTCCAGGGGCTCGGGAAGTGAATTAAATACTATTTGGAGGCATTTAATGTTCAATCAAAAACAGCTGATTTTTGACAAAAGAGATAACACCCCCCCATTACGTCATGCTTCAGAAATGTGGAAAATGGTCCGTTTTCAAATGTTTTATTTTTGAACGTCAGTTCACATTTGTAGGTGGATCATCAGTGTTAGAGCTAAAATTAGCATGTTTAAACTGATTTTCATGCTTCCAGGGGCCCTAAACACAAGATTTATGGAATGGTTAAAAGTGCGCGAAAATGGCCAATTTACTCACTCTGAGTTCTCAAAAAGGGTTTCTTCACCCCGGGAAGTTAATTACATACCATTTGGAGGCATTTAATGTTCGAGCAAAAACGGCTGATTTTCGACAAAAGAGATAACACCCCCCCATTACGTCATGCTTCAGAAATGTGGAAAATGGTCCATTTTCAAATGTTTTATTTTTGAACGTCAGTTCACATTTGTAGGTGGATCATCAGTGTTAGAGCTAAAATTAGCATGTTTAAAGTGATTTTCATGCTTCCAGGGGCCCTAAACACAAGATTTATGGAATGGTTAAAAGTGCATGAAAATGGCCAATTTACTCACTCTGAGTTCTCAAAAAGGGTTTCTTCACCCCGGGAAGTTAATTAAATACCATTTGGAGGCATTTAATGTTCGAGCAAAAACGGCTGATTTTTGACAAAAGAGATAACACCCCCCCATTACGTCATGCTTCAGAAATGTGGAAAATGGTCAGTTTTCAAATGTTTTATTTTTGAACATCAGTTCACATTTGTAGGTGGATCATCAGTGTTAGAGCTAAAATTAGCATGTTTAAAGTGATTTTCATGCTTCCAGGGGCTCGGGAAGTGAATTAAATACTATTTGGAGGCATTTAATGTTCAATCAAAAACAGCTGATTTTTGACAAAAGAGATAACACCCCCCCCATTACGTCATGCTTCAGAAATGTGGAAAATGGTCCGTTTTCAAATGTTTTATTTTTGAACGTCAGTTCACATTTGTAGGTGGATCATCAGTGTTAGAGCTAAAATTAGCATGTTTAAACTGATTTTCATGCTTCCAGGGGCCCTAAACACAAGATTTATGGAATGGTTAAAAGTGCGCGAAAATGGCCAATTTACTCACTCTGAGTTCTCAAAAAGGGTTTCTTTACCCCGGGAAGTTAATTAAATACCATTTGGAGGCATTTAATGTTCGAGCAAAAACGGCTGATTTTCGACAAAAGAGATAACACCCCCCCATTACGTCATGCTTCAGAAATGTGGAAAATGGTCCATTTTCAAATGTTTTATTTTTGAACGTCAGTTCACATTTGTAGGTGGATCATCAGTGTTAGAGCTAAAATTAGCATGTTTAAAGTGATTTTCATGCTTCCAGGGGCTCGGGAAGTGAATTAAATACTATTTGGAGGCATTTAATGTTCAAGCAAAAACAGCTGATTTTTGACAAAAGAGATAACACCCCCCCATTACGTCATGCTTCAGAAATTTGGAAAGTGGTCCGTTTTCAAATGTTTTATTTTTGAACGTCAGTTCACATTTGTAGGTGGATCATCAGTGTTAGAGCTAAAATTAGCATGTTTAAAGTGATTTTCATGCTTCCAGGGGCCCTAAACACAAGATTTATGGAATGGTTAAAAGTGCGCGAAAATGGCCAATTTACTCACTCTGAGTTCTCAAAAAGGGTTTCTTCACCCCGGGAAGTTAATTAAATACCATTTGGAGGCATTTAATGTTCGAGCAAAAACGGCTGATTTTCGACAAAAGAGATAACACCCCCCCATTACGTCATGCTTCAGAAATGTGGAAAATGGTCCATTTTCAAATGTTTTATTTTTGAACGTCAGTTCACATTTGTAGGTGGATCATCAGTGTTAGAGCTAAAATTAGCATGTTTAAAGTGATTTCATGCTTCCAGGGGCTCGGGAAGTGAATTAAATACTATTTGGAGGCATTTAATGTTCAATCAAAAACAGCTGATTTTTGACAAAAGAGATAACACCCCCCCATTACGTCATGCTTCAGAAATGTGGAAAATGGTCCGTTTTCAAATGTTTTATTTTTGAACGTCAGTTCACATTTGTAGGTGGATCATCAGTGTTAGAGCTAAAATTAGCATGTTTAAAGTGATTTTCATGCTTCCAGGGGCCCTAAACACAAGATTTATGGAATGGTTAAAAGTGCATGAAAATGGCCAATTTACTCACTCTGAGTTCTCAAAAAGGGTTTCTTCACCCCGGAAAGTTAATTAAATACCATTTGGAGGCATTTAATGTTCGAGCAAAAACGGCTGATTTTCGACAAAAGAGATAACACCCCCCCATTACGTCATGCTTCAGAAATGTGGAAAATGGTCCGTTTTCAAATGTTTTATTTTTGAACGTCAGTTCACATTTGTAGGTGGATCATCAGTGCTAGAGCTAAAATTAGCATGTTTAAAGTGATTTTCATGCTTCCAGGGGCTCGGAAAGTGAATTAAATACTATTTGGAGGCATTTAATGTTCAAGCAAAAACAGCTGATTTTTGACAAAAGAGATAACACCCCCCCATTACCTCATGCTTCAGAAATGTGGAAAATGGTCCGTTTTCAAATGTTTTATTTTTGAACGTCAGTTCACATTTGTAGGTGGATCATCAGTGTTAGAGCTAAAATTAGCATGTTTAAAGTGATTTTCATGCTTCCAGGGGCCCTAAACACAAGATTTATGGAATGGTTAAAAGTGCATGAAAATGGCCAATTTACTCACTCTGAGTTCTCAAAAAGGGTTTCTTCACCCCGGAAAGTTAATTAAATACCATTTGGAGGCATTTAATGTTCGAGCAAAAACGGCTGATTTTCGACAAAAGAGATAACACCCCCCCATTACGTCATGCTTCAGAAATGTGGAAAATGGTCCGTTTTCAAATGTTTTATTTTTGAACGTCAGTTCACATTTGTAGGTGGATCATCAGTGCTAGAGCTAAAATTAGCATGTTTAAAGTGATTTTCATGCTTCCAGGGGCTCGGAAAGTGAATTAAATACTATTTGGAGGCATTTAATGTTCAAGCAAAAACAGCTGACTTTTGACAAAAGAGATAACACCCCCCCATTACCTCATGCTTCAGAAATGTGGAAAATGGTCCGTTTTCAAATGTTTTATTTTTGAACGTCAGTTCACATTTGTAGGTGGATCATCAGTGTTAGTGCTAAAATTAGCATGTTTAAAGTGATTTTCATGCTTCCAGGGGCCCTAAACACAAGATTTATGGAATGGTTAAAAGTGCATGAAAATGGCCAATGTACTCACTCTGAGTTCTCAAAAAGGGTTTCTTCACCCCGGGAAGTTAATTAAATACCATTTGGAGGCATTTAATGTTCGAGCAAAAACGGCTGATTTTCGACAAAAGAGATAACACCCCCCCATTACTTCATGCTTCAGGAATGTGGAAAATGGTCCGTTTTCAAATGTTTTATTTTTGAACGTCAGTTCACATTTTTAGGTGGATCATCATTGTTAGAGCTAAAATTAGCATGTTTAAAGTGATTTTCATGCTTCCAGGGGCTCGGGAAGTGAATTAAATACTATTTGGAGGCATTTAATGCTCAATCAAAAACAGCTGATTTTTGACAAAAGAGATAACACCCCCCCATTACGTCATGCTTCAGAAATGTGGAAAATGGTCCATTTTCAAATGTTTTATTTTTGAACGTCAGTTCACATTTGTAAGTGGATCATCAGTGTTAGAGCTAAAATTAGCATGTTTAAAGTGATTTTCATGCTTCCAGGGGCCCTAAACACAAGATTTATGGAATGGTTAAAAGTCCATGAAAATGGCCAATTTACTCACTCTGAGTTCTCAAAAAGGGTTTCTTCACCCCGGGAAGTTAATTAAATACCATTTGGAGGCATTTAATGTTCGATCAAAAACGGCTGATTTTCGACAAAAGAGATAACACCCCCCATTACGTCATGCTTCAGAAATGTGGAAAATGGTCCGTTTTCAAATGTTTTATTTTTGAACGTCAGTTCACATTTGTAGGTGGATCATCAGTGTTAGAGCTAAAATTAGCATGTTTAAAGTGATTTTCATGCTTCCAGGGGCTCGGGAAGTGAATTAAATACTATTTGGAGGCATTTAATGTTCAAACAAAAACAGCTGATTTGTGACAAAAGAGATAACACCCCCCCATTACGTCATGCTTCAGAAATGTGGAAAATGGTCCGTTATCAAATGTTTTATTTTTGAACGTCAGTTCACATTTGTAGGTGGATCATCAGTGTTAGAGCTAAAATTAGCATGTTTAAAGTGATTTTCATGCTTCCAGGGGCCCTAAACACAAGATTTATGGAATGGTTAAAAGTGCATGAAAATGGCCAATTTACTCACTCTGAGTTCTCAAAAAGGGTTTCTTCACCCCGGGAAGTTAATTAAATACCATTTGGAGGCATTTAATGTTCGAGCAAAAACGGCTGATTTTTGACAAAAGAGATAACACCCCCCCATTACGTCATGCTTCAGAAATGTGGAAAATGGTCCGTTTTCAAATGTTTTATTTTTGAACGTCAGTTCACATTTGTAGGTGGATCATCAGTGTTAGAGCTAAAATTAGCATGTTTAAAGTGATTTTCATGCTTCCAGGGGCCCTAAACACAAGATTTATGGAATGGTTAAAAGTGCATGAAAATGGCCAATTTACTCACTCTGAGTTCTCAAAAAGGGTTTCTTCACCCCGGGAAGTTAATTAAATACCATTTGGAGGCATTTAATGTTCGAGCAAAAACGGCTGATTTTCGACAAAAGAGATAACACCCCCCCCATTACGTCATGCTTCAGAAATGTGGAAAATGGTCCGTTTTCAAATGTTTTATTTTTGAACGTCAGTTCACATTTGTAGGTGGATCATCAGTGTTAGAGCTAAAATTAGCATGTTTAAAGTGATTTTCATGCTTCCAGGGGCTCGGGAAGTGAATTAAATACTATTTGGAGGCATTTAATGTTCAATCAAAAACAGCTGATTTTTGACAAAAGAGATAACACCCCCCCATTACATCATGCTTCAGAAATGTGGAAAATGGTCCGTTTTCAAATGTTTTATTTTTGAACGTCAGTTCACATTTGTAGGTGGATCATCAGTGTTAGAGCTAAAATTAGCATGTTTAAACTGATTTTCATGCTTCCAGGGGCCCTAAACACAAGATTTATGGAATGGTTAAAAGTGCGCGAAAATGGCCAATTTACTCACTCTGAGTTCTCAAAAAGGGTTTCTTCACCCCGGGAAGTTAATTACATACCATTTGGAGGCATTTAATGTTCGAGCAAAAACGGCTGATTTTCGACAAAAGAGATAACACCCCCCCATTACGTCATGCTTCAGAAATGTGGAAAATGGTCCATTTTCAAATGTTTTATTTTTGAACGTCAGTTCACATTTGTAGGTGGATCATCAGTGTTAGAGCTAAAATTAGCATGTTTAAAGTGATTTTCATGCTTCCAGGGGCCCTAAACACAAGATTTATGGAATGGTTAAAAGTGCATGAAAATGGCCAATTTACTCACTCTGAGTTCTCAAAAAGGGTTTCTTCACCCCGGGAAGTTAATTAAATACCATTTGGAGGCATTTAATGTTCGAGCAAAAACGGCTGATTTTTGACAAAAGAGATAACACCCCCCCATTACGTCATGCTTCAGAAATGTGGAAAATGGTCCGTTTTCAAATGTTTTATTTTTGAACATCAGTTCACATTTGTAGGTGGATCATCAGTGTTAGAGCTAAAATTAGCATGTTTAAAGTGATTTTCATGCTTCCAGGGGCTCGGGAAGTGAATTAAATACTATTTGGAGGCATTTAATGTTCAATCAAAAACAGCTGATTTTTGACAAAAGAGATAACACCCCCCCCATTACATCATGCTTCAGAAATGTGGAAAATGGTCAGTTTTCAAATGTTTTATTTTTGAACGTCAGTTCACATTTGTAGGTGGATCATCAGTGTTAGAGCTAAAATTCGCATGTTTAAACTGATTTTCATGCTTCCAGGGGCCCTAAACACAAGATTTATGGAATGGTTAAAAGTGCGCGAAAATGGCCAATTTACTCACTCTGAGTTCTCAAAAAGGGTTTCTTTACCCCGGGAAGTTAATTAAATACCATTTGGAGGCATTTAATGTTCGAGCAAAAACGGCTGATTTTCGACAAAAGAGATAACACCCCCCCATTACGTCATGCTTCAGAAATGTGGAAAATGGTCCATTTTCAAATGTTTTATTTTTGAACGTCAGTTCACATTTGTAGGTGGATCATCAGTGTTAGAGCTAAAATTAGCATGTTTAAAGTGATTTTCATGCTTCCAGGGGCTCGGGAAGTGAATTAAATACTATTTGGAGGCATTTAATGTTCAAGCAAAAACAGCTGATTTTTGACAAAAGAGATAACACCCCCCCATTACGTCATGCTTCAGAAATTTGGAAAGTGGTCCGTTTTCAAATGTTTTATTTTTGAACGTCAGTTCACATTTGTAGGTGGATCATCAGTGTTAGAGCTAAAATTAGCATGTTTAAAGTGATTTTCATGCTTCCAGGGGCCCTAAACACAAGATTTATGGAATGGTTAAAAGTGCGCGAAAATGGCCAATTTACTCACTCTGAGTTCTCAAAAAGGGTTTCTTCACCCCGGGAAGTTAATTAAATACCATTTGGAGGCATTTAATGTTCGAGCAAAAACGGCTGATTTTCGACAAAAGAGATAACACCCCCCCATTACGTCATGCTTCAGAAATGTGGAAAATGGTCCCTTTTCAAATGTTTTATTTTTGAACGTCAGTTCACATTTGTAGGTGGATCATCAGTGTTAGAGCTAAAATTAGCATGTTTAAAGTGATTTCATGCTTCCAGGGGCTCGGGAAGTGAATTAAATACTATTTGGAGGCATTTAATGTTCAATCAAAAACAGCTGATTTTTGACAAAAGAGATAACACCCCCCCATTACGTCATGCTTCAGAAATGTGGAAAATGGTCCGTTTTCAAATGTTTTATTTTTGAACGTCAGTTCACATTTGTAGGTGGATCATCAGTGTTAGAGCTAAAATTAGCATGTTTAAAGTGATTTTCATGCTTCCAGGGGCCCTAAACACAAGATTTATGGAATGGTTAAAAGTGCATGAAAATGGCCAATTTACTCACTCTGAGTTCTCAAAAAGGGTTTCTTCACCCCGGAAAGTTAATTAAATACCATTTGGAGGCATTTAATGTTCGAGCAAAAACGGCTGATTTTCGACAAAAGAGATAACACCCCCCCATTACGTCATGCTTCAGAAATGTGGAAAATGGTCTGTTTTCAAATGTTTTATTTTTGAACGTCAGTTCACATTTGTAGGTGGATCATCAGTGCTAGAGCTAAAATTAGCATGTTTAAAGTGATTTTCATGCTTCCAGGGGCTCGGAAAGTGAATTAAATACTATTTGGAGGCATTTAATGTTCAAGCAAAAACAGCTGATTTTTGACAAAAGAGATAACACCCCCCCATTACCTCATGCTTCAGAAATGTGGAAAATGGTCCGTTTTCAAATGTTTTATTTTTGAACGTCAGTTCACATTTTTAGGTGGATCATCATTGTTAGAGCTAAAATTAGCATGTTTAAAGTGATTTTCATGCTTCCAGGGGCCCTAAACACAAGATTTATGGAATGGTTAAAAGTCCATGAAAATGGCCAATTTACTCACTCTGAGTTCTCAAAAAGGGTTTCTTCACCCCGGGAAGTTAATTAAATACCATTTGGAGGCATTTAATGTTCGATCAAAAACGGCTGATTTTTGACAAAAGAGATAACACCCCCCCATTACGTCATGCTTCAGAAATGTGGAAAATGGTCCGTTTTCAAATGTTTTATTTTTGAACGTCAGTTCACATTTGTAGGTGGATCATCAGTGTTAGAGCTAAAATTAGCATGTTTAAAGTGATTTTCATGCTTCCAGGGGCTCAGGAAGTGAATTAAATACTATTTGGAGTCATTTAATGTTCAATCAAAAACAGCTGATTTTTGACAAAAGAGATAACACCCCCCCATTACGTCATGCTTCAGAAATGTGGAAAATGGTCCGTTTTCAAATGTTTTATTTTTGAACGTCAGTTCACATTTGTAGGTGGATCATCAGTGTTAGAGCTAAAATTAGCATGTTTAAAGTGATTTTCATGCTTCCAGGGGCCCTAAACACAAGATTTATGGAATGGTTAAAAGTGCATGAAAATGGCCAATTTACTCACTCTGAGTTCTCAAAAAGGGTTTCTTCACCCCGGAAAGTTAATTAAATACCATTTGGAGGCATTTAATGTTCAAGCAAAAACGGCTGATTTTCGACAAAAGAGATAACACCCCCCCATTACGTCATGCTTCAGAAATGTGGAAAATGGTCCGTTTTCAAATGTTTTATTTTTGAACGTCAGTTCACATTTGTAGGTGGATCATCAGTGTTAGAGCTAAAATTAGCATGTTTAAAGTGATTTTCATGCTTCCAGGGGCTCGGGAAGTGAATTAAATACTATTTGGAGTCATTTAATGTTCAATCAAAAACAGCAGATTTTTGACAAAAGAGATAACACCCCCCCATTACGTCATGCTTCAGAAATGTGGAAAATGGTCCGTTTTCAAATGTTTTATTTTTGAACGTCAGTTCACATTTGTAGGTGGATCATCAGTGTTAGAGCTAAAATTAGCATGTTTAAAGTGATTTTCATGGTTCCAGGGGCCCTAAACGCAAGATTTATGGAATGGTTAAAAGTGCATGAAAATGGCAAATTTACTCACTCTGAGTTCTCAAAAAGGGTTTCTTCACCCCGGGAAGTTAATTAAATACCATTTGGAGGCATTTAATGTTCGATCAAAAACGGCTGATTTTCGACAAAAGAGATAACACCCCCATTACGTCATGCTTCAGAAATGTGGAAAATTGTCCGTTTTCAAATGTTTTATTTTTGAACGTCAGTTCACATTTGTAGGTGGATCATCAGTGTTAGAGCTAAAATTAGCATGTTTAAAGTGATTTTCATGCTTCCAGGGGCTCGGGAAGTGAATTAAATACTATTTGGAGTCATTTAATGTTCAATCAAAAACAGCTGATTTTTGACAAAAGAGATAACACCCCCCCCCATTACGTCATGCTTCAGAAATGTGGAAAATGGTCCATTTTCAAATGTTTTATTTTTGAACGTCAGTTCACATTTGTAGGTGGATCATCAGTGTTAGAGCTAAAATTAGCATGTTTAAAGTGATTTTCATGCTTCCAGGGGCTCGGGAAGTGAATTAAATACTATTTGGAGGCATTTAATGTTCAATCAAAAACAGCTGATTTTTGACAAAAGAGATAACACCCCCCCATTACGTCATGCTTCAGAAATGTGGAAAATGGTCCGTTTTCAAATGTTTTATTTTTGAACGTCAGTTCACATTTGTAGGTGGATCATCAGTGTTAGAGCTAAAATTAGCATGTTTAAAGTAATTTTCATGCTTCCAGGGGCCCTAAACACAAGATTTATGGAATGGTTAAAAGTGCATGAAAATGGCCAATTTACTCACTCTGAGTTCTCAAAAAGGGTTTCTTCACCCCGGAAAGTTAATTAAATACCATTTGGAGGCATTTAATGTTCGAGCAAAAACGGCTGATTTTGACAAAAGAGATAACACCCCCCCATTACGTCATGCTTCAGAAATGTGGAAAATGGTCCGTTTTCAAATGTTTTATTATTGAACGTCAGTTCACATTTGTAGGTGGATCATCAGTGCTAGAGCTAAAATTTGCATGTTTAAAGTGATTTTCATGCTTCCAGGGGCTCGGAAAGTGAATTAAATACTATTTGGAGGCATTTAATGTTCAAGCAAAAACAGCTGATTTTTGACAAAAGAGATAACACCCCCCCATTACCCCATGCTTCAGAAATGTGGAAAATGGTCCGTTTTCAAATGTTTTATTTTTGAACGTCAGTTCACATTTGTAGGTGGATCATCAGTGTTAGAGCTAAAATTAGCATGTTTAAAGTGATTTTCATGCTTCCAGGGGCCCTAAACACAAGATTTATGGAATGGTTAAAAGTGCATGAAAATGGCCAATTTACTCACTCTGAGTTCTCAAAAAGGGTTTCTTCACCCCGGGAAGTTAATTAAATACCATTTGGAGGCATTTAATGTTTGAGCAAAAACGGCTGATTTTTGACAAAAGAGATAACACCCCCCCATTACGTTATGCTTCAGAAATGTGGAAAATGGTCCGTTTTCAAATGTTTTATTTTTGAACGTCAGTTCACATTTGTAGGTGGATCATCAGTGTTAGAGCTAAAATTAGCATGTTTAAAGTGATTTTCATGCTTCCAGGGGCCCTAAACACAAGATTTATGGAATGGTTAAAAGTGCATGAAAATGGCAAATTTACTCACTCTGAGTTCTCAAAAAGGGTTTCTTCACCCCGGGAAGTTAATTAAATACCATTTGGAGGCATTTAATGTTCGATCAAAAACGGCTGATTTTCGACAAAAGAGATAACACCCCCCCATTACGTCATGCTTCAGAAATGTGGAAAATGGTCCGTTTTCAAATGTTTTATTTTTGAACGTCAGTTCACATTTGTAGGTGGATCATCAGTGTTAGAGCTAAAATTAGCATGTTTAAAGTGATTTTCATGCTTCCAGGGGCTCGGGAAGTGAATTAAATACTATTTGGAGTCATTTAATGTTCAATCAAAAACAGCTGATTTTTGACAAAAGAGATAACACCCCCCCATTACGTCATGCTTCAGAAATGTGGAAAATGGTCCGTTTTCAAATGTTTTATTTTTGAACGTCAGTTCACATTTGTAGGTGGATCATCAGTGTTAGAGCTAAAATTAGCATGTTTAAAGTGATTTTCATGCTTCCAGGGGCTCGGGAAGTGAATTAAATACTATTTGGAGGCATTTAATGTTCAATCAAAAACAGCTGATTTTTGACAAAAGAGATAACACCCCCCCATTACGTCATGCTTCAGAAATGTGGAAAATGGTCCGTTTTCAAATGTTTTATTTTTGAACGTCAGTTCACATTTGTAGGTGGATCATCAGTGTTAGAGCTAAAATTAGCATGTTTAAACTGATTTTCATGCTTCCAGGGGCCCTAAACACAAGATTTATGGAATGGTTAAAAGTGCGCGAAAATGGCCAATTTACTCACTCTGAGTTCTCAAAAAGGGTTTCTTCACCCCGGGAAGTTAATTAAATACCATTTGGAGGCATTTAATGTTCGAGCAAAAACGGCTGATTTTCGACAAAAGAGATAACACCCCCCCATTACGTCATGCTTCAGAAATGTGGAAAATGGTCCATTTTCAAATGTTTTATTTTTGAACGTCAGTTCACATTTGTAGGTGGATCATCAGTGTTAGAGCTAAAATTAGCATGTTTAAAGTGATTTCAGGCTTCCAGGGGCTCGGGAAGTGAATTAAATACTATTTGGAGGCATTTAATGTTCAATCAAAAACAGCTGATTTTTGACAAAAGAGATAACACCCCCCCATTACGTCATGCTTCAGAAATGTGGAAAATGGTCCGTTTTCAAATGTTTTATTTTTGAACGTCAGTTCACATTTGTAGGTGGATCATCAGTGTTAGAGCTAAAATTAGCATGTTTAAAGTGATTTTCATGCTTCCAGGGGCCCTAAACACAAGATTTATGGAATGGTTAAAAGTGCATGAAAATGGCCAATTTACTCACTCTGAGTTCTCAAAAAGGGTTTCTTCACCCCGGAAAGTTAATTAAATACCATTTGGAGGCATTTAATGTTCGAGCAAAAACGGCTGATTTTCGACAAAAGAGATAACACCCCCCCATTACGTCATGCTTCAGAAATGTGGAAAATGGTCCGTTTTCAAATGTTTTATTTTTGAACGTCAGTTCACATTTGTAGGTGGATCATCAGTGCTAGAGCTAAAATTAGCATGTTTAAAGTGATTTTCATGCTTCCAGGGGCTCGGAAAGTGAATTAAATACTATTTGGAGGCATTTAATGTTCAAGCAAAAACAGCTGACTTTTGACAAAAGAGATAACACCCCCCCATTACCTCATGCTTCAGAAATGTGGAAAATGGTCCGTTTTCAAATGTTTTATTTTTGAACGTCAGTTCACATTTGTAGGTGGATCATCAGTGTTAGAGCTAAAATTAGCATGTTTAAAGTGATTTTCATGCTTCCAGGGGCCCTAAACACAAGATTTATGGAATGGTTAAAAGTGCATGAAAATGGCCAATGTACTCACTCTGAGTTCTCAAAAAGGGTTTCTTCACCCCGGGAAGTTAATTAAATACCATTTGGAGGCATTTAATGTTCGAGCAAAAACGGCTGATTTTCGACAAAAGAGATAACACCCCCCCATTACTTCATGCTTCAGGAATGTGGAAAATGGTCCGTTTTCAAATGTTTTATTTTTGAACGTCAGTTCACATTTTTAGGTGGATCATCATTGTTAGAGCTAAAATTAGCATGTTTAAAGTGATTTTCATGCTTCCAGGGGCTCGGGAAGTGAATTAAATACTATTTGGAGGCATTTAATGCTCAATCAAAAACAGCTGATTTTTGACAAAAGAGATAACACCCCCCCATTACGTCATGCTTCAGAAATGTGGAAAATGGTCCATTTTCAAATGTTTTATTTTTGAACGTCAGTTCACATTTGTAGGTGGATCATCAGTGCTAGAGCTAAAATTAGCATGTTTAAAGTGATTTTCATGCTTCCAGGGGCCCTAAACACAAGATTTATGGAATGGTTAAAAGTCCATGAAAATGGCCAATTTACTCACTCTGAGTTCTCAAAAAGGGTTTCTTCACCCCGGGAAGTTAATTAAATACCATTTGGAGGCATTTAATGTTCGATCAAAAACGGCTGATTTTCGACAAAAGAGATAACACCCCCCATTACGTCATGCTTCAGAAATGTGGAAAATGGTCCGTTTTCAAATGTTTTATTTTTGAACGTCAGTTCACATTTGTAGGTGGATCATCAGTGTTAGAGCTAAAATTAGCATGTTTAAAGTGATTTTCATGCTTCCAGGGGCTCGGGAAGTGAATTAAATACTATTTGGAGGCATTTAATGTTCAATCAAAAACAGCTGATTTGTGACAAAAGAGATAACACCCCCCCATTACGTCATGCTTCAGAAATGTGGAAAATGGTCCGTTATCAAATGTTTTATTTTTGAACGTCAGTTCACATTTGTAGGTGGATCATCAGTGTTAGAGCTAAAATTAGCATGTTTAAAGTGATTTTCATGCTTCCAGGGGCCCTAAACACAAGATTTATGGAATGGTTAAAAGTGCATGAAAATGGCCAATTTACTCACTCTGAGTTCTCAAAAAGGGTTTCTTCACCCCGGGAAGTTAATTAAATACCATTTGGAGGCATTTAATGTTCGAGCAAAAACGGCTGATTTTTGACAAAAGAGATAACACCCCCCCATTACGTCATGCTTCAGAAATGTGGAAAATGGTCCGTTTTCAAATGTTTTATTTTTGAACGTCAGTTCACATTTGTAGGTGGATCATCAGTGTTAGAGCTAAAATTAGCATGTTTAAAGTGATTTTCATGCTTCCAGGGGCCCTAAACACAAGATTTATGGAATGGTTAAAAGTGCATGAAAATGGCCAATTTACTCACTCTGAGTTCTCAAAAAGGGTTTCTTCACCCCGGGAAGTTAATTAAATACCATTTGGAGGCATTTAATGTTCGAGCAAAAACGGCTGATTTTCGACAAAAGAGATAACACCCCCCCCATTACGTCATGCTTCAGAAATGTGGAAAATGGTCCGTTTTCAAATGTTTTATTTTTGAACGTCAGTTCACATTTGTAGGTGGATCATCAGTGTTAGAGCTAAAATTAGCATGTTTAAAGTGATTTTCATGCTTCCAGGGGCTCGGGAAGTGAATTAAATACTATTTGGAGGCATTTAATGTTCAATCAAAAACAGCTGATTTTTGACAAAAGAGATAACACCCCCCCATTACGTCATGCTTCAGAAATGTGGAAAATGGTCCGTTTTCAAATGTTTTATTTTTGAACGTCAGTTCACATTTGTAGGTGGATCATCAGTGTTAGAGCTAAAATTAGCATGTTTAAACTGATTTTCATGCTTCCAGGGGCCCTAAACACAAGATTTATGGAATGGTTAAAAGTGCGCGAAAATGGCCAATTTACTCACTCTGAGTTCTCAAAAAGGGTTTCTTCACCCCGGGAAGTTAATTACATACCATTTGGAGGCATTTAATGTTCGAGCAAAAACGGCTGATTTTCGACAAAAGAGATAACACCCCCCCATTACGTCATGCTTCAGAAATGTGGAAAATGGTCCATTTTCAAATGTTTTATTTTTGAACGTCAGTTCACATTTGTAGGTGGATCATCAGTGTTAGAGCTAAAATTAGCATGTTTAAAGTGATTTTCATGCTTCCAGGGGCCCTAAACACAAGATTTATGGAATGGTTAAAAGTGCATGAAAATGGCCAATTTACTCACTCTGAGTTCTCAAAAAGGGTTTCTTCACCCCGGGAAGTTAATTAAATACCATTTGGAGGCATTTAATGTTCGAGCAAAAACGGCTGATTTTTGACAAAAGAGATAACACCCCCCCATTACGTCATGCTTCAGAAATGTGGAAAATGGTCCGTTTTCAAATGTTTTATTTTTGAACATCAGTTCACATTTGTAGGTGGATCATCAGTGTTAGAGCTAAAATTAGCATGTTTAAAGTGATTTTCATGCTTCCAGGGGCTCGGGAAGTGAATTAAATACTATTTGGAGGCATTTAATGTTCAATCAAAAACAGCTGATTTTTGACAAAAGAGATAACACCCCCCCCATTACGTCATGCTTCAGAAATGTGGAAAATGGTCCGTTTTCAAATGTTTTATTTTTGAACGTCAGTTCACATTTGTAGGTGGATCATCAGTGTTAGAGCTAAAATTAGCATGTTTAAACTGATTTTCATGCTTCCAGGGGCCCTAAACACAAGATTTATGGAATGGTTAAAAGTGCGCGAAAATGGCCAATTTACTCACTCTGAGTTCTCAAAAAGGGTTTCTTTACCCCGGGAAGTTAATTAAATACCATTTGGAGGCATTTAATGTTCGAGCAAAAACGGCTGATTTTCGACAAAAGAGATAACACCCCCCCATTACGTCATGCTTCAGAAATGTGGAAAATGGTCCATTTTCAAATGTTTTATTTTTGAACGTCAGTTCACATTTGTAGGTGGATCATCAGTGTTAGAGCTAAAATTAGCATGTTTAAAGTGATTTTCATGCTTCCAGGGGCTCGGGAAGTGAATTAAATACTATTTGGAGGCATTTAATGTTCAAGCAAAAACAGCTGATTTTTGACAAAAGAGATAACACCCCCCCATTACGTCATGCTTCAGAAATTTGGAAAGTGGTCCGTTTTCAAATGTTTTATTTTTGAACGTCAGTTCACATTTGTAGGTGGATCATCAGTGTTAGAGCTAAAATTAGCATGTTTAAAGTGATTTTCATGCTTCCAGGGGCCCTAAACACAAGATTTATGGAATGGTTAAAAGTGCGCGAAAATGGCCAATTTACTCACTCTGAGTTCTCAAAAAGGGTTTCTTCACCCCGGGAAGTTAATTAAATACCATTTGGAGGCATTTAATGTTCGAGCAAAAACGGCTGATTTTCGACAAAAGAGATAACACCCCCCCATTACGTCATGCTTCAGAAATGTGGAAAATGGTCCATTTTCAAATGTTTTATTTTTGAACGTCAGTTCACATTTGTAGGTGGATCATCAGTGTTAGAGCTAAAATTAGCATGTTTAAAGTGATTTCATGCTTCCAGGGGCTCGGGAAGTGAATTAAATACTATTTGGAGGCATTTAATGTTCAATCAAAAACAGCTGATTTTTGACAAAAGAGATAACACCCCCCCATTACGTCATGCTTCAGAAATGTGGAAAATGGTCCGTTTTCAAATGTTTTATTTTTGAACGTCAGTTCACATTTGTAGGTGGATCATCAGTGTTAGAGCTAAAATTAGCATGTTTAAAGTGATTTTCATGCTTCCAGGGGCCCTAAACACAAGATTTATGGAATGGTTAAAAGTGCATGAAAATGGCCAATTTACTCACTCTGAGTTCTCAAAAAGGGTTTCTTCACCCCGGAAAGTTAATTAAATACCATTTGGAGGCATTTAATGTTCGAGCAAAAACGGCTGATTTTCGACAAAAGAGATAACACCCCCCCATTACGTCATGCTTCAGAAATGTGGAAAATGGTCCGTTTTCAAATGTTTTATTTTTGAACGTCAGTTCACATTTGTAGGTGGATCATCAGTGCTAGAGCTAAAATTAGCATGTTTAAAGTGATTTTCATGCTTCCAGGGGCTCGGAAAGTGAATTAAATACTATTTGGAGGCATTTAATGTTCAAGCAAAAACAGCTGATTTTTGACAAAAGAGATAACACCCCCCCATTACCTCATGCTTCAGAAATGTGGAAAATGGTCCGTTTTCAAATGTTTTATTTTTGAACGTCAGTTCACATTTGTAGGTGGATCATCAGTGTTAGAGCTAAAATTAGCATGTTTAAAGTGATTTTCATGCTTCCAGGGGCCCTAAACACAAGATTTATGGAATGGTTAAAAGTGCATGAAAATGGCCAATTTACTCACTCTGAGTTCTCAAAAAGGGTTTCTTCACCCCGGAAAGTTAATTAAATACCATTTGGAGGCATTTAATGTTCGAGCAAAAACGGCTGATTTTCGACAAAAGAGATAACACCCCCCCATTACTTCATGCTTCAGGAATGTGGAAAATGGTCCGTTTTCAAATGTTTTATTTTTGAACGTCAGTTCACATTTTTAGGTGGATCATCATTGTTAGAGCTAAAATTAGCATGTTTAAAGTGATTTTCATGCTTCCAGGGGCTCGGGAAGTGAATTAAATACTATTTGGAGGCATTTAATGCTCAATCAAAAACAGCTGATTTTTGACAAAAGAGATAACACCCCCCCATTACGTCATGCTTCAGAAATGTGGAAAATGGTCCATTTTCAAATGTTTTATTTTTGAACGTCAGTTCACATTTGTAAGTGGATCATCAGTGTTAGAGCTAAAATTAGCATGTTTAAAGTGATTTTCATGCTTCCAGGGGCCCTAAACACAAGATTTATGGAATGGTTAAAAGTCCATGAAAATGGCCAATTTACTCACTCTGAGTTCTCAAAAAGGGTTTCTTCACCCCGGGAAGTTAATTAAATACCATTTGGAGGCATTTAATGTTCGATCAAAAACGGCTGATTTTCGACAAAAGAGATAACACCCCCCATTACGTCATGCTTCAGAAATGTGGAAAATGGTCCGTTTTCAAATGTTTTATTTTTGAACGTCAGTTCACATTTGTAGGTGGATCATCAGTGTTAGAGCTAAAATTAGCATGTTTAAAGTGATTTTCATGCTTCCAGGGGCTCGGGAAGTGAATTAAATACTATTTGGAGGCATTTAATGTTCAAACAAAAACAGCTGATTTGTGACAAAAGAGATAACACCCCCCCATTACGTCATGCTTCAGAAATGTGGAAAATGGTCCGTTATCAAATGTTTTATTTTTGAACGTCAGTTCACATTTGTAGGTGGATCATCAGTGTTAGAGCTAAAATTAGCATGTTTAAAGTGATTTTCATGCTTCCAGGGGCCCTAAACACAAGATTTATGGAATGGTTAAAAGTGCATGAAAATGGCCAATTTACTCACTCTGAGTTCTCAAAAAGGGTTTCTTCACCCCGGGAAGTTAATTAAATACCATTTGGAGGCATTTAATGTTCGAGCAAAAACGGCTGATTTTTGACAAAAGAGATAACACCCCCCCATTACGTCATGCTTCAGAAATGTGGAAAATGGTCCGTTTTCAAATGTTTTATTTTTGAACGTCAGTTCACATTTGTAGGTGGATCATCAGTGTTAGAGCTAAAATTAGCATGTTTAAAGTGATTTTCATGCTTCCAGGGGCCCTAAACACAAGATTTATGGAATGGTTAAAAGTGCATGAAAATGGCCAATTTACTCACTCTGAGTTCTCAAAAAGGGTTTCTTCACCCCGGGAAGTTAATTAAATACCATTTGGAGGCATTTAATGTTCGAGCAAAAACGGCTGATTTTCGACAAAAGAGATAACACCCCCCCCATTACGTCATGCTTCAGAAATGTGGAAAATGGTCCGTTTTCAAATGTTTTATTTTTGAACGTCAGTTCACATTTGTAGGTGGATCATCAGTGTTAGAGCTAAAATTAGCATGTTTAAAGTGATTTTCATGCTTCCAGGGGCTCGGGAAGTGAATTAAATACTATTTGGAGGCATTTAATGTTCAATCAAAAACAGCTGATTTTTGACAAAAGAGATAACACCCCCCCATTACATCATGCTTCAGAAATGTGGAAAATGGTCCGTTTTCAAATGTTTTATTTTTGAACGTCAGTTCACATTTGTAGGTGGATCATCAGTGTTAGAGCTAAAATTAGCATGTTTAAACTGATTTTCATGCTTCCAGGGGCCCTAAACACAAGATTTATGGAATGGTTAAAAGTGCGCGAAAATGGCCAATTTACTCACTCTGAGTTCTCAAAAAGGGTTTCTTCACCCCGGGAAGTTAATTACATACCATTTGGAGGCATTTAATGTTCGAGCAAAAACGGCTGATTTTCGACAAAAGAGATAACACCCCCCCATTACGTCATGCTTCAGAAATGTGGAAAATGGTCCATTTTCAAATGTTTTATTTTTGAACGTCAGTTCACATTTGTAGGTGGATCATCAGTGTTAGAGCTAAAATTAGCATGTTTAAAGTGATTTTCATGCTTCCAGGGGCCCTAAACACAAGATTTATGGAATGGTTAAAAGTGCATGAAAATGGCCAATTTACTCACTCTGAGTTCTCAAAAAGGGTTTCTTCACCCCGGGAAGTTAATTAAATACCATTTGGAGGCATTTAATGTTCGAGCAAAAACGGCTGATTTTTGACAAAAGAGATAACACCCCCCCATTACGTCATGCTTCAGAAATGTGGAAAATGGTCCGTTTTCAAATGTTTTATTTTTGAACATCAGTTCACATTTGTAGGTGGATCATCAGTGTTAGAGCTAAAATTAGCATGTTTAAAGTGATTTTCATGCTTCCAGGGGCTCGGGAAGTGAATTAAATACTATTTGGAGGCATTTAATGTTCAATCAAAAACAGCTGATTTTTGACAAAAGAGATAACACCCCCCCCATTACATCATGCTTCAGAAATGTGGAAAATGGTCCGTTTTCAAATGTTTTATTTTTGAACGTCAGTTCACATTTGTAGGTGGATCATCAGTGTTAGAGCTAAAATTAGCATGTTTAAACTGATTTTCATGCTTCCAGGGGCCCTAAACACAAGATTTATGGAATGGTTAAAAGTGCGCGAAAATGGCCAATTTACTCACTCTGAGTTCTCAAAAAGGGTTTCTTTACCCCGGGAAGTTAATTAAATACCATTTGGAGGCATTTAATGTTCGAGCAAAAACGGCTGATTTTCGACAAAAGAGATAACACCCCCCCATTACGTCATGCTTCAGAAATGTGGAAAATGGTCCATTTTCAAATGTTTTATTTTTGAACGTCAGTTCACATTTGTAGGTGGATCATCAGTGTTAGAGCTAAAATTAGCATGTTTAAAGTGATTTTCATGCTTCCAGGGGCTCGGGAAGTGAATTAAATACTATTTGGAGGCATTTAATGTTCAAGCAAAAACAGCTGATTTTTGACAAAAGAGATAACACCCCCCCATTACGTCATGCTTCAGAAATTTGGAAAGTGGTCCGTTTTCAAATGTTTTATTTTTGAACGTCAGTTCACATTTGTAGGTGGATCATCAGTGTTAGAGCTAAAATTAGCATGTTTAAAGTGATTTTCATGCTTCCAGGGGCCCTAAACACAAGATTTATGGAATGGTTAAAAGTGCGCGAAAATGGCCAATTTACTCACTCTGAGTTCTCAAAAAGGGTTTCTTCACCCCGGGAAGTTAATTAAATACCATTTGGAGGCATTTAATGTTCGAGCAAAAACGGCTGATTTTCGACAAAAGAGATAACACCCCCCCATTACGTCATGCTTCAGAAATGTGGAAAATGGTCCCTTTTCAAATGTTTTATTTTTGAACGTCAGTTCACATTTGTAGGTGGATCATCAGTGTTAGAGCTAAAATTAGCATGTTTAAAGTGATTTCATGCTTCCAGGGGCTCGGGAAGTGAATTAAATACTATTTGGAGGCATTTAATGTTCAATCAAAAACAGCTGATTTTTGACAAAAGAGATAACACCCCCCCATTACGTCATGCTTCAGAAATGTGGAAAATGGTCCGTTTTCAAATGTTTTATTTTTGAACGTCAGTTCACATTTGTAGGTGGATCATCAGTGTTAGAGCTAAAATTAGCATGTTTAAAGTGATTTTCATGCTTCCAGGGGCCCTAAACACAAGATTTATGGAATGGTTAAAAGTGCATGAAAATGGCCAATTTACTCACTCTGAGTTCTCAAAAAGGGTTTCTTCACCCCGGAAAGTTAATTAAATACCATTTGGAGGCATTTAATGTTCGAGCAAAAACGGCTGATTTTCGACAAAAGAGATAACACCCCCCCATTACGTCATGCTTCAGAAATGTGGAAAATGGTCTGTTTTCAAATGTTTTATTTTTGAACGTCAGTTCACATTTGTAGGTGGATCATCAGTGCTAGAGCTAAAATTAGCATGTTTAAAGTGATTTTCATGCTTCCAGGGGCTCGGAAAGTGAATTAAATACTATTTGGAGGCATTTAATGTTCAAGCAAAAACAGCTGATTTTTGACAAAAGAGATAACACCCCCCCATTACCTCATGCTTCAGAAATGTGGAAAATGGTCCGTTTTCAAATGTTTTATTTTTGAACGTCAGTTCACATTTTTAGGTGGATCATCATTGTTAGAGCTAAAATTAGCATGTTTAAAGTGATTTTCATGCTTCCAGGGGCCCTAAACACAAGATTTATGGAATGGTTAAAAGTCCATGAAAATGGCCAATTTACTCACTCTGAGTTCTCAAAAAGGGTTTCTTCACCCCGGGAAGTTAATTAAATACCATTTGGAGGCATTTAATGTTCGATCAAAAACGGCTGATTTTTGACAAAAGAGATAACACCCCCCCATTACGTCATGCTTCAGAAATGTGGAAAATGGTCCATTTTCAAATGTTTTATTTTTGAACGTCAGTTCACATTTGTAAGTGGATCATCAGTGTTAGAGCTAAAATTAGCATGTTTAAAGTGATTTTCATGCTTCCAGGGGCTCGGGAAGTGAATTAAATACTATTTGGAGGCATTTAATGCTCAATCAAAAACAGCTGATTTTTGACAAAAGAGATAACACCCCCCCATTACGTCATGTTTCAGAAATGTGGAAAATGGTCCATTTTCAAATGTTTTATTTTTGAACGTCAGTTCACATTTGTAAGTGGATCATCAGTGTTAGAGCTAAAATTAGCATGTTTAAAGTGATTTTCATGCTTCCAGGGGCCCTAAACACAAGATTTATGGAATGGTTAAAAGTCCATGAAAATGGCCAATTTACTCACTCTGAGTTCTCAAAAAGGGTTTCTTCACCTCGGGAAGTTAATTAAATACCATTTGGAGGCATTTAATGTTCGATCAAAAACGGCTGATTTTCGACAAAAGAGATAACACCCCCCCATTACGTCATGCTTCAGAAATGTGGAAAATGGTCCGTTTTCAAATGTTTTATTTTTGAACGTCAGTTCACATTTGTAGGTGGATCATCAGTGTTAGAGCTAAAATTAGCATGTTTAAAGTGATTTTCATGCTTCCAGGGGATCGGGAAGTGAATTAAATACTATTTGGAGGCATTTAATGTTCAATCAAAAACAGCTGATTTGTGACAAAAGAGATAACACCCCCCCATTACGTCATGCTTCAGAAATGTGGAAAATGGTCCGTTATCAAATGTTTTATTTTTGAACGTCAGTTCACATTTGTAGGTGGATCATCAGTGTTAGAGCTAAAATTAGCATGTTTAAAGTGATTTTCATGCTTCCAGGGGCCCTAAACACAAGATTTATGGAATGGTTAAAAGTGCATGAAAATGGCCAATTTACTCACTCTGAGTTCTCAAAAAGGGTTTCTTCACCCCGGGAAGTTAATTAAATACCATTTGGAGGCATTTAATGTTCGAGCAAAAACGGCTGATTTTTGACAAAAGAGATAACACCCCCCCATTACGTCATGCTTCAGAAATGTGGAAAATGGTCCGTTTTCAAATGTTTTATTTTTGAACGTCAGTTCACATTTGTAGGTGGATCATCAGTGTTAGAGCTAAAATTAGCATGTTTAAAGTGATTTTCATGCTTCCAGGGGCCCTAAACACAAGATTTATGGAATGGTTAAAAGTGCATGAAAATGGCCAATTTACTCACTCTGAGTTCTCAAAAAGGGTTTCTTCACCCCGGGAAGTTAATTAAATACCATTTGGAGGCATTTAATGTTCGAGCAAAAACGGCTGATTTTCGACAAAAGAGATAACACCCCCCCCATTACGTCATGCTTCAGAAATGTGGAAAATGGTCCGTTTTCAAATGTTTTATTTTTGAACGTCAGTTCACATTTGTAGGTGGATCATCAGTGTTAGAGCTAAAATTAGCATGTTTAAAGTGATTTTCATGCTTCCAGGGGCTCGGGAAGTGAATTAAATACTATTTGGAGGCATTTAATGTTCAATCAAAAACAGCTGATTTTTGACAAAAGAGATAACACCCCCCCATTACGTCATGCTTCAGAAATGTGGAAAATGGTCCGCTTTCAAATGTTTTATTTTTGAACGTCAGTTCACATTTGTAGGTGGATCATCAGTGTTAGAGCTAAAATTAGCATGTTTAAAGTGATTTTCATGCTTCCAGGGGCCCTAAACACAAGATTTATGGAATGGTTAAAAGTGCATGAAAATGGCCAATGTACTCACTCTGAGTTCTCAAAAAGGGTTTCTTCACCCCGGGAAGTTAATTAAATACCATTTGGAGGCATTTAATGTTCGAGCAAAAACGGCTGATTTTCGACAAAAGAGATAACACCCCCCATTACGTCATGCTTCAGGAATGTGGAAAATGGTCCGTTTTCAAATGTTTTATTTTTGAACGTCAGTTCACATTTTTAGGTGGATCATCATTGTTAGAGCTAAAATTAGCATGTTTAAAGTGATTTTCATGCTTCCAGGGGCTCGGGAAGTGAATTAAATACTATTTGGAGGCATTTAATGCTCAATCAAAAACAGCTGATTTTTGACAAAAGAGATAACACTCCCCCATTACGTCATGCTTCAGAAATGTGGAAAATGGTCCATTTTCAAATGTTTTATTTTTGAACGTCAGTTCACATTTGTAGGTGGATCATCAGTGTTAGAGCTAAAATTAGCATGTTTAAAGTGATTTTCATGCTTCCAGGGGCCCTGAACACAAGATTTATGGAATGGTTAAAAGTCCATGAAAATGGCCAATTTACTCACTCTGAGTTCTCAAAAAGGGTTTCTTCACCCCGGGAAGTTAATTAAATACCATTTGGAGGCATTTAATGTTCGATCAAAAACGGCTGATTTTCGACAAAAGAGATAACACCCCCCCATTACGTCATGCTTCAGAAATGTGGAAAATGGTCCGTTTTCAAATGTTTTATTTTTGAACGTCAGTTCACATTTGTAGGTGGATCATCAGTGTTAGAGCTAAAATTAGCATGTTTAAGGTGATTTTCATGCTTCCAGGGGCTCGGGAAGTGAATTAAATACTATTTGGAGGCATTTAATGTTCAATCAAAAACAGCTGATTTGTGACAAAAGAGATAACACCCCCCCATTACGTCATGCTTCAGAAATGTGGAAAATGGTCCGTTATCAAATGTTTTATTTTTGAACGTCAGTTCACATTTGTAGGTGGATCATCAGTGTTAGAGCTAAAATTAGCATGTTTAAAGTGATTTTCATGCTTCCAGGGGCCCTAAACACAAGATTTATGGAATGGTTAAAAGTGCATGAAAATGGCCAATTTACTCACTCTGAGTTCTCAAAAAGGGTTTCTTCACCCCGGGAAGTTAATTAAATACCATTTGGAGGCATTTAATGTTCGAGCAAAAACGGCTGATTTTTGACAAAAGAGATAACACCCCCCCATTACGTCATGCTTCAGAAATGTGGAAAATGGTCCGTTTTCAAATGTTTTATTTTTGAACGTCAGTTCACATTTGTAGGTGGATCATCAGTGTTAGAGCTAAAATTAGCATGTTTAAAGTGATTTTCATGCTTCCAGGGGCCCTAAACACAAGATTTATGGAATGGTTAAAAGTGCATGAAAATGGCCAATTTACTCACTCTGAGTTCTCAAAAAGGGTTTCTTCACCCCGGGAAGTTAATTAAATACCATTTGGAGGCATTTAATGTTCGAGCAAAAACGGCTGATTTTCGACAAAAGAGATAACACCCCCCCATTACGTCATGCTTCAGAAATGTGGAAAATGGTCCGTTTTCAAATGTTTTATTTTTGAACATCAGTTCACATTTGTAGGTGGATCATCAGTGTTAGAGCTAAAATTAGCATGTTTAAAGTGATTTTCATGCTTCCAGGGGCTCGGGAAGTGAATTAAATACTATTTGGAGGCATTTAATGTTCAATCAAAAACAGCTGATTTTTGACAAAAGAGATAACACCCCCCCATTACGTCATGCTTCAGAAATGTGGAAAATGGTCCGTTTTCAAATGTTTTATTTTTGAACGTCAGTTCACATTTGTAGGTGGATCATCAGTGTTAGAGCTAAAATTAGCATGTTTAAACTGATTTTCATGCTTCCAGGGGCCCTAAACACAAGATTTATGGAATGGTTAAAAGTGCGCGAAAATGGCCAATTTACTCACTCTGAGTTCTCAAAAAGGGTTTCTTCAACCTGGGAAGTTAATTAAATACCATTTGGAGGCATTTAATGTTCGAGCAAAAACGGCTGATTTTCGACAAAAGAGATAACACCCCCCCATTACGTCATGCTTCAGAAATGTGGAAAATGGTCAATTTTCAAATGTTTTATTTTTGAACGTCAGTTCACATTTGTAGGTGGATCATCAGTGTTAGAGCTAAAATTAGCATGTTTAAAGTGATTTTCATGCTTCCAGGGGCCCTAAACACAAGATTTATGGAATGGTTAAAAGTGCATGAAAATGGCCAATTTACTCACTCTGAGTTCTCAAAAAGGGTTTCTTCACCCCGGGAAGTTAATTAAATACCATTTGGAGGCATTTAATGTTCGAGCAAAAACGGCTGATTTTTGACAAAAGAGATAACACCCCCCCATTACGTCATGCTTCAGAAATGTGGAAAATGGTCCGTTTTCAAATGTTTTATTTTTGAACGTCAGTTCACATTTGTAGGTGGATCATCAGTGTTAGAGCTAAAATTAGCATGTTTAAAGTGATTTTCATGCTTCCAGGGGCTCGGGAAGTGAATTAAATACTATTTGGAGGCATTTAATGTTCAATCAAAAACAGCTGATTTTTGACAAAAGAGATAACACCCCCCCATTACGTCATGCTTCAGAAATGTGGAAAATGGTCTGTTTTCAAATGTTTTATTTTTGAACGTCAGTTCACATTTGTAGGTGGATCATCAGTGTTAGAGCTAAAATTAGCATGTTTAAACTGATTTTCATGCTTCCAGGGGCCCTAAACACAAGATTTATGGAATGGTTAAAAGTGCGCGAAAATGGCCAATTTACTCACTCTGAGTTCTCAAAAAGGGTTTCTTTACCCCGGGAAGTTAATTAAATACCATTTGGAGGCATTTAATGTTCGAGCAAAAACGGCTGATTTTCGACAAAAGAGATAACACCCCCCCCATTACGTCATGCTTCAGAAATGTGGAAAATGGTCCATTTTCAAATGTTTTATTTTTGAACGTCAGTTCACATTTGTAGGTGGATCATCAGTGTTAGAGCTAAAATTAGCATGTTTAAAGTGATTTTCATGCTTCCAGGGGCTCGGGAAGTGAATTAAATACTATTTAGAGGCATTTAATGTTCAAGCAAAAACAGCTGATTTTTGACAAAAGAGATAACACCCCCCCATTACGTCATGCTTCAGAAATTTGGAAAATGGTCCGTTTTCAAATGTTTTATTTTTGAACGTCAGTTCACATTTGTAGGTGGATCATCAGTGTTAGAGCTAAAATTAGCATGTTTAAAGTGATTTTCATGCTTCCAGGGGCCCTAAACACAAGATTTATGGAATGGTTAAAAGTGCGCGAAAATGGCCAATTTACTCACTCTGAGTTCTCAAAAAGGGTTTCTTCACCCCGGGAAGTTAATTAAATACCATTTGGAGGCATTTAATGTTGGAGCAAAAACGGCTGATTTTTGACAAAAGAGATAACACCCCCCCATTACGTCATGCTTCAGAAATGTGGAAAATGGTCCGTTTTCAAATGTTTTATTTTTGAACGTCAGTTCACATTTGTAGGTGGATCATCAGTGTTAGAGCTAAAATTAGCATGTTTAAAGTGATTTCATGCTTCCAGGGGCTCGGGAAGTGAATTAAATACTATTTGGAGGCATTTAATGTTCAATCAAAAACATCTGATTTTTGACAAAAGAGATAACACCCCCCCATTACGTCATGCTTCAGAAATGTGGAAAATGGTCCGTTTTCAAACTTTTTATTTTTGAACGTCAGTTCACATTTGTAGGTGGATCATCAGTGTTAGAGCTAAAATTAGCATGTTTAAAGTGATTTTCATGCTTCCAGGGGCCCTAAACACAAGATTTATGGAATGGTTAAAAGTGCATGAAAATGGCCAATTTACTCACTCTGAGTTCTCAAAAAGGGTTTCTTCACCCCGGAAAGTTAATTAAATACCATTTGGAGGCATTTAATGTTCGAGCAAAAACGGCTGATTTTCGACAAAAGAGATAACACCCCCCCATTACGTCATGCTTCAGAAATGTGGAAAATGGTCCATTTTCAAATGTTTTATTTTTGAACGTCAGTTCACATTTGTAGGTGGATCATCAGTGTTAGAGCTAAAATTAGCATGTTTAAAGTGATTTTCATGCTTCCAGGGGCTCGGGAAGTGAATTAAATACTATTTGGAGGCATTTAATGTTCAATCAAAAACAGCTGATTTTTGACAAAAGAGATAACACCCCCCCCATTACGTCATGCTTCAGAAATGTGGAAAATGGTCCGTTTTCAAATGTTTTATTTTTGAACGTCAGTTCACATTTGTAGGTGGATCATCAGTGTTAGAGCTAAAATTAGCATGTTTAAAGTGATTTTCATGCTTCCAGGGGCCCTAAACACAAGATTTATGGAATGGTTAAAAGTGCATGAAAATGGCCAATGTACTCACTCTGAGTTCTCAAAAAGGGTTTCTTCACCCCGGGAAGTTAATTAAATACCATTTGGAGGCATTTAATGTTCGAGCAAAAACGGCTGATTTTCGACAAAAGAGATAACACCCCCCCATTACGTCATGCTTCAGGAATGTGGAAAATGGTCCGTTTTCAAATGTTTTATTTTTGAACGTCAGTTCACATTTGTAGGTGGATCATCAGTGTTAGAGCTAAAATTAGCATGTTTAAAGTGATTTTCATGCTTCCAGGGGCCCTAAACACAAGATTTATGGAATGGTTAAAAGTGCATGAAAATGGCAAATTTACTCACTCTGAGTTCTCAAAAAGGGTTTCTTCACCCCGGGAAGTTAATTAAATACCATTTGGAGGCATTTAATGTTCGATCAAAAACGGCTGATTTTCGACAAAAGAGATAACACCCCCCCATTACGTCATGCTTCAGAAATGTGGAAAATGGTCCGTTTTCAAATGTTTTATTTTTGAACGTCAGTTCACATTTGTAGGTGGATCATCAGTGTTAGAGCTAAAATTAGCATGTTTAAAGTGATTTTCATGCTTCCAGGGGCTCGGGAAGTGAATTAAATACTATTTGGAGTCATTTAATGTTCAATCAAAAACAGCTGATTTTTGACAAAAGAGATAACACCCCCCCATTACGTCATGCTTCAGAAATGTGGAAAATGGTCCGTTTTCAAATGTTTTATTTTTGAACGTCAGTTCACATTTGTAGGTGGATCATCAGTGTTAGAGCTAAAATTAGCATGTTTAAAGTGATTTTCATGCTTCCAGGGGCCCTAAACACAAGATTTATGGAATGGTTAAAAGTGCATGAAAATGGCCAATTTACTCACTCTGAGTTCTCAAAAAGGGTTTCTTCACCCCGGGAAGTTAATTAAATACCATTTGGAGGCATTTAATGTTGGAGCAAAAACGGCTGATTTTTGACAAAAGAGATAACACCCCCCCATTACGTCATGCTTCAGAAATGTGGAAAATGGTCCGTTTTCAAATGTTTTATTTTTGAACGTCAGTTCACATTTGTAGGTGGATCATCAGTGTTAGAGCTAAAATTAGCATGTTTAAAGTGATTTCATGCTTCCAGGGGCTCGGGAAGTGAATTAAATACTATTTGGAGGCATTTAATGTTCAATCAAAAACATCTGATTTTTGACAAAAGAGATAACACCCCCCCATTACGTCATGCTTCAGAAATGTGGAAAATGGTCCGTTTTCAAACTTTTTATTTTTGAACGTCAGTTCACATTTGTAGGTGGATCATCAGTGTTAGAGCTAAAATTAGCATGTTTAAAGTGATTTTCATGCTTCCAGGGGCCCTAAACACAAGATTTATGGAATGGTTAAAAGTGCATGAAAATGGCCAATTTACTCACTCTGAGTTCTCAAAAAGGGTTTCTTCACCCCGGAAAGTTAATTAAATACCATTTGGAGGCATTTAATGTTCGAGCAAAAACGGCTGATTTTCGACAAAAGAGATAACACCCCCCCATTACGTCATGCTTCAGAAATGTGGAAAATGGTCCATTTTCAAATGTTTTATTTTTGAACGTCAGTTCACATTTGTAGGTGGATCATCAGTGTTAGAGCTAAAATTAGCATGTTTAAAGTGATTTTCATGCTTCCAGGGGCTCGGGAAGTAAATTAAATACTATTTGGAGGCATTTAATGTTCAATCAAAAACAGCTGATTTTTGACAAAAGAGATAACACCCCCCCCATTACGTCATGCTTCAGAAATGTGGAAAATGGTCCGTTTTCAAATGTTTTATTTTTGAACGTCAGTTCACATTTGTAGGTGGATCATCAGTGTTAGAGCTAAAATTAGCATGTTTAAAGTGATTTTCATGCTTCCAGGGGCCCTAAACACAAGATTTATGGAATGGTTAAAAGTGCATGAAAATGGCCAATGTACTCACTCTGAGTTCTCAAAAAGGGTTTCTTCACCCCGGGAAGTTAATTAAATACCATTTGGAGGCATTTAATGTTCGAGCAAAAACGGCTGATTTTCGACAAAAGAGATAACACCCCCCCATTACGTCATGCTTCAGGAATGTGGAAAATGGTCCGTTTTCAAATGTTTTATTTTTGAACGTCAGTTCACATTTGTAGGTGGATCATCAGTGTTAGAGCTAAAATTAGCATGTTTAAAGTGATTTTCATGCTTCCAGGGGCCCTAAACACAAGATTTATGGAATGGTTAAAAGTGCATGAAAATGGCAAATTTACTCACTCTGAGTTCTCAAAAAGGGTTTCTTCACCCCGGGAAGTTAATTAAATACCATTTGGAGGCATTTAATGTTCGATCAAAAACGGCTGATTTTCGACAAAAGAGATAACACCCCCCCATTACGTCATGCTTCAGAAATGTGGAAAATGGTCCGTTTTCAAATGTTTTATTTTTGAACGTCAGTTCACATTTGTAGGTGGATCATCAGTGTTAGAGCTAAAATTAGCATGTTTAAAGTGATTTTCATGCTTCCAGGGGCTCGGGAAGTGAATTAAATACTATTTGGAGTCATTTAATGTTCAATCAAAAACAGCTGATTTTTGACAAAAGAGATAACACCCCCCCATTACGTCATGCTTCAGAAATGTGGAAAATGGTCCGTTTTCAAATGTTTTATTTTTGAACGTCAGTTCACATTTGTAGGTGGATCATCAGTGTTAGAGCTAAAATTAGCATGTTTAAAGTGATTTTCATGCTTCCAGGGGCCCTAAACACAAGATTTATGGAATGGTTAAAAGTGCATGAAAATGGCAAATTTACTCACTCTGAGTTCTCAAAAGGGGTTTCTTCACCCCGGGAAGTTAATTAAATACCATTTGGAGGCATTTAATGTTCGAGCAAAAACGGCTGATTTTCGACAAAAGAGATAACACCCCCCCATTACGTCATGCTTCAGGAATGTGGAAAATGGTCCGTTTTCAAATGTTTTATTTTTGAACGTCAGTTCACATTTGTAGGTGGATCATCAGTGCTAGAGCTAAAATTAGCATGTTTAAAGTGATTTTCATGCTTCCAGGGGCTCGGAAAGTGAATTAAATACTATTTGGAGGCATTTAATGTTCAAGCAAAAACAGCTGATTTTTGACAAAAGAGATAACACCCCCCCCATTACCTCATGCTTCAGAAATGTGGAAAATGGTCCGTTTTCAAATGTTTTATTTTTGAACGTCAGTTCACATTTGTAGGTGGATCATCAGTTTTAGAGCTAAAATTAGCATGTTTAAAGTGATTTTCATGCTTCCAGGGGCCCTAAACACAAGATTTATGGAATGGTTAAAAGTGCATGAAAATGGCCAATTTACTCACTCTGAGTTCTCAAAAAGGGTTTCTTCACCCCGGGAAGTTAATTAAATACCATTTGGAGGCATTTAATGTTTGAGCAAAAACGGCTGATTTTTGACAAAAGAGATAACACCCCCCCATTACGTTATGCTTCAGAAATGTGGAAAATGGTCCGTTTTCAAATGTTTTATTTTTGAACGTCAGTTCACATTTGTAGGTGGATCATCAGTGTTAGAGCTAAAATTAGCATGTTTAAAGTGATTTTCATGCTTCCAGGGGCCCTAAACACAAGATTTATGGAATGGTTAAAAGTGCATGAAAATGGCAAATTTACTCACTCTGAGTTCTCAAAAAGGGTTTCTTCACCCCGGGAAGTTAATTAAATACCATTTGGAGGCATTTAATGTTCGATCAAAAACGGCTGATTTTCGACAAAAGAGATAACACCCCCCCATTACGTCATGCTTCAGAAATGTGGAAAATGGTCCGTTTTCAAATGTTTTATTTTTGAACGTCAGTTCACATTTGTAGGTGGATCATCAGTGTTAGAGCTAAAATTAGCATGTTTAAAGTGATTTTCATGCTTCCAGGGGCTCGGGAAGTGAATTAAATACTATTTGGAGTCATTTAATGTTCAATCAAAAACAGCTGATTTTTGACAAAAGAGATAACACCCCCCCCATTACGTCATGCTTCAGAAATGTGGAAAATGGTCCGTTTTCAAATGTTTTATTTTTGAACGTCAGTTCACATTTGTAGGTGGATCATCAGTGTTAGAGCTAAAATTAGCATGTTTAAAGTGATTTTCATGCTTCCAGGGGCCCTAAACACAAGATTTATGGAATGGTTAAAAGTGCATGAAAATGGCAAATTTACTCACTCTGAGTTCTCAAAAAGGGTTTCTTCACCCCGGGAAGTTAATTAAATACCATTTGGAGGCATTTAATGTTCGATCAAAAACAGCTGATTTTCGACAAAAGAGATAACACCCCCCCATTACGTCATGCTTCAGAAATGTGGAAAATGGTCCGTTTTCAAATGTTTTATTTTTGAACGTCAGTTCACATTTGTAGGTGGATCATCAGTGTTAGAGCTAAAATTAGCATGTTTAAAGTGATTTTCATGCTTCCAGGGGCTCGGGAAGTGAATTAAATACTATTTGGAGTCATTTAATGTTCAATCAAAAACAGCTGATTTTTGACAAAAGAGATAACACCCCCCCATTACGTCATGCTTCAGAAATGTGGAAAATGGTCCATTTTCAAATGTTTTATTTTTGAACGTCAGTTCACATTTGTAGGTGGATCATCAGTGTTAGAGCTAAAATTAGCATGTTTAAAGTGATTTTCATGCTTCCAGGGGCTCGGGAAGTGAATTAAATACTATTTGGAGGCATTTAATGTTCAATCAAAAACAGCTGATTTTTGACAAAAGAGATAACACCCCCCCATTACGTCATGCTTCAGAAATGTGGAAAATGGTCCGTTTTCAAATGTTTTATTTTTGAACGTCAGTTCACATTTGTAGGTGGATCATCAGTGTTAGAGCTAAAATTAGCATGTTTAAACTGATTTTCATGCTTCCAGGGGCCCTAAACACAAGATTTATGGAATGGTTAAAAGTGCGCGAAAATGGCCAATTTACTCACTCTGAGTTCTCAAAAAGGGTTTCTTCACCCCGGGAAGTTAATTAAATACCATTTGGAGGCATTTAATGTTCGAGCAAAAACGGCTGATTTTCGACAAAAGAGATAACACCCCCCCATTACGTCATGCTTCAGAAATGTGGAAAATGGTCCGTTTTCAAATGTTTTATTTTTGAACGTCAGTTCACATTTGTAGGTGGATCATCAGTGCTAGAGCTAAAATTAGCATGTTTAAAGTGATTTTCATGCTTCCAGGGGCTCGGAAAGTGAATTAAATACTATTTGGAGGCATTTAATGTTCAAGCAAAAACAGCTGATTTTTGACAAAAGAGATAACACCCCCCCATTACCTCATGCTTCAGAAATGTGGAAAATGGTCTGTTTTCAAATGTTTTATTTTTGAACGTCAGTTCACATTTGTAGGTGGATCATCAGTGTTAGAGCTAAAATTAGCATGTTTAAAGTGATTTTCATGCTTCCAGGGGCCCTAAACACAAGATTTATGGAATGGTTAAAAGTGCATGAAAATGGCCAATTTACTCACTCTGAGTTCTCAAAAAGGGTTTCTTCACCCCGGGAAGTTAATTAAATACCATTTGGAGGCATTTAATGTTTGAGCAAAAACGGCTGATTTTTGACAAAAGAGATAACACCCCCCCATTACGTTATGCTTCAGAAATGTGGAAAATGGTCCGTTTTCAAATGTTTTATTTTTGAACGTCAGTTCACATTTGTAGGTGGATCATCAGTGTTAGAGCTAAAATTAGCATGTTTAAAGTGATTTTCATGCTTCCAGGGGCCCTAAACACAAGATTTATGGAATGGTTAAAAGTGCATGAAAATGGCAAATTTACTCACTCTGAGTTCTCAAAAAGGGTTTCTTCACCCCGGGAAGTTAATTAAATACCATTTGGAGGCATTTAATGTTCGATCAAAAACGGCTGATTTTCGACAAAAGAGATAACACCCCCCCATTACGTCATGCTTCAGAAATGTGGAAAATGGTCCGTTTTCAAATGTTTTATTTTTGAACGTCAGTTCACATTTGTAGGTGGATCATCAGTGTTAGAGCTAAAATTAGCATGTTTAAAGTGATTTTCATGCTTCCAGGGGCTCGGGAAGTGAATTAAATACTATTTGGAGTCATTTAATGTTCAATCAAAAACAGCTGATTTTTGACAAAAGAGATAACACCCCCCCATTACGTCATGCTTCAGAAATGTGGAAAATGGTCCGTTTTCAAATGTTTTATTTTTGAACGTCAGTTCACATTTGTAGGTGGATCATCAGTGTTAGAGCTAAAATTAGCATGTTTAAAGTGATTTTCATGCTTCCAGGGGCTCGGGAAGTGAATTAAATACTATTTGGAGGCATTTAATGTTCAATCAAAAACAGCTGATTTTTGACGAAAGAGATAACACCCCCCCATTACGTCATGCTTCAGAAATGTGGAAAATGGTCCGTTTTCAAATGTTTTATTTTTGAACGTCAGTTCACATTTGTAGGTGGATCATCAGTGTTAGAGCTAAAATTAGCATGTTTAAAGTGATTTTCATGCTTCCAGGGGCCCTAAACACAAGATTTATGGAATGGTTAAAAGTGCATGAAAATGGCCAATTTACTCACTCTGAGTTCTCAAAAAGGGTTTCTTCACCCCGGGAAGTTAATTAAATACCATTTGGAGGCATTTAATGTTGGAGCAAAAACGGCTGATTTTTGACAAAAGAGATAACACCCCCCCATTACGTCATGCTTCAGAAATGTGGAAAATGGTCCGTTTTCAAATGTTTTATTTTTGAACGTCAGTTCACATTTGTAGGTGGATCATCAGTGTTAGAGCTAAAATTAGCATGTTTAAAGTGATTTCATGCTTCCAGGGGCTCGGGAAGTGAATTAAATACTATTTGGAGGCATTTAATGTTCAATCAAAAACATCTGATTTTTGACAAAAGAGATAACACCCCCCCATTACGTCATGCTTCAGAAATGTGGAAAATGGTCCGTTTTCAAACTTTTTATTTTTGAACGTCAGTTCACATTTGTAGGTGGATCATCAGTGTTAGAGCTAAAATTAGCATGTTTAAAGTGATTTTCATGCTTCCAGGGGCCCTAAACACAAGATTTATGGAATGGTTAAAAGTGCATGAAAATGGCCAATTTACTCACTCTGAGTTCTCAAAAAGGGTTTCTTCACCCCGGAAAGTTAATTAAATACCATTTGGAGGCATTTAATGTTCGAGCAAAAACGGCTGATTTTCGACAAAAGAGATAACACCCCCCCATTACGTCATGCTTCAGAAATGTGGAAAATGGTCCATTTTCAAATGTTTTATTTTTGAACGTCAGTTCACATTTGTAGGTGGATCATCAGTGTTAGAGCTAAAATTAGCATGTTTAAAGTGATTTTCATGCTTCCAGGGGCTCGGGAAGTGAATTAAATACTATTTGGAGGCATTTAATGTTCAATCAAAAACAGCTGATTTTTGACAAAAGAGATAACACCCCCCCCATTACGTCATGCTTCAGAAATGTGGAAAATGGTCCGTTTTCAAATGTTTTATTTTTGAACGTCAGTTCACATTTGTAGGTGGATCATCAGTGTTAGAGCTAAAATTAGCATGTTTAAAGTGATTTTCATGCTTCCAGGGGCCCTAAACACAAGATTTATGGAATGGTTAAAAGTGCATGAAAATGGCCAATGTACTCACTCTGAGTTCTCAAAAAGGGTTTCTTCACCCCGGGAAGTTAATTAAATACCATTTGGAGGCATTTAATGTTCGAGCAAAAACGGCTGATTTTCGACAAAAGAGATAACACCCCCCCATTACGTCATGCTTCAGGAATGTGGAAAATGGTCCGTTTTCAAATGTTTTATTTTTGAACGTCAGTTCACATTTGTAGGTGGATCATCAGTGTTAGAGCTAAAATTAGCATGTTTAAAGTGATTTTCATGCTTCCAGGGGCCCTAAACACAAGATTTATGGAATGGTTAAAAGTGCATGAAAATGGCAAATTTACTCACTCTGAGTTCTCAAAAAGGGTTTCTTCACCCCGGGAAGTTAATTAAATACCATTTGGAGGCATTTAATGTTCGATCAAAAACGGCTGATTTTCGACAAAAGAGATAACACCCCCCCATTACGTCATGCTTCAGAAATGTGGAAAATGGTCCGTTTTCAAATGTTTTATTTTTGAACGTCAGTTCACATTTGTAGGTGGATCATCAGTGTTAGAGCTAAAATTAGCATGTTTAAAGTGATTTTCATGCTTCCAGGGGCTCGGGAAGTGAATTAAATACTATTTGGAGTCATTTAATGTTCAATCAAAAACAGCTGATTTTTGACAAAAGAGATAACACCCCCCCATTACGTCATGCTTCAGAAATGTGGAAAATGGTCCGTTTTCAAATGTTTTATTTTTGAACGTCAGTTCACATTTGTAGGTGGATCATCAGTGTTAGAGCTAAAATTAGCATGTTTAAAGTGATTTTCATGCTTCCAGGGGCCCTAAACACAAGATTTATGGAATGGTTAAAAGTGCATGAAAATGGCAAATTTACTCACTCTGAGTTCTCAAAAGGGGTTTCTTCACCCCGGGAAGTTAATTAAATACCATTTGGAGGCATTTAATGTTCGAGCAAAAACGGCTGATTTTCGACAAAAGAGATAACACCCCCCCATTACGTCATGCTTCAGGAATGTGGAAAATGGTCCGTTTTCAAATGTTTTATTTTTGAACGTCAGTTCACATTTGTAGGTGGATCATCAGTGCTAGAGCTAAAATTAGCATGTTTAAAGTGATTTTCATGCTTCCAGGGGCTCGGAAAGTGAATTAAATACTATTTGGAGGCATTTAATGTTCAAGCAAAAACAGCTGATTTTTGACAAAAGAGATAACACCCCCCCCATTACCTCATGCTTCAGAAATGTGGAAAATGGTCCGTTTTCAAATGTTTTATTTTTGAACGTCAGTTCACATTTGTAGGTGGATCATCAGTTTTAGAGCTAAAATTAGCATGTTTAAAGTGATTTTCATGCTTCCAGGGGCCCTAAACACAAGATTTATGGAATGGTTAAAAGTGCATGAAAATGGCCAATTTACTCACTCTGAGTTCTCAAAAAGGGTTTCTTCACCCCGGGAAGTTAATTAAATACCATTTGGAGGCATTTAATGTTTGAGCAAAAACGGCTGATTTTTGACAAAAGAGATAACACCCCCCCATTACGTTATGCTTCAGAAATGTGGAAAATGGTCCGTTTTCAAATGTTTTATTTTTGAACGTCAGTTCACATTTGTAGGTGGATCATCAGTGTTAGAGCTAAAATTAGCATGTTTAAAGTGATTTTCATGCTTCCAGGGGCCCTAAACACAAGATTTATGGAATGGTTAAAAGTGCATGAAAATGGCAAATTTACTCACTCTGAGTTCTCAAAAAGGGTTTCTTCACCCCGGGAAGTTAATTAAATACCATTTGGAGGCATTTAATGTTCCGAGCAAAAACGGCTGATTTTCGACAAAAGAGATAACACCCCCCCATTACGTCATGCTTCAGAAATGTGGAAAATGGTCCGTTTTCAAATGTTTTATTTTTGAACGTCAGTTCACATTTGTAGGTGGATCATCAGTGTTAGAGCTAAAATTAGCATGTTTAAAGTGATTTTCATGCTTCCAGGGGCTCGGGAAGTGAATTAAATACTATTTGGAGGCATTTAATGTTCAATCAAAAACAGCTGATTTTTGACAAAAGAGATAACACCCCCCCATTACGTCATGCTTCAGAAATGTGGAAAATGGTCCGTTTTCAAATGTTTTATTTTTGAACGTCAGTTCACATTTGTAGGTGGATCATCAGTGTTAGAGCTAAAATTAGCATGTTTAAAGTGATTTTCATGCTTCCAGGGGCCCTAAACACAAGATTTATGGAATGGTTAAAAGTGCATGAAAATGGCCAATTTACTCACTCTGAGTTCTCAAAAAGGGTTTCTTCACCCCGGGAAGTTAATTAAATACCATTTGGAGGCATTTAATGTTCGATCAAAAACAGCTGATTTTCGACAAAAGAGATAACACCCCCCCATTACGTCATGCTTCAGAAATGTGGAAAATGGTCCGTTTTCAAATGTTTTATTTTTGAACGTCAGTTCACATTTGTAGGTGGATCATCAGTGTTAGAGCTAAAATTAGCATGTTTAAAGTGATTTTCATGCTTCCAGGGGCTCGGGAAGTGAATTAAATACTATTTGGAGTCATTTAATGTTCAATCAAAAACAGCTGATTTTTGACAAAAGAGATAACACCCCCCCATTACGTCATGCTTCAGAAATGTGGAAAATGGTCCATTTTCAAATGTTTTATTTTTGAACGTCAGTTCACATTTGTAGGTGGATCATCAGTGTTAGAGCTAAAATTAGCATGTTTAAAGTGATTTTCATGCTTCCAGGGGCTCGGGAAGTGAATTAAATACTATTTGGAGGCATTTAATGTTCAATCAAAAACAGCTGATTTTTGACAAAAGAGATAACACCCCCCCATTACGTCATGCTTCAGAAATGTGGAAAATGGTCCGTTTTCAAATGTTTTATTTTTGAACGTCAGTTCACATTTGTAGGTGGATCATCAGTGTTAGAGCTAAAATTAGCATGTTTAAACTGATTTTCATGCTTCCAGGGGCCCTAAACACAAGATTTATGGAATGGTTAAAAGTGCGCGAAAATGGCCAATTTACTCACTCTGAGTTCTCAAAAAGGGTTTCTTCACCCCGGGAAGTTAATTAAATACCATTTGGAGGCATTTAATGTTCGAGCAAAAACGGCTGATTTTCGACAAAAGAGATAACACCCCCCCATTACGTCATGCTTCAGAAATGTGGAAAATGGTCCGTTTTCAAATGTTTTATTTTTGAACGTCAGTTCACATTTGTAGGTGGATCATCAGTGCTAGAGCTAAAATTAGCATGTTTAAAGTGATTTTCATGCTTCCAGGGGCTCGGAAAGTGAATTAAATACTATTTGGAGGCATTTAATGTTCAAGCAAAAACAGCTGATTTTTGACAAAAGAGATAACACCCCCCCATTACCTCATGCTTCAGAAATGTGGAAAATGGTCTGTTTTCAAATGTTTTATTTTTGAACGTCAGTTCACATTTGTAGGTGGATCATCAGTGTTAGAGCTAAAATTAGCATGTTTAAAGTGATTTTCATGCTTCCAGGGGCCCTAAACACAAGATTTATGGAATGGTTAAAAGTGCATGAAAATGGCCAATTTACTCACTCTGAGTTCTCAAAAAGGGTTTCTTCACCCCGGGAAGTTAATTAAATACCATTTGGAGGCATTTAATGTTTGAGCAAAAACGGCTGATTTTTGACAAAAGAGATAACACCCCCCCATTACGTTATGCTTCAGAAATGTGGAAAATGGTCCGTTTTCAAATGTTTTATTTTTGAACGTCAGTTCACATTTGTAGGTGGATCATCAGTGTTAGAGCTAAAATTAGCATGTTTAAAGTGATTTTCATGCTTCCAGGGGCCCTAAACACAAGATTTATGGAATGGTTAAAAGTGCATGAAAATGGCAAATTTACTCACTCTGAGTTCTCAAAAAGGGTTTCTTCACCCCGGGAAGTTAATTAAATACCATTTGGAGGCATTTAATGTTCGATCAAAAACGGCTGATTTTCGACAAAAGAGATAACACCCCCCCATTACGTCATGCTTCAGAAATGTGGAAAATGGTCCGTTTTCAAATGTTTTATTTTTGAACGTCAGTTCACATTTGTAGGTGGATCATCAGTGTTAGAGCTAAAATTAGCATGTTTAAAGTGATTTTCATGCTTCCAGGGGCTCGGGAAGTGAATTAAATACTATTTGGAGTCATTTAATGTTCAATCAAAAACAGCTGATTTTTGACAAAAGAGATAACACCCCCCCATTACGTCATGCTTCAGAAATGTGGAAAATGGTCCGTTTTCAAATGTTTTATTTTTGAACGTCAGTTCACATTTGTAGGTGGATCATCAGTGTTAGAGCTAAAATTAGCATGTTTAAAGTGATTTTCATGCTTCCAGGGGCTCGGGAAGTGAATTAAATACTATTTGGAGGCATTTAATGTTCAATCAAAAACAGCTGATTTTTGACGAAAGAGATAACACCCCCCCATTACGTCATGCTTCAGAAATGTGGAAAATGGTCCGTTTTCAAATGTTTTATTTTTGAACGTCAGTTCACATTTGTAGGTGGATCATCAGTGTTAGAGCTAAAATTAGCATGTTTAAAGTGATTTTCATGCTTCCAGGGGCCCTAAACACAAGATTTATGGAATGGTTAAAAGTGCATGAAAATGGCCAATTTACTCACTCTGAGTTCTCAAAAAGGGTTTCTTCACCCCGGAAAGTTAATTAAATACCATTTGGAGGCATTTAATGTTCGAGCAAAAACGGCTGATTTTCGACAAAAGAGATAACACCCCCCCATTACGTCATGCTTCAGAAATGTGGAAAATGGTCCGTTTTCAAATGTTTTATTTTTGAACGTCAGTTCACATTTGTAGGTGGATCATCAGTGCTAGAGCTAAAATTAGCATGTTTAAAGTGATTTTCATGCTTCCAGGGGCTCGGAAAGTGAATTAAATACTATTTGGAGGCATTTAATGTTCAAGCAAAAACAGCTGATTTTTGACAAAAGAGATAACACCCCCCCATTACCTCATGCTTCAGAAATGTGGAAAATGGTCCGTTTTCAAATGTTTTATTTTTGAACGTCAGTTCACATTTGTAGGTGGATCATCAGTGTTAGAGCTAAAATTAGCATGTTTAAAGTGATTTTCATGCTTCCAGGGGCCCTAAACACAAGATTTATGGAATGGTTAAAAGTGCATGAAAATGGCCAATGTACTCACTCTGAGTTCTCAAAAAGGGTTTCTTCACCCCGGGAAGTTAATTAAATACCATTTGGAGGCATTTAATGTTCGAGCAAAAACGGCTGATTTTCGACAAAAGAGATAACACCCCCCCATTACGTCATGCTTCAGGAATGTGGAAAATGGTCCGTTTTCAAATGTTTTATTTTTGAACGTCAGTTCACATTTTTAGGTGGATCATCAGTGTTAGAGCTAAAATTAGCATGTTTAAAGTGATTTTCATGCTTCCAGGGGCTCGGGAAGTGAATTAAATACTATTTGGAGGCATTTAATGCTCAATCAAAAACAGCTGATTTTTGACAAAAGAGATAACACCCCCCCATTACGTCATGCTTCAGAAATGTGGAAAATGGTCCATTTTCAAATGTTTTATTTTTGAACGTCAGTTCACATTTGTAAGTGGATCATCAGTGTTAGAGCTAAAATTAGCATGTTTAAAGTGATTTTCATGCTTCCAGGGGCCCTAAACACAAGATTTATGGAATGGTTAAAAGTCCATGAAAATGGCCAATTTACTCACTCTGAGTTCTCTAAAAGGGTTTCTTCACCCCGGGAAGTTAATTAAATACCATTTGGAGGCATTTAATGTTCGATCAAAAACGGCTGATTTTCGACAAAAGAGATAACACCCCCCCATTACGTCATGCTTCAGAAATGTGGAAAATGGTCCGTTTTCAAATGTTTTATTTTTGAACGTCAGTTCACATTTGTAGGTGGATCATCAGTGTTAGAGCTAAAATTAGCATGTTTAAAGTGATTTTCATGCTTCCAGGGGCTCGGGAAGTGAATTAAATACTATTTGGAGGCATTTAATGTTCAATCAAAAACAGCTGATTTGTGACAAAAGAGATAACACCCCCCCATTACGTCATGCTTCAGAAATGTGGAAAATGGTCCGTTATCAAATGTTTTATTTTTGAACGTCAGTTCACATTTGTAGGTGGATCATCAATGTTAGAGCTAAAATTAGCATGTTTAAAGTGATGTTCATGCTTCCAGGGGCCCTAAACACAAGATTTATGGAATGGTTAAAAGTGCATGAAAATGGCCAATTTACTCACTCTGAGTTCTCAAAAAGGGTTTCTTCACCCCGGGAAGTTAATTAAATACCATTTGGAGGCATTTAATGTTCGAGCACAAACGGCTGATTTTTGACAAAAGAGATAACACCCCCCCATTACGTCATGCTTCAGAAATGTGGAAAATGGTCCGTTTTCAAATGTTTTATTTTTGAACGTCAGTTCACATTTGTAGGTGGATCATCAGTGTTAGAGCTAAAATTAGCATGTTTAAACTGATTTTCATGCTTCCAGGGGCCCTAAACACAAGATTTATGGAATGGTTAAAAGTGCGCGAAAATGGCCAATTTACTCACTCTGAGTTCTCAAAAAGGGTTTCTTCACCCCGGGAAGTTAATTAAATACCATTTGGAGGCATTTAATGTTCGAGCAAAAACGGCTGATTTTCGACAAAAGAGATAACACCCCCCCATTACGTCATGCTTCAGAAATGTGGAAAATGGTCCATTTTCAAATGTTTTATTTTTGAACGTCAGTTCACATTTGTAGGTGGATCATCAGTGTTAGAGCTAAAATTAGCATGTTTAAAGTGATTTTCATGCTTCCAGGGGCCCTAAACACAAGATTTATGGAATGGTTAAAAGTGCATGAAAATGGCCAATTTACTCACTCTGAGTTCTCAAAAAGGGTTTCTTCACCCCGGGAAGTTAATTAAATACCATTTGGAGGCATTTAATGTTCGAGCAAAAACGGCTGATTTTTGACAAAAGAGATAACACCCCCCCATTACGTCATGCTTCAGAAATGTGGAAAATGGTCCGTTTTCAAATGTTTTATTTTTGAACGTCAGTTCACATTTGTAGGTGGATCATCAGTGTTAGAGCTAAAATTAGCATGTTTAAAGTGATTTTCATGCTTCCAGGGGCTCGGGAAGTGAATTAAATACTATTTGGAGGCATTTAATGTTCAATCAAAAACAGCTGATTTTTGACAAAAGAGATAACACCCCCCCATTACGTCATGCTTCAGAAATGTGGAAAATGGTCCGTTTTCAAATGTTTTATTTTTGAACGTCAGTTCACATTTGTAGGTGGATCATCAGTGTTAGAGCTAAAATTAGCATGTTTAAACTGATTTTCATGCTTCCAGGGGCCCTAAACACAAGATTTATGGAATGGTTAAAAGTGCGCGAAAATGGCCAATTTACTCACTCTGAGTTCTCAAAAAGGGTTTCTTCACCCCGGGAAGTTAATTAAATACCATTTGGAGGCATTTAATGTTCGAGCAAAAACGGCTGATTTTCGACAAAAGAGATAACACCCCCCCATTACGTCATGCTTCAGAAATGTAGAAAATGGTCCATTTTCAAATGTTTTATTTTTGAACGTCAGTTCACATTTGTAGGTGGATCATCAGTGTTAGAGCTAAAATTAGCATGTTTAAAGTGATTTTCATGCTTCCAGGGGCTCGGGAAGTGAATTAAATACTATTTGGAGGCATTTAATGTTCAAGCAAAAACAGCTGATTTTTGACAAAAGAGATAACACCCCCCCATTACGTCATGCTTCAGAAATTTGGAAAATGGTCCGTTTTCAAATGTTTTATTTTTGAACGTCAGTTCACATTTGTAGGTGGATCATCAGTGTTAGAGCTAAAATTAGCATGTTTAAAGTGATTTTCATGCTTCCAGGGGCCCTAAACACAAGATTTATGGAATGGTTAAAAGTGCGCGAAAATGGCCAATTTACTCACTCTGAGTTCTCAAAAAGGGTTTCTTCACCCCGGGAAGTTAATTAAATACCATTTGGAGGCATTTAATGTTGGAGCAAAAACGGCTGATTTTTGACAAAAGAGATAACACCCCCCCATTACGTCATGCTTCAGAAATGTGGAAAATGGTCCGTTTTCAAATGTTTTATTTTTGAACGTCAGTTCACATTTGTAGGTGGATCATCAGTGTTAGAGCTAAAATTAGCATGTTTAAAGTGATTTCATGCTTCCAGGGGCTCGGGAAGTGAATTAAATACTATTTGGAGGCATTTAATGTTCAATCAAAAACAGCTGATTTTTGACAAAAGAGATAACACCCCCCCCATTACGTCATGCTTCAGAAATGTGGAAAATGGTCCGTTTTCAAACTTTTTATTTTTGAACGTCAGTTCACATTTGTAGGTGGATCATCAGTGTTAGAGCTAAAATTAGCATGTTTAAAGTGATTTTCATGCTTCCAGGGGCCCTAAACACAAGATTTATGGATTGGTTAAAAGTGCATGAAAATGGCCAATTTACTCACTCTGAGTTCTCAAAAAGGGTTTCTTCACCCCGGAAAGTTAATTAAATACCATTTGGAGGCATTTAATGTTCGAGCAAAAACGGCTGATTTTCAACAAAAGAGATAACACCCCCCCATTACGTCATGCTTCAGAAATGTGGAAAATGGTCCGTTTTCAAATGTTTTATTTTTGAACGTCAGTTCACATTTGTAGGTGGATCATCAGTGTTAGAGCTAAAATTAGCATGTTTAAAGTGATTTTCATGCTTCCAGGGGCTCGGGAAGTGAATTAAATACTATTTGGAGGCATTTAATGTTCAATCAAAAACAGCTGATTTTTGACAAAAGAGATAACACCCCCCCATTACGTCATGCTTCAGAAATGTGGAAAATGGTCCGTTTTCAAATGTTTTATTTTTGAACGTCAGTTCACATTTGTAGGTGGATCATCAGTGTTAGAGCTAAAATTAGCATGTTTAAAGTGATTTTCATGCTTCCAGGGGCCCTAAACACAAGATTTATGGAATGGTTAAAAGTGCATGAAAATGGCCAATGTACTCACTCTGAGTTCTCAAAAAGGGTTTCTTCACCCCGGGAAGTTAATTAAATACCATTTGGAGGCATTTAATGTTCGAGCAAAAACGGCTGATTTCCGACAAAAGAGATAACACCCCCCCATTACGTCATGCTTCAGGAATGTGGAAAATGGTCCGTTTTCAAATGTTTTATTTTTGAACGTCAGTTCACATTTGTAGGTGGATCATCATTGTTAGAGCTAAAATTAGCATGTTTAAAGTGATTTTCATGCTTCCAGGGGCTCGGGAAGTGAATTAAATACTATTTGGAGGCATTTAATGTTCAATCAAAAACAGCTGATTTTTGACAAAAGAGATAACACCCCCCCCCCATTACGTCATGCTTCAGAAATGTGGAAAATGGTCCGTTTTCAAATGTTTTATTTTTGAACATCAGTTCACATTTGTAGGTGGATCATCAGTGTTAGAGCAAAAATTAGCATGTTTAAAGTGATTTTCATGCTTCCAGGGGCCCTAAACACAAGATTTATGGAATGGTTAAAAGTGCGCGAAAATGGCCAATTTACTCACTCTGAGTTCTCAAAAAGGGTTTCTTCACCCCGGGAAGTTAATTAAATACCATTTGGAGGCATTTAATGTTCGAGCAAAAACGGCTGATTTTCGACAAAAGAGATAACACCCCCCCATTACGTCATGCTTCAGAAATGTGGAAAATGGTCCGTTTTCAAATGTTTTATTTTTGAACGTCAGTTCACATTTGTAGGTGGATCATCAGTGTTAGAGCTAAAATTAGCATGTTTAAAGTGATTTTCATGCTTCCAGGGGCTGGGGAAGTGAATTAAATACTATTTGGAGGCATTTAATGTTCAATCAAAAACAGCTGATTTTTGACAAAAGAGATAACACCCCCCCCATTACGTCATGCTTCAGAAATGTGGAAAATGGTCCGTTTTCAAATGTTTTATTTTTGAACGTCAGTTCACATTTGTAGGTGGATCATCAGTGTTAGAGCTAAAATTAGCATGTTTAAAGTGATTTTCATGCTTCCAGGGGCCCTAAACACAAGATTTATGGAATGGTTAAAAGTACATGAAAATGGCCAATGTACTCACTCTGAGTTCTCAAAAAGGGTTTCTTCACCCCGGGAAGTTAATTAAATACCATTTGGAGGCATTTAATGTTCGAGCAAAAACGGCTGATTTTCGACAAAAGAGATAACACCCCCCCATTACGTCATGCTTCAGGAATGTGGAAAATGGTCCGTTTTCAAATGTTTTATTTTTGAACGTCAGTTCACATTTGTAGGTGGATCATCAGTGTTAGAGCTAAAATTAGCATGTTTAAAGTGATTTTCATGCTTCCAGGGGCTCGGGAAGTGAATTAAATACTATTTGGAGGCATTTAATGTTCAATCAAAAACAGCTGATTTTTGACAAAAGAGATAACACCCCCCCTATTACGTCATGCTTCAGAAATGTGGAAAATGGTCCGTTTTCAAATGTTTTATTTTTGAACGTCAGTTCACATTTGTAGGTGGATCATCAGTGTTAGAGCTAAAATTAGCATGTTTAAAGTGATTTTCATGCTTCCAGGGGCCCTAAACACAAGATTTATGGAATGGTTAAAAGTGCGCGAAAATGGCCAATTTACTCACTCTGAGTTCTCAAAAAGGGTTTCTTCACCCCGGAAAGTTAATTAAATACCATTTGGAGGCATTTAATGTTCGAGCAAAAACGGCTGATTTTCGACAAAAGAGATACCCCCCCATTACGTCATGCTTCAGAAATGTGGAAAATGGTCCATTTTCAAATGTTTTATTTTTGAACGTCAGTTCACATTTGTAGGTGGATCATCAGTGTTAGAGCTAAAATTAGCATGTTTAAAGTGATTTTCATGCTTCCAGGGGCTCGGGAAGTGAATTAAATACTATTTGGAGGCATTTAATGTTCAATCTAAAACAGCTGATTTTTGACAAAAGAGATAACACCCCCCCATTAAGTCATGCTTCAGAAATGTGGAAAATGGTCAGTTTTCAAATGTTTTATTTTTGAACGTCAGTTCACATTTGTAGGTGGATCATCAGTGTTAGAGCTAAAATTAGCATGTTTAAAGTGATTTTCATGCTTCCAGGGGCCCTAAACACAAGATTTATGGAATGGTTAAAAGTGCATGAAAATGGCCAATTTACTCACTCTGAGTTCTCAAAAAGGGTTTCTTCACCCCGGGAAGTTAATTAAATACCATTTGGAGGCATTTAATGTTTGAGCAAAAACGGCTGATTTTTGACAAAAGAGATAACACCCCCCCATTACGTTATGCTTCAGAAATGTGGAAAATGGTCCGTTTTCAAATGTTTTATTTTTGAACGTCAGTTCACATTTGTAGGTGGATCATCAGTGTTAGAGCTAAAATTAGCATGTTTAAAGTGATTTTCATGCTTCCAGGGGCCCTAAACACAAGATTTATGGAATGGTTAAAAGTGCATGAAAAAGGCAAATTTACTCACTCTGAGTTCTCAAAAAGGGTTTCTTCACCCCGGGAAGTTAATTAAATACCATTTGGAGGCATTTAATGTTCGATCAAAAACGGCTGATTTTCGACAAAAGAGATAACACCCCCCCATTACGTCATGCTTCAGAAATGTGGAAAATGGTCCGTTTTCAAATGTTTTATTTTTGAACGTCAGTTCACATTTGTAGGTGGATCATCAGTGTTAGAGCTAAAATTAGCATGTTTAAAGTGATTTTCATGCTTCCAGGGGCTCGGGAAGTGAATTAAATACTATTTGGAGGCATTTAATGTTCAATCAAAAACAGCTGATTTTTGACAAAAGAGATAACACCCCCCCATTACGTCATGCTTCAGAAATGTGGAAAATGGTCCGTTTTCAAATGTTTTATTTTTGAACGTCAGTTCACATTTGTAGGTGGATCATCAGTGTTAGAGCTAAAATTAGCATGTTTAAACTGATTTTCATGCTTCCAGGGGCCCTAAACACAAGATTTATGGAATGGTTAAAAGTGCGCGAAAATGGCCAATTTACTCACTCTGAGTTCTCAAAAAGGGTTTCTTCACCCCGGGAAGGTAATTAAATACCATTTGGAGGCATTTAATGTTCGAGCAAAAACGGCTGATTTTCGACAAAAGAGATAACACCCCCCCATTACGTCATGCTTCAGAAATGTGGAAAATGGTCCGTTTTCAAATGTTTTATTTTTGAACGTCAGTTCACATTTGTAGGTGGATCATCAGTGCTAGAGCTAAAATTAGCATGTTTAAAGTGATTTTCATGCTTCCAGGGGCTCGGAAAGTGAATTAAATACTATTTGGAGGCATTTAATGTTCAAGCAAAAACAGCTGATTTTTGACAAAAGAGATAACACCCCCCCATTGTCTCATGCTTCAGAAATGTGGAAAATGGTCCGTTTTCAAATGTTTTATTTTTGAACGTCAGTTCACATTTGTAGGTGGATCATCAGTGTTAGAGCTAAAATTAGCATGTTTAAAGTGATTTTCATGCTTCCAGGGGCCCTAAACACAAGATTTATGGAATGGTTAAAAGTGCATGAAAATGGCCAATTTACTCACTCTGAGTTCTCAAAAAGGGTTTCTTCACCCCGGGAAGTTAATTAAATACCATTTGGAGGCATTTAATGTTTGAGCAAAAACGGCTGATTTTTGACAAAAGAGATAACACCCCCCCATTACGTTATGCTTCAGAAATGTGGAAAATGGTCCGTTTTCAAATGTTTTATTTTTGAACGTCAGTTCACATTTGTAGGTGGATCATCAGTGTTAGAGCTAAAATTAGCATGTTTAAAGTGATTTTCATGCTTCCAGGGGCCCTAAACACAAGATTTATGGAATGGTTAAAAGTGCATGAAAATGGCAAATTTACTCACTCTGAGTTCTCAAAAAGGGTTTCTTCACCCCGGGAAGTTAATTAAATACCATTTGGAGGCATTTAATGTTCGATCAAAAACGGCTGATTTTCGACAAAAGAGATAACACCCCCCCATTACGTCATGCTTCAGAAATGTGGAAAATGGTCCGTTTTCAAATGTTTTATTTTTGAACGTCAGTTAACATTTGTAGGTGGATCATCAGTGCTAGAGCTAAAATTAGCATGTTTAAAGTGATTTTCATGCTTCCAGGGGCTCGGAAAGTGAATTAAATACTATTTGGAGGCATTTAATGTTCAATCAAAAACAGCTGATTTTTGACAAAAGAGATAACACCCCCCCATTACGTCATGCTTCACAAATGTGGAAAATGGTCCGTTTTCAAATGTTTTATTTTTGAACGTCAGTTCACATTTGTAGGTGGATCATCAGTGTTAGAGCTAAAATTAGCATGTTTAAACTGATTTACATGCTTCCAGGGGCCCTAAACACAAGATTTATGGAATGGTTAAAAGTGCGCGAAAATGGCCAATTTACTCACTCTGAGTTCTCAAAAAGGGTTTCTTCACCCCGGGAAGTTAATTAAATACCATTTGGAGGCATTTAATGTTCGAGCAAAAACGGCTGATTTTCGACAAAAGAGATAACACCCCCCCATTACGTCATGGTTCAGAAATGTGGAAAATGGTCCATTTTCAAATGTTTTATTTTTGAACGTCAGTTCCCATTTGTAGGTGGATCATCAGTGTTAGAGCTAAAATTAGCATGTTTAAAGTGATTTCATGCTTCCAGGGGCTCGGGAAGTGAATTAAATACTATTTGGAGGCATTTAATGTTCAATCAAAAACAGCTGATTTTTGACAAAAGAGATAACACCCCCCCATTACGTCATGCTTCAGAAATGTGGAAAATGGTCCGTTTTCAAATGTTTTATTTTTGAACGTCAGTTCACATTTGTAGGTGGATCATCAGTGTTAGAGCTAAAATTAGCATGTTTAAAGTGATTTTCATGCTTCCAGGGGCCCTAAACACAAGATTTATGGAATGGTTAAAAGTGCATGAAAATGGCCAATGTACTCACTCTGAGTTCTCAAAAAGGGTTTCTTCACCCCGGGAAGTTAATTAAATACCATTTGGAGGCATTTAATGTTCGAGCAAAAACGGCTGATTTTCGACAAAAGAGATAACACCCCCCCATTACGTCATGCTTCAGGAATGTGGAAAATGGTCCGTTTTCAAATGTTTTAATTTTGAACGTCAGTTCACATTTTTAGGTGGATCATCAGTGTTAGAGCTAAAATTAGCATGTTTAAAGTGATTTTCATGCTTCCAGGGGCTCGTGAAGTGAATTAAATACTATTTGGAGGCATTTAATGCTCAATCAAAAACAGCTGATTTTTGACAAAAGAGATAACACCCCCCCATTACGTCATGCTTCAGAAATGTGGAAAATGGTCCATTTTCAAATGTTTTATTTTTGAACGTCAGTTCACATTTGTAAGTGGATCATCAGTGTTAGAGCTAAAATTAGCATGTTTAAAGTGATTTTCATGCTTCCAGGGGCCCTAAACACAAGATTTATGGAATGGTTAAAAGTCCATGAAAATGGCCAATTTACTCACTCTGAGTTCTCAAAAAGGGTTTCTTCACCCCGGTAAGTTAATTAAATACCATTTGGAGGCATTTAATGTTCGATCAAAAACGGCTGATTTTCGACAAAAGAGATAACACCCCCCCATTACGTCATGCTTCAGAAATGTGGAAAATGGTCCGTTTTCAAATGTTTTATTTTTGAACGTCAGTTCACATTTGTAGGTGGATCATCAGTGTTAGAGCTAAAATTAGCATGTTTAAAGTGATTTTCATGCTTCCAGGGGCTCGGGAAGTGAATTAAATACTATTTGGAGGCATTTAATGTTCAATCAAAAACAGCTGATTTGTGACAAAAGAGATAACACCCCCCCATTACGTCATGCTTCAGAAATGTGGAAAATGGTCCGTTATCAAATGTTTTATTTTTGAACGTCAGTTCACATTTGTAGGTGGATCATCAGTGTTAGAGCTAAAATTAGCATGTTTAAAGTGATTTTCATGCTTCCAGGGGCCCTAAACACAAGATTTATGGAATGGTTAAAAGTGCATGAAAATGGCCAATTTACTCACTCTGAGTTCTCAAAAAGGGTTTCTTCACCCCGGGAAGTTAATTAAATACCATTTGGAGGCATTTAATGTTCGAGCAAAAACGGCTGATTTTTGACAAAAGAGATAACACCCCCCCATTACGTCATGCTTCAGAAATGTGGAAAATGGTCCGTTTTCAAATGTTTTATTTTTGAACGTCAGTTCACATTTGTAGGTGGATCATCAGTGTTAGAGCTAAAATTAGCATGTTTAAAGTGATTTTCATGCTTCCAGGGGCCCTAAACACAAGATTTATGGAATGGTTAAAAGTGCATGAAAATGGCCAATTTACTCACTCTGAGTTCTCAAAAAGGGTTTCTTCACCCCGGGAAGTTAATTAAATACCATTTGGAGGCATTTAATGTTCGAGCAAAAACGGCTGATTTTCGACAAAAGAGATAACACCCCCCCATTACGTCATGCTTCAGAAATGTGGAAAATGGTCCGTTTTCAAATGTTTTATTTTTGAACGTCGGTTCACATTTGTAGGTGGATCATCAGTGTTAGAGCTAAAATTAGCATGTTTAAAGTGATTTTCATGCTTCCAGGGGCTCGGGAAGTGAATTAAATACTATTTGGAGGCATTTAATGTTCAATCAAAAACAGCTGATTTTTGACAAAAGAGATAACACCCCCCCATTACGTCATGCTTCAGAAATGTGGAAAATGGTCCGTTTTCAAATGTTTTATTTTTGAACGTCAGTTCACATTTGTAGGTGGATCATCAGTGTTAGAGCTAAAATTAGCATGTTTAAACTGATTTTCATGCTTCCAGGGGCCCTAAACACAAGATTTATGGAATGGTTAAAAGTGCGCGAAAATGGCCAATTTACTCACTCTGAGTTCTCAAAAAGGGTTTCTTCACCCCGGGAAGTTAATTAAATACCATTTGGAGGCATTTAATGTTCGAGCAAAAACGGCTGATTTTCGACAAAAGAGATAACACCCCCCCATTACGTCATGCTTCAGAAATGTGGAAAATGGTCCATTTTCAAATGTTTTATTTTTGAACGTCAGTTCACATTTGTAGGTGGATCATCAGTGTTAGAGCTAAAATTAGCATGTTTAGAGTGATTTTCATGCTTCCAGGGGCCCTAAACACAAGATTTATGGAATGGTTAAAAGTGCATGAAAATGGCCAATTTACTCACTCTGAGTTCTCAAAAAGGGTTTCTTCACCCCGGGAAGTTAATTAAATACCATTTGGAGGCATTTAATGTTCGAGCAAAAACGGCTGATTTTTGACAAAAGAGATAACACCCCCCCATTACGTCATGCTTCAGAAATATGGAAAATGGTCCGTTTTCAAATGTTTTATTTTTGAACGTCAGTTCACATTTGTAGGTGGATCATCAGTGTTAGAGCTAAAATTAGCATGTTTAAAGTGATTTTCATGCTTCCAGGGGCTCGGGAAGTGAATTAAATACTATTTGGAGGCATTTAATGTTCAATCAAAAACAGCTGATTTTTGACAAAAGAGATAACACCCCCCCATTACGTCATGCTTCAGAAATGTGGAAAATGGTCCGTTTTCAAATGTTTTATTTTTGAACGTCAGTTCACATTTGTAGGTGGATCATCAGTGTTAGAGCTAAAATTAGCATGTTTAAACTGATTTTCATGCTTCCAGGGGCCCTAAACACAAGATTTATGGAATGGTTAAAAGTGCGCGAAAATGGCCAATTTACTCACTCTGAGTTCTCAAAAAGGGTTTCTTCACCCCGGGAAGTTAATTAAATACCATTTGGAGGCATTTAATGTTCGAGCAAAAACGGCTGATTTTCGACAAAAGAGATAACACCCCCCCATTACGTCATGCTTCAGAAATGTGGAAAATGGTCCATTTTCAAATGTTTTATTTTTGAACGTCAGTTCACATTTGTAGGTGGATCATCAGTGTTAGAGCTAAAATTAGCATGTTTAAAGTGATTTTCATGCTTCCAGGGGCTCGGGAAGTGAATTAAATACTATTTGGAGGCATTTAATGTTCAAGCAAAAACAGCTGATTTTTGACAAAAGAGATAACACCCCCCCATTACGTCATGCTTCAGAAATTTGGAAAATGGTCCGTTTTCAAATGTTTTATTTTTGAACGTCAGTTCACATTTGTAGGTGGATCATCAGTGTTAGAGCTAAAATTAGCATGTTTAAAGTGATTTCATGCTTCCAGGGGCTCGGGAAGTGAATTAAATACTATTTGGAGGCATTTAATGTTCAATCAAAAACAGCTGATTTTTGACAAAAGAGATAACACCCCCCCCATTACGTCATGCTTCAGAAATGTGGAAAATGGTCCGTTTTCAAACTTTTTATTTTTGAACGTCAGTTCACATTTGTAGGTGGATCATCAGTGTTAGAGCTAAAATTAGCATGTTTAAAGTGATTTTCATGCTTCCAGGGGCCCTAAACACAAGATTTATGGAATGGTTAAAAGTGCATGAAAATGGCCAATTTACTCACTCTGAGTTCTCAAAAAGGGTTTCTTTACCCCGGAAAGTTAATTAAATACCATTTGGAGGCATTTAATGTTCGAGCAAAAACGGCTGATTTTCGACAAAAGAGATAACACCCCCCCATTACGTCATGCTTCAGAAATGTGGAAAATGGTCCATTTTCAAATGTTTTATTTTTGAACGTCAGTTCACATTTGTAGGTGGATCATCAGTGTTAGAGCTAAAATTAGCATGTTTAAAGTGATTTTCATGCTTCCAGGGGCTCGGGAAGTGAATTAAATACTATTTGGAGGCATTTAATGTTCAATCAAAAACAGCTGATTTTTGACAAAAGAGATAACACCCCCCCCATTACGTCATGCTTCAGAAATGTGGAAAATGGTCCGTTTTCAAATGTTTTATTTTTGAACGTCAGTTCACATTTGTAGGTGGATCATCAGTGTTAGAGCTAAAATTAGCATGTTTAAAGTGATTTTCATGCTTCCAGGGGCCCTAAACACAAGATTTATGGAATGGTTAAAAGTGCATGAAAATGGCCAATGTACTCACTCTGAGTTCTCAAAAAGGGTTTCTTCACCCCGGGAAGTTAATTAAATACCATTTGGAGGCATTTAATGTTCGAGCAAAAACGGCTGATTTTCGACAAAAGAGATAACACCCCCCCATTACGTCATGCTTCAGGAATGTGGAAAATGGTCCGTTTTCAAATGTTTTATTTTTGAACGTCAGTTCACATTTGTAGGTGGATCATCATTGTTAGAGCTAAAATTAGCATGTTTAAAGTGATTTTCATGCTTCCAGGGGCTCGGGAAGTGAATTAAATACTATTTGGAGGCATTTAATGTTCAATCAAAAACAGCTGATTTTTGACAAAAGAGATAACACCCCCCCCCATTACGTCATGCTTCAGAAATGTGGAAAATGGTCCGTTTTCAAATGTTTTATTTTTGAACATCAGTTCACATTTGTAGGTGGATCATCAGTGTTAGAGCTAAAAATAGCATGTTTAAAGTGATTTTCATGCTTCCAGGGGCCCTAAACACAAGATTTATGGAATGGTTAAAAGTGCGCGAAAATGGCCAATTTACTCACTCTGAGTTCTCAAAAAGGGTTTCTTCACCCCGGGAAGTTAATTAAATACCATTTGGAGGCATTTAATGTTCGAGCAAAAACGGCTGATTTTCGACAAAAGAGATAACACCCCCCCATTACGTCATGCTTCAGAAATGTGGAAAATGGTCCGTTTTCAAATGTTTTATTTTTGAACGTCAGTTCACATTTGTAGGTGGATCATCAGTGTTAGAGCTAAAATTAGCATGTTTAAAGTGATTTTCATGCTTCCAGGGGCTGGGGAAGTGAATTAAATACTATTTGGAGGCATTTAATGTTCAATCAAAAACAGCTGATTTTTGACAAAAGAGATAACACCCCCCCATTACGTCATGCTTCAGAAATGTGGAAAATGGTCCGTTTTCAAATGTTTTATTTTTGAACGTCAGTTCACATTTGTAGGTGGATCATCAGTGTTAGAGCTAAAATTAGCATGTTTAAAGTGATTTTCATGCTTCCAGGGGCCCTAAACACAAGATTTATGGAATGGTTAAAAGTACATGAAAATGGCCAATGTACTCACTCTGAGTTCTCAAAAAGGGTTTCTTCACCCCGGGAAGTTAATTAAATACCATTTGGAGGCATTTAATGTTCGAGCAAAAACGGCTGATTTTCGACAAAAGAGATAACACCCCCCCATTACGTCATGCTTCAGGAATGTGGAAAATGGTCCGTTTTCAAATGTTTTATTTTTGAACGTCAGTTCACATTTGTAGGTGGATCATCAGTGTTAGAGCTAAAATTAGCATGTTTAAAGTGATTTTCATGCTTCCAGGGGCTCGGGAAGTGAATTAAATACTATTTGGAGGCATTTAATGTTCAATCAAAAACAGCTGATTTTTGACAAAAGAGATAACACCCCCCCCATTACGTCATGCTTCAGAAATGTGGAAAATGGTCCATTTTCAAATGTTTTATTTTTGAACGTCAGTTCACATTTGTAGGTGGATCATCAGTGTTAGAGCTAAAATTAGCATGTTTAAAGTGATTTTCATGCTTCCAGGGGCCCTAAACACAAGATTTATGGAATGGTTAAAAGTGCATGAAAATGGCCAATTTACTCACTCTGAGTTCTCAAAAAGGGTTTCTTCACCCCGGGAAGTTAATTAAATACCATTTGGAGGCATTTAATGTTTGAGCAAAAACGGCTGATTTTTGACAAAAGAGATAACACCCCCCCATTACGTTATGCTTCAGAAATGTGGAAAATGGTCCGTTTTCAAATGTTTTATTTTTGAACGTCAGTTCACATTTGTAGGTGGATCATCAGTGTTAGAGCTAAAATTAGCATGTTTAAAGTGATTTTCATGCTTTCAGGGGCCCTAAACACAAGATTTATGGAATGGTTAAAAGTGCGCGAAAATGGCCAATTTACTCACTCTGAGTTCTCAAAAAGGGTTTCTTCACCCCGGGAAGTTAATTAAATACCATTTGGAGGCATTTAATGTTCGAGCAAAAACGGCTGATTTTCGACAAAAGAGATAACACCCCCCCATTACGTCATGCTACAGAAATGTGGAAAATGGTCCGTTTTCAAATGTTTTATTTTTGAACGTCAGTTCACATTTGTAGGTGGATCATCAGTGTTAGAGCTAAAATTAGCATGTTTAAAGTGATTTTCATGCTTCCAGGGGCTGGGGAAGTGAATTAAATACTATTTGGAGGCATTTAATGTTCAATCAAAAACAGCTGATTTTTGACAAAAGAGATAACACCCCCCCATTACGTCATGCTTCAGAAATGTGGAAAATGGTCCGTTTTCAAATGTTTTATTTTTGAACGTCAGTTCACATTTGTAGGTGGATCATCAGTGTTAGAGCTAAAATTAGCATGTTTAAAGTGATTTTCATGCTTCCAGGGGCCCTAAACACAAGATTTATGGAATGGTTAAAAGTACATGAAAATGGCCAATGTACTCACTCTGAGTTCTCAAAAAGGGTTTCTTCACCCCGGGAAGTTAATTAAATACCATTTGGAGGCATTTAATGTTCGAGCAAAAACGGCTGATTTTCGACAAAAGAGATAACACCCCCCCATTACGTCATGCTTCAGGAATGTGGAAAATGGTCCGTTTTCAAATGTTTTATTTTTGAACGTCAGTTCACATTTGTAGGTGGATCATCAGTGTTAGAGCTAAAATTAGCATGTTTAAAGTGATTTTCATGCTTCCAGGGGCTCGGGAAGTGAATTAAATACTATTTGGAGGCATTTAATGTTCAATCAAAAACAGCTGATTTTTGACAAAAGAGATAACACCCCCCCTATTACGTCATGCTTCAGAAATGTGGAAAATGGTCCGTTTTCAAATGTTTTATTTTTGAACGTCAGTTCACATTTGTAGGTGGATCATCAGTGTTAGAGCTAAAATTAGCATGTTTAAAGTGATTTTCATGCTTCCAGGGGCCCTAAACACAAGATTTATGGAATGGTTAAAAGTGCGCGAAAATGGCCAATTTACTCACTCTGAGTTCTCAAAAAGGGTTTCTTCACCCCGGAAAGTTAATTAAATACCATTTGGAGGCATTTAATGTTCGAGCAAAAACGGCTGATTTTCGACAAAAGAGATACCCCCCCATTACGTCATGCTTCAGAAATGTGGAAAATGGTCCATTTTCAAATGTTTTATTTTTGAACGTCAGTTCACATTTGTAGGTGGATCATCAGTGTTAGAGCTAAAATTAGCATGTTTAAAGTGATTTTCATGCTTCCAGGGGCCCTAAACACAAGATTTATGGAATGGTTAAAAGTGCATGAAAATGGCCAATTTACTCACTCTGAGTTCTCAAAAAGGGTTTCTTCACCCCGGGAAGTTAATTAAATACCATTTGGAGGCATTTAATGTTTGAGCAAAAACGGCTGATTTTTGACAAAAGAGATAACACCCCCCCATTACGTTATGCTTCAGAAATGTGGAAAATGGTCCGTTTTCAAATGTTTTATTTTTGAACGTCAGTTCACATTTGTAGGTGGATCATCAGTGTTAGAGCTAAAATTAGCATGTTTAAAGTGATTTTCATGCTTCCAGGGGCCCTAAACACAAGATTTATGGAATGGTTAAAAGTGCATGAAAAAGGCAAATTTACTCACTCTGAGTTCTCAAAAAGGGTTTCTTCACCCCGGGAAGTTAATTAAATACCATTTGGAGGCATTTAATGTTCGATCAAAAACGGCTGATTTTCGACAAAAGAGATAACACCCCCCCATTACGTCATGCTTCAGAAATGTGGAAAATGGTCCGTTTTCAAATGTTTTATTTTTGAACGTCAGTTCACATTTGTAGGTGGATCATCAGTGTTAGAGCTAAAATTAGCATGTTTAAAGTGATTTTCATGCTTCCAGGGGCTCGGGAAGTGAATTAAATACTATTTGGAGTCATTTAATGTTCAATCAAAAACAGCTGATTTTTGACAAAAGAGATAACACCCCCCCATTACGTCATGCTTCAGAAATGTGGAAAATGGTCCGTTTTCAAATGTTTTATTTTTGAACGTCAGTTCACATTTGTAGGTGGATCATCAGTGTTAGAGCTAAAATTAGCATGTTTAAAGTGATTTTCATGCTTCCAGGGGCCCTAAACACAAGATTTATGGAATGGTTAAAAGTGCATGAAAATGGCAAATTTACTCACTCTGAGTTCTCAAAAAGGGTTTCTTCACCCCGGGAAGTTAATTAAATACCATTTGGAGGCATTTAATGTTCGATCAAAAACGGCTGATTTTCGACAAAAGAGATAACACCCCCCCATTACGTCATGCTTCAGAAATGTGGAAAATGGTCCATTTTCAAATGTTTTATTTTTGAACGTCAGTTCACATTTGTAGGTGGATCATCAGTGTTAGAGCTAAAATTAGCATGTTTAAAGTGATTTTCATGCTTCCAGGGGCTCGGGAAGTGAATTAAATACTATTTGGAGTCATTTAATGTTCAATCAAAAACAGCTGATTTTTGACAAAAGAGATAACACCCCCCCATTACGTCATGCTTCAGAAATGTGGAAAATGGTCCATTTTCAAATGTTTTATTTTTGAACGTCAGTTCACATCTGTAGGTGGATCATCAGTGTTAGAGCTAAAATTAGCATGTTTAAAGTGATTTTCATGCTTCCAGGGGCTCGGGAAGTGAATTAAATACTATTTGGAGGCATTTAATGTTCAATCAAAAACAGCTGATTTTTGACAAAAGAGATAACACCCCCCCATTACGTCATGCTTCAGAAATGTGGAAAATGGTCCGTTTTCAAATGTTTTATTTTTGAACGTCAGTTCACATTTGTAGGTGGATCATCAGTGTTAGAGCTAAAATTAGCATGTTTAAACTGATTTTCATGCTTCCAGGGGCCCTAAACACAAGATTTATGGAATGGTTAAAAGTGCGCGAAAATGGCCAATTTACTCACTCTGAGTTCTCAAAAAGGGTTTCTTCACCCCGGGAAGTTAATTAAATACCATTTGGAGGCATTTAATGTTCGAGCAAAAACGGCTGATTTTCGACAAAAGAGATAACACCCCCCCATTACGTCATGCTTCAGAAATGTGGAAAATGGTCCGTTTTCAAATGTTTTATTTTTGAACGTCAGTTCACATTTGTAGGTGGATCATCAGTGCTAGAGCTAAAATTAGCATGTTTAAAGTGATTTTCATGCTTCCAGGGGCTCGGAAAGTGAATTAAATACTATTTGGAGGCATTTAATGTTCAAGCAAAAACAGCTGATTTTTGACAAAAGAGATAACACCCCCCCATTACCTCATGCTTCAGAAATGTGGAAAATGGTCCGTTTTCAAATGTTTTATTTTTGAACGTCAGTTCACATTTGTAGGTGGATCATCAGTGTTAGAGCTAAAATTAGCATGTTTAAAGTGATTTTCATGCTTCCAGGGGCCCTAAACACAAGATTTATGGAATGGTTAAAAGTGCATGAAAATGGCAAATTTACTCACTCTGAGTTCTCAAAAAGGGTTTCTTCACCCCGGGAAGTTAATTAAATACCATTTGGAGGCATTTAATGTTCGATCAAAAACGGCTGATTTTCGACAAAAGAGATAACACCCCCCCATTACGTCATGCTTCAGAAATGTGGAAAATGGTCCGTTTTCAAATGTTTTATTTTTGAACGTCAGTTCACATTTGTAGGTGGATCATCAGTGTTAGAGCTAAAATTAGCATGTTTAAAGTGATTTTCATGCTTCCAGGGGCTCGGGAAGTGAATTAAATACTATTTGGAGTCATTTAATGTTCAATCAAAAACAGCTGATTTTTGACAAAAGAGATAACACCCCCCCATTACGTCATGCTTCAGAAATGTGGAAAATGGTCCGTTTTCAAATGTTTTATTTTTGAACGTCAGTTCACATTTGTAGGTGGATCATCAGTGTTAGAGCTAAAATTAGCATGTTTAAAGTGATTTTCATGCTTCCAGGGGCTCGGGAAGTGAATTAAATACTATTTGGAGGCATTTAATGTTCAATCAAAAACAGCTGATTTTTGACAAAAGAGATAACACCCCCGCATTACGTCATGCTTCAGAAATGTGGAAAATGGTCCATTTTCAAATGTTTTATTTTTGAACGTCAGTTCACATTTGTAGGTGGATCATCAGTGTTAGAGCTAAAATTAGCATGTTTAAACTGATTTTCATGCTTCCAGGGGCCCTAAACACAAGATTTATGGAATGGTTAAAAGTGCGCGAAAATGGCCAATTTACTCACTCTGAGTTCTCAAAAAGGGTTTCTTCACCCCGGGAAGTTAATTAAATACCATTTGGAGGCATTTAATGTTCGATCAAAAACGGCTGATTTTCGACAAAAGAGATAACACCCCCCCATTACGTCATGCTTCAGAAATGTGGAAAATGGTCCATTTTCAAATGTTTTATTTTTGAACGTCAGTTCACATTTGTAGGTGGATCATCAGTGTTAGAGCTAAAATTAGCATGTTTAAAGTGATTTCATGCTTCCAGGGGCTCGGGAAGTGAATTAAATACTATTTGGAGGCATTTAATGTTCAATCAAAAACAGCTGATTTTTGACAAAAGAGATAACACCCCCCCATTACGTCATGCTTCAGAAATGTGGAAAATGGTCCGTTTTCAAATGTTTTATTTTTGAACGTCAGTTCACATTTGTAGGTGGATCATCAGTGTTAGAGCTAAAATTAGCATGTTTAAAGTGATTTTCATGCTTCCAGGGGCCCTAAACACAAGATTTATGGAATGGTTAAAAGTGCATGAAAATGGCCAATTTACTCACTCTGAGTTCTCAAAAAGGGTTTCTTCACCCCGGAAAGTTAATTAAATACCATTTGGAGGCATTTAATGTTCGAGCAAAAACGGCTGATTTTCGACAAAAGAGATAACACCCCCCCATTACGTCATGCTTCAGAAATGTGGAAAATGGTCCGTTTTCAAATGTTTTATTTTTGAACGTCAGTTAACATTTGTAGGTGGATCATCAGTGCTAGAGCTAAAATTAGCATGTTTAAAGTGATTTTCATGCTTCCAGGGGCTCGGAAAGTGAATTAAATACTATTTGGAGGCATTTAATGTTCAATCAAAAACAGCTGATTTTTGACAAAAGAGATAACACCCCCCCATTACGTCATGCTTCAGAAATGTGGAAAATGGTCCGTTTTCAAATGTTTTATTTTTGAACGTCAGTTCACATTTGTAGGTGGATCATCAGTGTTAGAGCTAAAATTAGCATGTTTAAACTGATTTTCATGCTTCCAGGGGCCCTAAACACAAGATTTATGGAATGGTTAAAAGTGCGCGAAAATGGCCAATTTACTCACTCTGAGTTCTCAAAAAGGGTTTCTTCACCCCGGGAAGTTAATTAAATACCATTTGGAGGCATTTAATGTTCGAGCAAAAACGGCTGATTTTCGACAAAAGAGATAACACCCCCCCATTACGTCATGCTTCAGAAATGTGGAAAATGGTCCATTTTCAAATGTTTTATTTTTGAACGTCAGTTCACATTTGTAGGTGGATCATCAGTGTTAGAGCTAAAATTAGCATGTTTAAAGTGATTTCATGCTTCCAGGGGCTCGGGAAGTGAATTAAATACTATTTGGAGGCATTTAATGTTCAATCAAAAACAGCTGATTTTTGACAAAAGAGATAACACCCCCCCATTACGTCATGCTTCAGAAATGTGGAAAATGGTCCGTTTTCAAATGTTTTATTTTTGAACGTCAGTTCACATTTGTAGGTGGATCATCAGTGTTAGAGCTAAAATTAGCATGTTTAAAGTGATTTTCATGCTTCCAGGGGCCCTAAACACAAGATTTATGGAATGGTTAAAAGTGCATGAAAATGGCCAATGTACTCACTCTGAGTTCTCAAAAAGGGTTTCTTCACCCCGGGAAGTTAATTAAATACCATTTGGAGGCATTTAATGTTCGAGCAAAAACGGCTGATTTTCGACAAAAGAGATAACACCCCCCCATTACGTCATGCTTCAGGAATGTGGAAAATGGTCCGTTTGCAAATGTTTTAATTTTGAACGTCAGTTCACATTTTTAGGTGGATCATCAGTGTTAGAGCTAAAATTAGCATGTTTAAAGTGATTTTCATGCTTCCAGGGGCTCGTGAAGTGAATTAAATACTATTTGGAGGCATTTAATGCTCAATCAAAAACAGCTGATTTTTGACAAAAGAGATAACACCCCCATTACGTCATGCTTCAGAAATGTGGAAAATGGTCCGTTTTCAAATGTTTTATTTTTGAACGTCAGTTCACATTTGTAGGTGGATCATCAGTGTTAGAGCTAAAATTAGCATGTTTATAGTGATTTTCATGCTTCCAGGGGCCCTAAACACAAGATTTATGGAATGGTTAAAAGTGCATGAAAATGGCAAATTTACTCACTCTGAGTTCTCAAAAAGGGTTTCTTCACCCCGGGAAGTTAATTAAATACCATTTGGAGGCATTTAATGTTCGATCAAAAACGGCTGATTTTCGACAAAAGAGATAACACCCCCCCATTACGTCATGCTTCAGAAATGTGGAAAATGGTCCGTTTTCAAATGTTTTATTTTTGAACGTCAGTTCACATTTGTAGGTGGATCATCAGTGTTAGAGCTAAAATTAGCATGTTTAAAGTGATTTTCATGCTTCCAGGGGCTCGGGAAGTGAATTAAATACTATTTGGAGTCATTTAATGTTCAATCAAAAACAGCTGATTTTTGACAAAAGAGATAACACCCCCCATTACGTCATGCTTCAGAAATGTGGAAAATGGTCCGTTTTCAAATGTTTTATTTTTGAACGTCAGTTCACATTTGTAGGTGGATCATCAGTGTTAGAGCTAAAATTAGCATGTTTAAAGTGATTTTCATGCTTCCAGGGGCTCGGGAAGTGAATTAAATACTATTTGGAGGCATTTAATGTTCAATCAAAAACAGCTGATTTTTGACAAAAGAGATAACACCCCCCCATTACGTCATGCTTCAGAAATGTGGAAAATGGTCCGTTTTCAAATGTTTTATTTTTGAACGTCAGTTCACATTTGTAGGTGGATCATCAGTGTTAGAGCTAAAATTAGCATGTTTAAACAGATTTTCATGCTTCCAGGGGCCCTAAACACAAGATTTATGGAATGGTTAAAAGTGCGCGAAAATGGCCAATTTACTCACTCTGAGTTCTCAAAAAGGGTTTCTTCACCCCGGGAAGTTAATTAAATACCATTTGGAGGCATTTAATGTTCGAGCAAAAACGGCTGATTTTCGACAAAAGAGATAACACCCCCCCATTACGTCATGCTTCAGAAATGTGAAAAATGGTCCATTTTCAAATGTTTTATTTTTGAACGTCAGTTCACATTTGTAGGTGGATCATCAGTGTTAGAGCTAAAATTAGCATGTTTAAAGTGATTTCATGCTTCCAGGGGCTCGGGAAGTGAATTAAATACTATTTGGAGGCATTTAATGTTCAATCAAAAACAGCTGATTTTTGACAAAAGAGATAACACCCCCCCATTACGTCATGCTTCAGAAATGTGGAAAATGGTCCGTTTTCAAATGTTTTATTTTTGAACGTCAGTTCACATTTGTAGGTGGATCATCAGTGTTAGAGCTAAAATTAGCATGTTTAAAGTGATTTTCATGCTTCCAGGGGCCCTAAACACAAGATTTATGGAATGGTTAAAAGTGCATGAAAATGGCCAATTTACTCACTCTGAGTTCTCAAAAAGGGTTTCTTCACCCCGGAAAGTTAATTAAATACCATTTGGAGGCATTTAATGTTCGAGCAAAAACGGCTGATTTTCGACAAAAGAGATAACACCCCCCCATTACGTCATGCTTCAGAAATGTGGAAAATGGTCCGTTTTCAAATGTTTTATTTTTGAACGTCAGTTAACATTTGTAGGTGGATCATCAGTGCTAGAGCTAAAATTAGCATGTTTAAAGTGATTTTCATGCTTCCAGGGGCTCGGAAAGTGAATTAAATACTATTTGGAGGCATTTAATGTTCAATCAAAAACAGCTGATTTTTGACAAAAGAGATAACACCCCCCCATTACGTCATGCTTCAGAAATGTGGAAAATGGTCCGTTTTCAAATGTTTTATTTTTGAACGTCAGTTCACATTTGTAGGTGGATCATCAGTGTTAGAGCTAAAATTAGCATGTTTAAACTGATTTTCATGCTTCCAGGGGCCCTAAACACAAGATTTATGGAATGGTTAAAAGTGCGCGAAAATGGCCAATTTACTCACTCTGAGTTCTCAAAAAGGGTTTCTTCACCCCGGGAAGTTAATTAAATACCATTTGGAGGCATTTAATGTTCGAGCAAAAACGGCTGATTTTCGACAAAAGAGATAACACCCCCCCATTACGTCATGCTTCAGAAATGTGGAAAATGGTCCATTTTCAAATGTTTTATTTTTGAACGTCAGTTCACATTTGTAGGTGGATCATCAGTGTTAGAGCTAAAATTAGCATGTTTAAAGTGATTTCATGCTTCCAGGGGCTCGGGAAGTGAATTAAATACTATTTGGAGGCATTTAATGTTCAATCAAAAACAGCTGATTTTTGACAAAAGAGATAACACCCCCCATTACGTCATGCTTCAGAAATGTGGAAAATGGTCCGTTTTCAAATGTTTTATTTTTGAACGTCAGTTCACATTTGTAGGTGGATCATCAGTGTTAGAGCTGAAATTAGCATGTTTAAAGTGATTTTCATGCTTCCAGGGGCCCTAAACACAAGATTTATGGAATGGTTAAAAGTGCATGAAAATGGCCAATGTACTCACTCTGAGTTCTCAAAAAGGGTTTCTTCACCCCGGGAAGTTAATTAAATACCATTTGGAGGCATTTAATGTTCGAGCAAAAACGGCTGATTTTCGACAAAAGAGATAACACCCCCCCATTACGTCATGCTTCAGGAATGTGGAAAATGGTCCGTTTGCAAATGTTTTAATTTTGAACGTCAGTTCACATTTTTAGGTGGATCATCAGTGTTAGAGCTAAAATTAGCATGTTTAAAGTGATTTTCATGCTTCCAGGGGCTCGTGAAGTGAATTAAATACTATTTGGAGGCATTTAATGCTCAATCAAAAACAGCTGATTTTTGACAAAAGAGATAACACCCCCATTACGTCATGCTTCAGAAATGTGGAAAATGGTCCATTTTCAAATGTTTTATTTTTGAACGTCAGTTCACATTTGTAAGTGGATCATCAGTGTTAGAGCTAAAATTAGCATGTTTAAAGTGATTTTCATGCTTCCAGGGGCCCTAAACACAAGATTTATGGAATGGTTAAAAGTCCATGAAAATGGCCAATTTACTCACTCTGAGTTCTCAAAAAGGGTTTCTTCACCCCGGTAAGTTAATTAAATACCATTTGGAGGCATTTAATGTTCGATCAAAAACGGCTGATTTTCGACAAAAGAGATAACACCCCCCCATTACGTCATGCTTCAGAAATGTGGAAAATGGTCCGTTTTCAAATGTTTTATTTTTGAACGTCAGTTCACATTTGTAGGTGGATCATCAGTGTTAGAGCTAAAATTAGCATGTTTAAAGTGATTTTCATGCTTCCAGGGGCTCGGGAAGTGAATTAAATACTATTTGGAGGCATTTAATGTTCAATCAAAAACAGCTGATTTGTGACAAAAGAGATAACACCCCCCCATTACGTCATGCTTCAGAAATGTGGAAAATGGTCCGTTATCAAATGTTTTATTTTTGAACGTCAGTTCACATTTGTAGGTGGATCATCAGTGTTAGAGCTAAAATTAGCATGTTTAAAGTGATTTTCATGCTTCCAGGGGCCCTAAACACAAGATTTATGGAATGGTTAAAAGTGCATGAAAATGGCCAATTTACTCACTCTGAGTTCTCAAAAAGGGTTTCTTCACCCCGGGAAGTTAATTAAATACCATTTGGAGGCATTTAATGTTCGAGCAAAAACGGCTGATTTTTGACAAAAGAGATAACACCCCCCCCATTACGTCATGCTTCAGAAATGTGGAAAATGGTCCGTTTTCAAATGTTTTATTTTTGAACGTCAGTTCACATTTGTAGGTGGATCATCAGTGTTAGAGCTAAAATTAGCATGTTTAAAGTGATTTTCATGCTTCCAGGGGCCCTAAACACAAGATTTATGGAATGGTTAAAAGTGCATGAAAATGGCCAATTTACTCACTCTGAGTTCTCAAAAAGGGTTTCTTCACCCCGGGAAGTTAATTAAATACCATTTGGAGGCATTTAATGTTCGAGCAAAAACGGCTGATTTTCGACAAAAGAGATAACACCCCCCCATTACGTCATGCTTCAGAAATGTGGAAAATGGTCCGTTTTCAAATGTTTTATTTTTGAACGTCGGTTCACATTTGTAGGTGGATCATCAGTGTTAGAGCTAAAATTAGCATGTTTAAAGTGATTTTCATGCTTCCAGGGGCTCGGGAAGTGAATTAAATACTATTTGGAGGCATTTAATGTTCAATCAAAAACAGCTGATTTTTGACAAAAGAGATAACACCCCCCCATTACGTCATGCTTCAGAAATGTGGAAAATGGTCCGTTTTCAAATGTTTTATTTTTGAACGTCAGTTCACATTTGTAGGTGGATCATCAGTGTTAGAGCTAAAATTAGCATGTTTAAACTGATTTTCATGCTTCCAGGGGCCCTAAACACAAGATTTATGGAATGGTTAAAAGTGCGCGAAAATGGCCAATTTACTCACTCTGAGTTCTCAAAAAGGGTTTCTTCACCCCGGGAAGTTAATTAAATACCATTTGGAGGCATTTAATGTTCGAGCAAAAACGGCTGATTTTCGATAAAAGAGATAACACCCCCCCATTACGTCATGCTTCAGAAATGTGGAAAATGGTCCATTTTCAAATGTTTTATTTTTGAACGTCAGTTCACATTTGTAGGTGGATCATCAGTGTTAGAGCTAAAATTAGCATGTTTAAAGTGATTTTCATGCTTCCAGGGGCTCGGGAAGTGAATTAAATACTATTTGGAAGCATTTAATGTTCAAGCAAAAACAGCTGATTTTTGACAAAAGAGATAACACCCCCCCATTACGTCATGCTTCAGAAATTTGGAAAATGGTCCGTTTTCAAATGTTTTCTTTTTGAACGTCAGTTCACATTTGTAGGTGGATCATCAGTGTTAGAGCTAAAATTAGCATGTTTAAAGTGATTTTCATGCTTCCAGGGGCCCTAAACACAAGATTTATGGAATGGTTAAAAGTGCGCGAAAATGGCCAATTTACTCACTCTGAGTTCTCAAAAAGGGTTTCTTCACCCCGGGAAGTTAATTAAATACCATTTGGAGGCATTTAATGTTGGAGCAAAAACGGCTGATTTTTGACAAAACAGATAACACCCCCCCATTACGTCATGCTTCAGAAATGTGGAAAATGGTCCGTTTTCAAATGTTTTATTTTTGAACGTCAGTTCACATTTGTAGGTGGATCATCAGTGTTAGAGCTAAAATTAGCATGTTTAAAGTGATTTCATGCTTCCAGGGGCTCGGGAAGTGAATTAAATACTATTTGGAGGCATTTAATGTTCAATCAAAAACAGCTGATTTTTGACAAAAGAGATAACACCCCCCCATTACGTCATGCTTCAGAAATGTGGAAAATGGTCCGTTTTCAAACTTTTTATTTTTGAACGTCAGTTCACATTTGTAGGTGGATCATCAGTGTTAGAGCTAAAATTAGCATGTTTAAAGTGATTTTCATACTTCCAGGGGCCCTAAACACAAGATTTATGGAATGGTTAAAAGTGCATAAAAAAATGGCCAATTTACTCACTCTGAGTTCTCAAAAAGGGTTTCTTCACCCCGGAAAGTTAATTAAATACCATTTGGAGGCATTTAATGTTCGAGCAAAAACGGCTGATTTTCGACAAAAGAGATAACACCCCCCCATTACGTCATGCTTCAGAAATGTGGAAAATGGTCCGTTTTCAAATGTTTTATTTTTGAACGTCAGTTCACATTTGTAGGTGGATCATCAGTGTTAGAGCTAAAATTAGCATGTTTAAAGTGATTTTCATGCTTCCAGGGGCTCGGGAAGTGAATTAAATACTATTTGGAGGCATTTAATGTTCAATCAAAAACAGCTGATTTTTGACAAAAGAGATAACACCCCCCCATTACGTCATGCTTCAGAAATGTGGAAAATGGTCCGTTTTCAAATGTTTTATTTTTGAACGTCAGTTCACATTTGTAGGTGGATCATCAGTGTTAGAGCTAAAATTAGCATGTTTAAAGTGATTTTCATGCTTCCAGGGGCCCTAAACACAAGATTTATGGAATGGTTAAAAGTGCATGAAAATGGCCAATGTACTCACTCTGAGTTCTCAAAAAGGGTTTCTTCACCCCGGGAAGTTAATTAAATACCATTTGGAGGCATTTAATGTTCGAGCAAAAACGGCTGATTTTCGACAAAAGAGATAACACCCCCCCATTACGTCATGCTTCAGGAATGTGGAAAATGGTCCGTTTTCAAATGTTTTATTTTTGAACGTCAGTTCACATTTGTAGGTGGATCATCATTGTTAGAGCTAAAATTAGCATGTTTAAAATGATTTTCATGCTTCCAGGGGCTCGGGAAGTGAATTAAATACTTTTTGGAGGCATTTAATGTTCAATCAAAAACAGCTGATTTTTGACAAAAGAGATCACACCCCCCCCATTACGTCATGCTTCAGAAATGTGGAAAATTGTCCGTTTTGAAATGTTTTATTTTTGAACGTCAGTTCACATTTGTAGGTGGATCATCAGTGTTAGAGCTAAAATTAGCATGTTTAAAGTGATTTTCATGCTTCCAGGGGCCCTAAACACAAGATTTATGGAATGGTTAAAAGTGCGCGAAAATGGCCAATTTACTCACTCTGAGTTCTCAAAAAGGGTTTCTTCACCCCGGGAAGTTAATTAAATACCATTTGGAGGCATTTAATGTTCGAGCAAAAACGGCTGATTTTCGACAAAAGAGATAACACCCCCCCATTACGTCATGCTTCAGAAATGTGGAAAATGGTCCGTTCTCAAATGTTTTATTTTTGAACGTCAGTTCACATTTGTAGGTGGATCATCAGTGTTAGAGCTAAAATTAGCATGTTTAAAGTGATTTTCATGCTTCCAGGGGCTGGGGAAGTGAATTAAATACTATTTGGAGGCATTTAATGTTCAATCAAAAACAGCTGATTTTTGACAAAAGAGATAACACCCCCCCATTACGTCATGCTTCAGAAATGTGGAAAATGGTCCGTTTTCAAATGTTTTATTTTTGAACGTCAGTTCACATTTGTAGGTGGATCATCAGTGTTAGAGCTAAAATTAGCATGTTTAAACTGATTTTCATGCTTCCAGGGGCCCTAAACACAAGATTTATGGAATGGTTAAAAGTACATGAAAATGGCCAATGTACTCACTCTGAGTTCTCAAAAAGGGTTTCTTCACCCCGGGAAGTTAATTAAATACCATTTGGAGGCATTTAATGTTCGAGCAAAAACGGCTGATTTTCGACAAAAGAGATAACACCCCCCCATTACGTCATGCTTCAGGAATGTGGAAAATGGTCTGTTTTCAAATGTTTTATTTTTGAACGTCAGTTCACATTTGTAGGTGGATCATCAGTGTTAGAGCTAAAATTAGCATGTTTAAAATGATTTTCATGCTTCCAGGGGCTCGGGAAGTGAATTAAATACTATTTGGAGGCATTTAATGTTCAAGCAAAAACAGCTGATTTTTAACAAAAGAGATAACACCCCCCCATTACGTCATGCTTCAGAAATGTGGAAAATGGTCCGTTTTCAAATGTTTTATTTTTGAACGTCAGTTCACATTTGTAGGTGGATCATCAGTGTTAGAGCTAAAATTAGCATGTTTAAAGTGATTTTCATGCTTCCAGGGGCTCGGGAAGTGAATTAAATACTATTTGGAGGCATTTAATGTTCAATCAAAAACAGCTGATTTGTGACAAAAGAGATAACACCCCCCCATTACGTCATGCTTCAGAAATGTGGAAAATGGTCCGTTATCAAATGTTTTATTTTTGAACGTCAGTTCACATTTGTAGGTGGATCATCAGTGTTAGAGCTAAAATTAGCATGTTTAAAGTGATTTTCATGCTTCCAGGGGCCCTAAACACAAGATTTATGGAATGGTTAAAAGTGCATGAAAATGGCCAATTTACTCACTCTGAGTTCTCAAAAAGGGTTTCTTCACCCCGGGAAGTTAATTAAATACCATTTGGAGGCATTTAATGTTCGAGCAAAAACGGCTGATTTTTGACAAAAGAGATAACACCCCCCCCATTACGTCATGCTTCAGAAATGTGGAAAATGGTCCGTTTTCAAATGTTTTATTTTTGAACGTCAGTTCACATTTGTAGGTGGATCATCAGTGTTAGAGCTAAAATTAGCATGTTTAAAGTGATTTTCATGCTTCCAGGGGCCCTAAACACAAGATTTATGGAATGGTTAAAAGTGCATGAAAATGGCCAATTTACTCACTCTGAGTTCTCAAAAAGGGTTTCTTCACCCCGGGAAGTTAATTAAATACCATTTGGAGGCATTTAATGTTCGAGCAAAAACGGCTGATTTTCGACAAAAGAGATAACACCCCCCCATTACGTCATGCTTCAGAAATGTGGAAAATGGTCCGTTTTCAAATGTTTTATTTTTGAACGTCGGTTCACATTTGTAGGTGGATCATCAGTGTTAGAGCTAAAATTAGCATGTTTAAAGTGATTTTCATGCTTCCAGGGGCTCGGGAAGTGAATTAAATACTATTTGGAGGCATTTAATGTTCAATCAAAAACAGCTGATTTTTGACAAAAGAGATAACACCCCCCCATTACGTCATGCTTCAGAAATGTGGAAAATGGTCCGTTTTCAAATGTTTTATTTTTGAACGTCAGTTCACATTTGTAGGTGGATCATCAGTGTTAGAGCTAAAATTAGCATGTTTAAACTGATTTTCATGCTTCCAGGGGCCCTAAACACAAGATTTATGGAATGGTTAAAAGTGCGCGAAAATGGCCAATTTACTCACTCTGAGTTCTCAAAAAGGGTTTCTTCACCCAGGGAAGTTAATTAAATACCATTTGGAGGCATTTAATGTTCGAGCAAAAACGGCTGATTTTCGATAAAAGAGATAACACCCCCCCATTACGTCATGCTTCAGAAATGTGGAAAATGGTCCATTTTCAAATGTTTTATTTTTGAACGTCAGTTCACATTTGTAGGTGGATCATCAGTGTTAGAGCTAAAATTAGCATGTTTAAAGTGATTTTCATGCTTCCAGGGGCTCGGGAAGTGAATTAAATACTATTTGGAAGCATTTAATGTTCAAGCAAAAACAGCTGATTTTTGACAAAAGAGATAACACCCCCCCATTACGTCATGCTTCAGAAATTTGGAAAATGGTCCGTTTTCAAATGTTTTCTTTTTGAACGTCAGTTCACATTTGTAGGTGGATCATCAGTGTTAGAGCTAAAATTAGCATGTTTAAAGTGATTTTCATGCTTCCAGGGGCCCTAAACACAAGATTTATGGAATGGTTAAAAGTGCGCGAAAATGGCCAATTTACTCACTCTGAGTTCTCAAAAAGGGTTTCTTCACCCCGGGAAGTTAATTAAATACCATTTGGAGGCATTTAATGTTGGAGCAAAAACGGCTGATTTTTGACAAAACAGATAACACCCCCCCATTACGTCATGCTTCAGAAATGTGGAAAATGGTCCGTTTTCAAATGTTTTATTTTTGAACGTCAGTTCACATTTGTAGGTGGATCATCAGTGTTAGAGCTAAAATTAGCATGTTTAAAGTGATTTCATGCTTCCAGGGGCTCGGGAAGTGAATTAAATACTATTTGGAGGCATTTAATGTTCAATCAAAAACAGCTGATTTTTGACAAAAGAGATAACACCCCCCCATTACGTCATGCTTCAGAAATGTGGAAAATGGTCCGTTTTCAAACTTTTTATTTTTGAACGTCAGTTCACATTTGTAGGTGGATCATCAGTGTTAGAGCTAAAATTAGCATGTTTAAAGTGATTTTCATACTTCCAGGGGCCCTAAACACAAGATTTATGGAATGGTTAAAAGTGCATAAAAAAATGGCCAATTTACTCACTCTGAGTTCTCAAAAAGGGTTTCTTCACCCCGGAAAGTTAATTAAATACCATTTAATGTTCGAGCAAAAACGGCTGATTTTCGACAAAAGAGATAACACCCCCCCATTACGTCATGCTTCAGAAATGTGGAAAATGGTCCGTTTTCAAATGTTTTATTTTTGAACGTCAGTTCACATTTGTAGGTGGATCATCAGTGTTAGAGCTAAAATTAGCATGTTTAAAGTGATTTTCATGCTTCCAGGGGCTCGGGAAGTGAATTAAATACTATTTGGAGGCATTTAATGTTCAATCAAAAACAGCTGATTTTTGACAAAAGAGATAACACCCCCCCATTACGTCATGCTTCAGAAATGTGGAAAATGGTCCGTTTTCAAATGTTTTATTTTTGAACGTCAGTTCACATTTGTAGGTGGATCATCAGTGTTAGAGCTAAAATTAGCATGTTTAAAGTGATTTTCATGCTTCCAGGGGCCCTAAACACAAGATTTATGGAATGGTTAAAAGTGCATGAAAATGGCCAATGTACTCACTCTGAGTTCTCAAAAAGGGTTTCTTCACCCCGGGAAGTTAATTAAATACCATTTGGAGGCATTTAATGTTCGAGCAAAAACGGCTGATTTTCGACAAAAGAGATAACACCCCCCCATTACGTCATGCTTCAGGAATGTGGAAAATGGTCCGTTTTCAAATGTTTTATTTTTGAACGTCAGTTCACATTTGTAGGTGGATCATCATTGTTAGAGCTAAAATTAGCATGTTTAAAATGATTTTCATGCTTCCAGGGGCTCGGGAAGTGAATTAAATACTTTTTGGAGGCATTTAATGTTCAATCAAAAACAGCTGATTTTTGACAAAAGAGATCACACCCCCCCCATTACGTCATGCTTCAGAAATGTGGAAAATGGTCCGTTTTGAAATGTTTTATTTTTGAACGTCAGTTCACATTTGTAGGTGGATCATCAGTGTTAGAGCTAAAATTAGCATGTTTAAAGTGATTTTCATGCTTCCAGGGGCCCTAAACACAAGATTTATGGAATGGTTAAAAGTGCGCGAAAATGGCCAATTTACTCACTCTGAGTTCTCAAAAAGGGTTTCTTCACCCCGGGAAGTTAATTAAATACCATTTGGAGGCATTTAATGTTCGAGCAAAAACGGCTGATTTTCGACAAAAGAGATAACACCCCCCCATTACGTCATGCTTCAGAAATGTGGAAAATGGTCCGTTCTCAAATGTTTTATTTTTGAACGTCAGTTCACATTTGTAGGTGGATCATCAGTGTTAGAGCTAAAATTAGCATGTTTAAAGTGATTTTCATGCTTCCAGGGGCTGGGGAAGTAAATTAAATACTATTTGGAGGCATTTAATGTTCAATCAAAAACAGCTGATTTTTGACAAAAGAGATAACACCCCCCCATTACGTCATGCTTCAGAAATGTGGAAAATGGTCCGTTTTCAAATGTTTTATTTTTGAACGTCAGTTCACATTTGTAGGTGGATCATCAGTGTTAGAGCTAAAATTAGCATGTTTAAACTGATTTTCATGCTTCCAGGGGCCCTAAACACAAGATTTATGGAATGGTTAAAAGTACATGAAAATGGCCAATGTACTCACTCTGAGTTCTCAAAAAGGGTTTCTTCACCCCGGGAAGTTAATTAAATACCATTTGGAGGCATTTAATGTTCGAGCAAAAACGGCTGATTTTCGACAAAAGAGATAACACCCCCCCATTACATCATGCTTCAGGAATGTGTAAAATGGTCAGTTTTCAAATGTTTTATTTTTGAACGTCAGTTCACATTTGTAGGTGGATCATCAGTGTTAGAGCTAAAATTAGCATGTTTAAAGTGATTTTCATGCTTCCAGGGGCTCGGGAAGTGAATTAAATACTATTTGGAGGCATTTAATGTTCAATCAAAAACAGCTGATTTTTGACAAAAGAGATAACACCCCCCCATTACGTCATGCTTCAGAAATGTGGAAAATGGTCCGTTTTCAAATGTTTTATTTTTGAACGTCAGTTCACATTTGTAGGTGGATCATCAGTGTTAGAGCTAAAATTAGCATGTTTAAAGTGATTTTCATGCTTCCAGGGGCCCTAAACACAAGATTTATGGAATGGTTAAAAGTGCGCGAAAATGGCCAATTTACTCACTCTGAGTTCTCAAAAAGGGTTTCTTCACCCCGGAAAGTTAATTAAATACCATTTGGAGGCATTTAATGTTCGAGCAAAAACGGCTGATTTTCGACAAAAGAGATAACACCCCCCCATTACGTCATGCTTCAGAAATGTGGAAAATGGTCCATTTTCAAATGTTTTATTTTTGAACGTCAGTTCACATTTGTAGGTAGATCATCAGTGTTAGAGCTAAAATTAGCATGTTTAAAGTGATTTCATGCTTCCAGGGGCTCGGGAAGTGAATTAAATACTATTTGGAGGCATTTAATGTTCAATCAAAAACAGCTGATTTTTGACAAAAGAGATAACACCCCCCCATTACGTCATGCTTCAGAAATGTGGAAAATGGTCCGTTTTCAAATGTTTTATTTTTGAACGTCAGTTCACATTTGTAGGTGGATCATCAGTGTTAGAGCTAAAATTAGCATGTTTAAAGTGATTTTCATGCTTCCAGGGGCCCTAAACACAAGATTTATGGAATGGTTAAAAGTGCATGAAAATGGCCAATTTACTCACTCTGAGTTCTCAAAAAGGGTTTCTTCACCCCGGAAAGTTAATTAAATACCATTTGGAGGCATTTAATGTTCGAGCAAAAACGGCTGATTTTCGACAAAAGAGATAACACCCCCCCATTACGTCATGCTTCAGAAATGTGGAAAATGGTCCGTTTTCAAATGTTTTATTTTTGAACGTCAGTTAACATTTGTAGGTGGATCATCAGTGCTAGAGCTAAAATTAGCATGTTTAAAGTGATTTTCATGCTTCCAGGGGCTCGGAAAGTGAATTAAATACTATTTGGAGGCATTTAATGTTCAATCAAAAACAGCTGATTTTTGACAAAAGAGATAACACCCCCCCATTACGTCATGCTTCAGAAATGTGGAAAATGGTCCGTTTTCAAATGTTTTATTTTTGAACGTCAGTTCACATTTGTAGGTGGATCATCAGTGTTAGAGCTAAAATTAGCATGTTTAAACTGATTTTCATGCTTCCAGGGGCCCTAAACACAAGATTTATGGAATGGTTAAAAGTGCGCGAAAATGGCCAATTTACTCACTCTGAGTTCTCAAAAAGGGTTTCTTCACCCCGGGAAGTTAATTAAATACCATTTGGAGGCATTTAATGTTCGAGCAAAAACGGCTGATTTTCGACAAAAGAGATAACACCCCCCCCATTACGTCATGCTTCAGAAATGTGGAAAATGGTCCATTTTCAAATGTTTTATTTTTGAACGTCAGTTCACATTTGTAGGTGGATCATCAGTGTTAGAGCTAAAATTAGCATGTTTAAAGTGATTTCATGCTTCCAGGGGCTCGGGAAGTGAATTAAATACTATTTGGAGGCATTTAATGTTCAATCAAAAACAGCTGATTTTTGACAAAAGAGATAACACCCCCCCCATTACGTCATGCTTCAGAAATGTGGAAAATGGTCCGTTTTCAAATGTTTTATTTTTGAACGTCAGTTCACATTTGTAGGTGGATCATCAGTGTTAGAGCTAAAATTAGCATGTTTAAAGTGATTTTCATGCTTCCAGGGGCCCTAAACACAAGATTTATGGAATGGTTAAAAGTGCATGAAAATGGCCAATGTACTCACTTTGAGTTCTCAAAAAGGGTTTCTTCACCCCGGGAAGTTAATTAAATACCATTTGGAGGCATTTAATGTTCGAGCAAAAACGGCTGATTTTCGACAAAAGAGATAACACCCCCCCATTACGTCATGCTTCAGGAATGTGGAAAATGGTCCGTTTTCAAATGTTTTAATTTTGAACGTCAGTTCACATTTTTAGGTGGATCATCAGTGTTAGAGCTAAAATTAGCATGTTTAAAGTGATTTTCATGCTTCCAGGGGCTCGTGAAGTGAATTAAATACTATTTGGAGGCATTTAATGCTCAATCAAAAACAGCTGATTTTTGACAAAAGAGATAACACCCCCCCATTACGTCATGCTTCAGAAATGTGGAAAATGGTCCATTTTCAAATGTTTTATTTTTGAACGTCAGTTCACATTTGTAAGTGGATCATCAGTGTTAGAGCTAAAATTAGCATGTTTAAAGTGATTTTCATGCTTCCAGGGGCCCTAAACACAAGATTTATGGAATGGTTAAAAGTCCATGAAAATGGCCAATTTACTCACTCTGAGTTCTCAAAAAGGGTTTCTTCACCCCGGGAAGTTAATTAAATACCATTTGGAGGCATTTAATGTTCGATCAAAAACGGCTGATTTTCGACAAAAGAGATAACACCCCCCCATTACGTCATGCTTCAGAAATGTGGAAAATGGTCCGTTTTCAAATGTTTTATTTTTGAACGTCAGTTCACATTTGTAGGTGGATCATCAGTGTTAGAGCTAAAATTAGCATGTTTAAAGTGATTTTCATGCTTCCAGGGGCTCGGGAAGTGAATTAAATACTATTTGGAGGCATTTAATGTTCAATCAAAAACAGCTGATTTGTGACAAAAGAGATAACACCCCCCCATTACGTCATGCTTCAGAAATGTGGAAAATGGTCCGTTATCAAATGTTTTATTTTTGAACGTCAGTTCACATTTGTAGGTGGATCATCAGTGTTAGAGCTAAAATTAGCATGTTTAAAGTGATTTTCATGCTTCCAGGGGCCCTAAACACAAGATTTATGGAATGGTTAAAAGTGCATGAAAATGGCCAATTTACTCACTCTGAGTTCTCAAAAAGGGTTTCTTCACCCCGGGAAGTTAATTAAATACCATTTGGAGGCATTTAATGTTCGAGCAAAAACGGCTGATTTTTGACAAAAGAGATAACACCCCCCCCATTACGTCATGCTTCAGAAATGTGGAAAATGGTCCGTTTTCAAATGTTTTATTTTTGAACGTCAGTTCACATTTGTAGGTGGATCATCAGTGTTAGAGCTAAAATTAGCATGTTTAAAGTGATTTTCATGCTTCCAGGGGCCCTAAACACAAGATTTATGGAATGGTTAAAAGTGCATGAAAATGGCCAATTTACTCACTCTGAGTTCTCAAAAAGGGTTTCTTCTCCCCGGGAAGTTAATTAAATACCATTTGGAGGCATTTAATGTTCGAGCAAAAACGGCTGATTTTCGACAAAAGAGATAACACCCCCCCATTACGTCATGCTTCAGAAATGTGGAAAATGGTCCGTTTTCAAATGTTTTATTTTTGAACGTCAGTTCACATTTGTAGGTGGATCATCAGTGTTAGAGCTAAAATTAGCATGTTTAAAGTGATTTTCATGCTTCCAGGGGCTCGGGAAGTGAATTAAATACTATTTGGAGGCATTTAATGTTCAATCAAAAACAGCTGATTTTTGACAAAAGAGATAACACCCCCCCATTACGTCATGCTTCAGAAATGTGGAAAATGGTCCGTTTTCAAATGTTTTATTTTTGAACGTCAGTTCACATTTGTAGGTGGATCATCAGTGTTAGAGCTAAAATTAGCATGTTTAAACTGATTTTCATGCTTCCAGGGGCCCTAAACACAAGATTTATGGAATGGTTAAAAGTGCGCGAAAATGGCCAATTTACTCACTCTGAGTTCTCAAAAAGGGTTTCTTCACCCCGGGAAGTTAATTAAATACCATTTGGAGGCATTTAATGTTCGAGCAAAAACGGCTGATTTTCGACAAAAGAGATAACACCCCCCCATTACGTCATGCTTCAGAAATGTGGAAAATGGTCCATTTTCAAATGTTTTATTTTTGAACGTCAGTTCACATTTGTAGGTGGATCATCAGTGTTAGAGCTAAAATTAGCATGTTTAAAGTGATTTTCATGCTTCCAGGGGCTCGGGAAGTGATTTAAATACTATTTGGAGGCATTTAATGTTCAATCAAAAACAGCTGATTTGTGACAAAAGAGATAACACCCCCCCATTACGTCATGCTTCAGAAATGTGGAAAATGGTCCGTTATCAAATGTTTTATTTTTGAACGTCAGTTCACATTTGTAGGTGGATCATCAGTGTTAGAGCTAAAATTAGCATGTTTAAAGTGATTTTCATGCTTCCAGGGGCCCTAAACACAAGATTTATGGAATGGTTAAAAGTGCATGAAAATGGCCAATTTACTCACTCTGAGTTCTCAAAAAGGGTTTCTTCACCCCGGGAAGTTAATTAAATACCATTTGGAGGCATTTAATGTTCGAGCAAAAACGGCTGATTTTTGACAAAAGAGATAACACCCCCCCATTACGTCATGCTTCAGAAATGTGGAAAATGGTCCGTTTTCAAATGTTTTATTTTTGAACGTCAGTTCACATTTGTAGGTGGATCATCAGTGTTAGAGCTAAAATTAGCATGTTTAAAGTGATTTTCATGCTTCCAGGGGCCCTAAACACAAGATTTATGGAATGGTTAAAAGTGCATGAAAATGGCCAATTTACTCACTCTGAGTTCTCAAAAAGGGTTTCTTCTCCCCGGGAAGTTAATTAAATACCATTTGGAGGCATTTAATGTTCGAGCAAAAACGGCTGATTTTCGACAAAAGAGATAACACCCCCCCATTACGTCATGCTTCAGAAATGTGGAAAATGGTCCGTTTTCAAATGTTTTATTTTTGAACGTCAGTTCACATTTGTAGGTGGATCATCAGTGTTAGAGCTAAAATTAGCATGTTTAAAGTGATTTTCATGCTTCCAGGGGCTCGGGAAGTGAATTAAATACTATTTGGAGGCATTTAATGTTCAATCAAAAACAGCTGATTTTTGACAAAAGAGATAACACCCCCCCATTACGTCATGCTTCAGAAATGTGGAAAATGGTCCGTTTTCAAATGTTTTATTTTTGAACGTCAGTTCACATTTGTAGGTGGATCATCAGTGTTAGAGCTAAAATTAGCATGTTTAAACTGATTTTCATGCTTCCAGGGGCCCTAAACACAAGATTTATGGAATGGTTAAAAGTGCGCGAAAATGGCCAATTTACTCACTCTGAGTTCTCAAAAAGGGTTTCTTCACCCCGGGAAGTTAATTAAATACCATTTGGAGGCATTTAATGTTCGAGCAAAAACGGCTGATTTTCGACAAAAGAGATAACACCCCCCCATTACGTCATGCTTCAGAAATGTGGAAAATGGTCCATTTTCAAATGTTTTATTTTTGAACGTCAGTTCACATTTGTAGGTGGATCATCAGTGTTAGAGCTAAAATTAGCATGTTTAAAGTGATTTTCATGCTTCCAGGGGCCCTAAACACAAGATTTATGGAATGGTTAAAAGTGCATGAAAATGGCCAATTTACTCACTCTGAGTTCTCAAAAAGGGTTTCTTCACCCCGGGAAGTTAATTAAATACCATTTGGAGGCATTTAATGTTCGAGCAAAAACGGCTGATTTTTGACAAAAGAGATAACACCCCCCCATTACGTCATGCTTCAGAAATGTGGAAAATGGTCCGTTTTCAAATGTTTTATTTTTGAACGTCAGTTCACATTTGTAGGTGGATCATCAGTGTTAGAGCTAAAATTAGCATGTTTAAAGTGATTTTCATGCTTCCAGGGGCTCGGGAAGTGAATTAAATACTATTTGGAGGCATTTAATGTTCAATCAAAAACAGTTGATTTTTGACAAAAGAGATAACACCCCCCCATTACGTCATGCTTCAGAAATGTGGAAAATGGTCCGTTTTCAAATGTTTTATTTTTGAACGTCAGTTCACATTTGTAGGTGGATCATCAGTGTTAGAGCTAAAATTAGCATGTTTAAACTGATTTTCATGCTTCCAGGGGCCCTAAACACAAGATTTATGGAATGGTTAAAAGTGCGCGAAAATGGCCAATTTACTCACTCTGAGTTCTCAAAAAGGGTTTCTTCACCCCGGGAAGTTAATTAAATACCATTTGGAGGCATTTAATGTTCGAGCAAAAACGGCTGATTTTCGACAAAAGAGATAACACCCCCCCATTACGTCATGCTTCAGAAATGTGGAAAATGGTCCATTTTCAAATGTTTTATTTTTGAACGTCAGTTCACATTTGTAGGTGGATCATCAGTGTTAGAGCTAAAATTAGCATATTTAAAGTGATTTTCATGCTTCCAGGGGCTCGGGAAGTGAATTAAATACTATTTGGAGGCATTTAATGTTCAAGCAAAAACAGCTGATTTTTGACAAAAGAGATAACACCCCCCCATTACGTCATGCTTCAGAAATTTGGAAAATGGTCCGTTTTCAAATGTTTTCTTTTTGAACGTCAGTTCACATTTGTAGGTGGATCATCAGTGTTAGAGCTAAAATTAGCATGTTTAAAGTGATTTTCATGCTTCCAGGGGCCCTAAACACAAGATTTATGGAATGGTTAAAAGTGCGCGAAAATGGCCAATTTACTCACTCTGAGTTCTCAAAAAGGGTTTCTTCACCCCGGGAAGTTAATTAAATACCATTTGGAGGCATTTAATGTTGGAGCAAAAACGGCTGATTTTTGACAAAAGAGATAACACCCCCCCCATTACGTCATGCTTCAGAAATGTGGAAAATGGTCCGTTTTCAAATGTTTTATTTTTGAACGTCAGTTCACATTTGTAGGTGGATCATCAGTGTTAGAGCTAAAATTAGCATGTTTAAAGTGATTTCATGCTTCCAGGGGCTCGGGAAGTGAATTAAATACTATTTGGAGGCATTTAATGTTCAATCAAAAACAGCTGATTTTTGACAAAAGAGATAACACCCCCCCATTACGTCATGCTTCAGAAATGTGGAAAATGGTCCGTTTTCAAACTTTTTATTTTTGAACGTCAGTTCACATTTGTAGGTGGATCATCAGTGTTAGAGCTAAAATTAGCATGTTTAAAGTGATTTTCATACTTCCAGGGGCCCTAAACACAAGATTTATGGAATGGTTAAAAGTGCATGAAAATGGCCAATTTACTCACTCTGAGTTCTCAAAAAGGGTTTCTTCACCCCGGAAAGTTAATTAAATACCATTTGGAGGCATTTAATGTTCGAGCAAAAACGGCTGATTTTCGACAAAAGAGATAACACCCCCCCATTACGTCATGCTTCAGAAATGTGGAAAATGGTCCGTTTTCAAATGTTTTATTTTTGAACGTCAGTTCACATTTGTAGGTGGATCATCAGTGTTAGAGCTAAAATTAGCATGTTTAAAGTGATTTTCATGCTTCCAGGGGCTCGGGAAGTGAATTAAATACTATTTGGAGGCATTTAATGTTCAATCAAAAACAGCTGATTTTTGACAAAAGAGATAACACCCCCCCATTACGTCATGCTTCAGAAATGTGGAAAATGGTCCGTTTTCAAATGTTTTATTTTTGAACGTCAGTTCACATTTGTAGGTGGATCATCAGTGTTAGAGCTAAAATTAGCATGTTTAAAGTGATTTCATGCTTCAGGGGCCCTAAACACAAGATTTATGGAATGGTTAAAAGTGCATGAAAATGGCCAATGTACTCACTCTGAGTTCTCAAAAAGGGTTTCTTCACCCCGGGAAGTTAATTAAATACCATTTGAGGCATTTAATGTTCGAGCAAAAACGGCTGATTTTCGACAAAAGAGATAACACCCCCCATTACGTCATGCTTCAGGAATGTGGAAAATGGTCCGTTTTCAAATGTTTTATTTTTGAACGTCAGTTCACATTTGTAGGTGGATCATCATTGTTAGAGCTAAAATTAGCATGTTTAAAATGATTTTCATGCTTCCAGGGGCTCGGGAAGTGAATTAAATACTTTTTGGAGGCATTTAATGTTCAATCAAAAACAGCTGATTTTTGACAAAAGAGATAACACCCCCCCATTACGTCATGCTTCAGAAATGTGGAAAATGGTCCGTTTTGAAATGTTTTATTTTTGAACGTCAGTTCACATTTGTAGGTGGATCATCAGTGTTAGAGCTAAAATTAGCATGTTTAAAGTGATTTTCATGCTTCCAGGGGCCCTAAACACAAGATTCATGGAATGGTTAAAAGTGCGCGAAAATGGCCAATTTACTCACTCTGAGTTCTCAAAAAGGGTTTCTTCACCCCGGGAAGTTAATTAAATACCATTCGGAGGCATTTAATGTTCGAGCAAAAACGGCTGATTTTCGACAAAAGAGATAACACCCCCCCATTACGTCATGCTTCAGAAATGTGGAAAATGGTCCGTTCTCAAATGTTTTATTTTTGAACGTCAGTTCACATTTGTAGGTGGATCATCAGTGTTAGAGCTAAAATTAGCATGTTTAAAGTGATTTTCATGCTTCCAGGGGCTGGGGAAGTGAATTAAATACTATTTGGAGGCATTTAATGTTCAATCAAAAACAGCTGATTTTTGACAAAAGAGATAACACCCCCCCATTACGTCATGCTTCAGAAATGTGGAAAATGGTCCGTTTTCAAATGTTTTATTTTTGAACGTCAGTTCACATTTGTAGGTGGATCATCAGTGTTAGAGCTAAAATTAGCATGTTTAAAGTGATTTTCATGCTTCCAGGGGCCCTAAACACAAGATTTATGGAATGGTTAAAAGTACATGAAAATGGCCAATGTACTCACTCTGAGTTCTCAAAAAGGGTTTCTTCACCCCGGGAAGTTAATTAAATACCATTTGGAGGCATTTAATGTTCGAGCAAAAACGGCTGATTTTCGACAAAAGAGATAACACCCCCCCATTACATCATGCTTCAGGAATGTGGAAAATGGTCCGTTTTCAAATGTTTTATTTTTGAACGTCAGTTCACATTTGTAGGTGGATCATCAGTGTTAGAGCTAAAATTAGCATGTTTAAAGTGATTTTCATGCTTCCAGGGGCTCGGGAAGTGAATTAAATACTATTTGGAGGCATTTAATGTTCAATCAAAAACAGCTGATTTTTGACAAAAGAGATAACACCCCCCCATTACGTCATGCTTCAGAAATGTGGAAAATGGTCCGTTTTCAAATGTTTTATTTTTGAACGTCAGTTCACATTTGTAGGTGGATCATCAGTGTTAGAGCTAAAATTAGCATGTTTAAAGTGATTTTCATGCTTCCAGGGGCCCTAAACACAAGATTTATGGAATGGTTAAAAGTGCGCGAAAATGGCCAATTTACTCACTCTGAGTTCTCAAAAAGGGTTTCTTCACCCCGGAAAGTTAATTAAATACCATTTGGAGGCATTTAATGTTCGAGCAAAAACGGCTGATTTTCGAAAAAAGAGATAACACCCCCCCATTAAGTCATGCTTCAGAAATGTGGAAAATGGTCCATTTTCAAATGTTTTATTTTTGAACGTCAGTTCACATTTGTAGGTGGATCTTCAGTATTAGAGCTAAAATTAGCATGTTTAAAGTGATTTTCATGCTTCCAGGGGCCCTAAACACAAGATTTATGGAATGGTTAAAAGTCCATGAAAATGGCCAATTTACTCACTCTGAGTTCTCAAAAAGGGTTTCTTCACCCCGGGAAGTTAATTAAATACCATTTGGAGGCATTTAATGTTCGAGCAAAAACGGCTGATTTTCGACAAAAGAGATAACACCCCCCCATTACGTCATGCTTCAGAAATGTGGAAAATGGTCCGTTTTCAAATGTTTTATTTTTGAACGTCAGTTCACATTTGTAGGTGGATCATCAGTGTTAGAGCTAAAATTAGCATGTTTAAAGTGATTTTCATGCTTCCAGGGGCTCGGGAAGTGAATTAAATACTATTTGGAGGCATTTAATGTTCAATCAAAAACAGCTGATTTGTGACAAAAGAGATAACACCCCCCCATTACGTCATGCTTCAGAAATGTGGAAAATGGTCCGTTATCAAATGTTTTATTTTTGAACGTCAGTTCACATTTGTAGGTGGATCATCAGTGTTAGAGCTAAAATTAGCATGTTTAAAGTGATTTTCATGCTTCCAGGGGCCCTAAACACAAGATTTATGGAATGGTTAAAAGTGCATGAAAATGGCCAATTTACTCACTCTGAGTTCTCAAAAAGGGTTTCTTCACCCCGGGAAGTTAATTAAATACCATTTGGAGGCATTTAATGTTCGAGCAAAAACGGCTGATTTTTGACAAAAGAGATAACACCCCCCCCTTACGTCATGCTTCAGAAATGTGGAAAATGGTCCGTTTTCAAATGTTTTATTTTTGAACGTCAGTTCACATTTGTAGGTGGATCATCAGTGTTAGAGCTAAAATTAGCATGTTTAAAGTGATTTTCATGCTTCCAGGGGCCCGGGAAGTGAATTAAATACTATTTGGAGGCATTTAATGTTCAAGCAAAAACAGCTGATTTTTGACAAAAGAGATAACACCCCCCCCCATTACGTCATGCTTCAGAAATGTGGAAAATGGTCCGTTTTCAAATGTTTTATTTTTGAACGTCAGTTCACATTTGTAGGTGGATCATCAGTGTTAGAGCTAAAATTAGCATGTTTAAAGTGATTTTCATGCTTCCAGGGGCCCTAAACACAAGATTTATGGAATGGTTAAAAGTGCGCGAAAATGGCCAATTTACTCACTCTGAGTTCTCAAAAAGGGTTTCTTCACCCCGGAAAGTTAATTAAATACCATTTGGAGGCATTTAATGTTCGAGCAAAAACGGCTGATTTTCGACAAAAGAGATAACACCCCCCCATTACGTCATGCTTCAGAAATGTGGAAAATGGTCCGTTTTCAAATGTTTTATTTTTGAACGTCAGTTCACATTTGTAGGTGGATCATCAGTGTTAGAGCTAAAATTAGCATGTTTAAAGTGATTTTCATGCTTCCAGGGGCTCGGGAAGTGAATTAAATACTATTTGGAGGCATTTAATGTTCAATCAAAAACAGCTGATTTTTGACAAAAGAGATAACACCCCCCCATTACGTCATGCTTCAGAAATGTGGAAAATGGTCCGTTTTCAAATGTTTTATTTTTGAACGTCAGTTCACATTTGTAGGTGGATCATCAGTGTTAGAGCTAAAATTAGCATGTTTAAACTGATTTTCATGCTTCCAGGGGCCCTAAACACAAGATTTATGGAATGGTTAAAAGTGCGCGAAAATGGCCAATTTACTCACTCTGAGTTCTCAAAAAGGGTTTCTTCACCCCGGGAAGTTAATTAAATACCATTTGGAGGCATTTAATGTTCGAGCAAAAACGGCTGATTTTCGACAAAAGAGATAACACCCCCCCATTACGTCATGCTTCAGAAATGTGGAAAATGGTCCATTTTCAAATGTTTTATTTTTGAACGTCAGTTCACATTTGTAGGTGGATCATCAGTGTTAGAGCTAAAATTAGCATGTTTAAAGTGATTTTCATGCTTCCAGGGGCCCTAAACACAAGATTTATGGAATGGTTAAAAGTGCATGAAAATGGCCAATTTACTCACTCTGAGTTCTCAAAAAGGGTTTCTTCACCCCGGGAAGTTAATTAAATACCATTTGGAGGCATTTAATGTTCGAGCAAAAACGGCTGATTTTTGACAAAAGAGATAACACCCCCCCATTACGTCATGCTTCAGAAATGTGGAAAATGGTCCGTTTTCAAATGTTTTATTTTTGAACGTCAGTTCACATTTGTAGGTGGATCATCAGTGTTAGAGCTAAAATTAGCATGTTTAAAGTGATTTTCATGCTTCCAGGGGCTCGGGAAGTGAATTAAATACTATTTGGAGGCATTTAATGTTCAATCAAAAACAGTTGATTTTTGACAAAAGAGATAACACCCCCCCATTACGTCATGCTTCAGAAATGTGGAAAATGGTCCGTTTTCAAATGTTTTATTTTTGAACGTCAGTTCACATTTGTAGGTGGATCATCAGTGTTAGAGCTAAAATTAGCATGTTTAAACTGATTTTCATGCTTCCAGGGGCCCTAAACACAAGATTTATGGAATGGTTAAAAGTACGCGAAAATGGCCAATTTACTCACTCTGAGTTCTCAAAAAGGGTTTCTTCACCCCGGGAAGTTAATTAAATACCATTTGGAGGCATTTAATGTTCGAGCAAAAACGGCTGATTTTCGACAAAAGAGATAACACCCCCCCATTACGTCATGCTTCAGAAATGTGGAAAATGGTCCATTTTCAAATGTTTTATTTTTGAACGTCAGTTCACATTTGTAGGTGGATCATCAGTGTTAGAGCTAAAATTAGCATATTTAAAGTGATTTTCATGCTTCCAGGGGCTCGGGAAGTGAATTAAATACTATTTGGAGGCATTTAATGTTCAAGCAAAAACAGCTGATTTTTGACAAAAGAGATAACACCCCCCCATTACGTCATGCTTCAGAAATTTGGAAAATGGTCCGTTTTCAAATGTTTTCTTTTTGAACGTCAGTTCACATTTGTAGGTGGATCATCAGTGTTAGAGCTAAAATTAGCATGTTTAAAGTGATTTTCATGCTTCCAGGGGCCCTAAACACAAGATTTATGGAATGGTTAAAAGTGCGCGAAAATGGCCAATTTACTCACTCTGAGTTCTCAAAAAGGGTTTCTTCACCCCGGGAAGTTAATTAAATACCATCTGGAGGCATTTAATGTTGGAGCAAAAACGGCTGATTTTTGACAAAAGAGATAACACCCCCCCATTACGTCATGCTTCAGAAATGTGGAAAATGGTCCGTTTTCAAATGTTTTATTTTTGAACGTCAGTTCACATTTGTAGGTGGATCATCAGTGTTAGAGCTAAAATTAGCATGTTTAAAGTGATTTCATGCTTCCAGGGGCTCGGGAAGTGAATTAAATACTATTTGGAGGCATTTAATGTTCAATCAAAAACAGCTGATTTTTGACAAAAGAGATAACACCCCCCCATTACGTCATGCTTCAGAAATGTGGAAAATGGTCCGTTTTCAAACTTTTTATTTTTGAACGTCAGTTCACATTTGTAGGTGGATCATCAGTGTTAGAGCTAAAATTAGCATGTTTAAAGTGATTTTCATACTTCCAGGGGCCCTAAACACAAGATTTATGGAATGGTTAAAAGTGCATGAAAATGGCCAATTTACTCACTCTGAGTTCTCAAAAAGGGTTTCTTCACCTCGGAAAGTTAATTAAATACCATTTGGAGGCATTTAATGTTCGAGCAAAAACGGCTGATTTTCGACAAAAGAGATAACACCCCCCCATTACGTCATGCTTCAGAAATGTGGAAAATGGTCCGTTTTCAAATGTTTTATTTTTGAACGTCAGTTCACATTTGTAGGTGGATCATCAGTGTTAGAGCTAAAATTAGCATGTTTAAAGTGATTTTCATGCTTCCGGCGGCTCGGGAAGTGAATTAAATACTATTTGGAGGCATTTAATGTTCAATCAAAAACAGCTGATTTTTGACAAAAGAGATAACACCCCCCCATTACGTCATGCTTCAGAAATGTGGAAAATGGTCCGTTTTCAAATGTTTTATTTTTGAACGTCAGTTCACATTTGTAGGTGGATCATCAGTGTTAGAGCTAAAATTAGCATGTTTAAAGTGATTTTCATGCTTCCAGGGGCCCTAAACACAAGATTTATGGAATGGTTAAAAGTGCATGAAAATGGCCAATGTACTCACTCTGAGTTCTCAAAAAGGGTTTCTTCACCCCGGGAAGTTAATTAAATACCATTTGGAGGCATTTAATGTTCGAGCAAAAACGGCTGATTTTCGACAAAAGAGATAACACCCCCCCATTACGTCATGCTTCAGGAATGTGGAAAATGGTCCGTTTTCAAATGTTTTATTTTTGAACGTCAGTTCACATTTGTAGGTGGATCATCATTGTTAGAGCTAAAATTAGCATGTTTAAAATGATTTTCATGCTTCCAGGGGCTCGGGAAGTGAATTAAATACTTTTTGGAGGCATTTAATGTTCAATCAAAAACAGCTGATTTTTGACAAAAGAGATAACACCCCCCCATTACGTCATGCTTCAGAAATGTGGAAAATGGTCCGTTTTGAAATGTTTTATTTTTGAACGTCAGTTCACATTTGTAGGTGGATCATCAGTGTTAGAGCTAAAATTAGCATGTTTAAAGTGATTTTCATGCTTCCAGGGGCCCTAAACACAAGATTCATGGAATGGTTAAAAGTACGCGAAAATGGCCAATTTACTCACTCTGAGTTCTCAAAAAGGGTTTCTTCACCCCGGGAAGTTAATTAAATACCATTTGGAGGCATTTAATGTTCGAGCAAAAACGGCTGATTTTCGACAAAAGAGATAACACCCCCCCATTACGTCATGCTTCAGAAATGTGGAAAATGGTCCGTTCTCAAATGTTTTATTTTTGAACGTCAGTTCACATTTGTAGGTGGATCATCAGTGTTAGAGCTAAAATTAGCATGTTTAAAGTGATTTTCATGCTTCCAGGGGCTGGGGAAGTGAATTAAATACTATTTGGAGGCATTTAATGTTCAATCAAAAACAGCTGATTTTTGACAAAAGAGATAACACCCCCCCATTACGTCATGCTTCAGAAATGTGGAAAATGGTCCGTTTTCAAATGTTTTATTTTTGAACGTCAGTTCACATTTGTAGGTGGATCATCAGTGTTAGAGATAAAATTAGCATGTTTAAAGTGATTTTCATGCTTCCAGGGGCCCTAAACACAAGATTTATGGAATGGTTAAAAGTACATGAAAATGGCCAATGTACTCACTCTGAGTTCTCAAAAAGGGTTTCTTCACCCCGGGAAGTTAATTAAATACCATTTGGAGGCATTTAATGTTCGAGCAAAAACGGCTGATTTTCGACAAAAGAGATAACACCCCCCCATTACATCATGCTTCAGGAATGTGGAAAATGGTCCGTTTTCAAATGTTTTATTTTTGAACGTCAGTTCACATTTGTAGGTGGATCATCAGTGTTAGAGCTAAAATTAGCATGTTTAAAGTGATTTTCATGCTTCCAGGGGCTCGGGAAGTGAATTAAATACTATTTGGAGGCATTTAATGTTCAATCAAAAACAGCTGATTTTTGACAAAAAGAGATAACACCCCCCCATTACGTCATGCTTCAGAAATGTGGAAAATGGTCCGTTTTCAAATGTTTTATTTTTGAACGTCAGTTCACATTTGTAGGTGGATCATCAGTGTTAGAGCTAAAATTAGCATGTTTAAAGTGATTTTCATGCTTCCAGGGGCCCTAAACACAAGATTTATGGAATGGTTAAAAGTGCGCGAAAATGGCCAATTTACTCACTCTGAGTTCTCAAAAAGGGTTTCTTCACCCCGGAAAGTTAATTAAATACCATTTGGAGGCATTTAATGTTCGAGCAAAAACGGCTGATTTTCGACAAAAGAGATAACACCCCCCCATTAAGTCATGCTTCAGAAATGTGGAAAATGGTCCATTTTCAAATGTTTTATTTTTGAACGTCAGTTCACATTTGTAGGTGGATCATCAGTGTTAGAGCTAAAATTAGCATGTTTAAAGTGATTTTCATGCTTCCAGGGGCTCTGGAAGTGAATTAAATACTATTTGGAGGCATTTAATGTTCAATCAAAAACAGCTGATTTTTGACAAAAGAGATAACACCCCCCCATTACGTCATGCTTCAGAAATGTGGAAAATGGTCCGTTTTCAAATGTTTTATTTTTGAACGTCAGTTCACATTTGTAGGTGGATCATCAGTGTTAGAGCTAAAATTAGCATGTTTAAAGTGATTTTCATGCTTCCAGGGGCCCTAAACACAAGATTTATGGAATGGTTAAAAGTGCATGAAAATGGCCAATTTACTCACTCTGAGTTCTCAAAAAGGGTTTCTTCATCCCGGGAAGTTAATTAAATACCATTTGGAGGCATTTAATGTTCGAGCAAAAACAGCTGATTTTCGACAAAAGAGATAACACCCCCCCAGTACGTCATGCTTCAGAAATGTGGAAAATGGTCCGTTTTCAAATGTTTTATTTTTGAACGTCAGTTCACATTTTTAGGTGGATCATCAGTGTTAGAGCTAAAATTAGCATGTTTAAAGTGATTTTCATGCTTCCAGGGGCTCGGGAAGTGAATTAAATACTATTTGGAGGCATTTAATGCTCAATCAAAAACAGCTGATTTTTGACAAAAGAGATAACACCCCCCCATTACGTCATGCTTCAGAAATGTGGAAAATGGTCCATTTTCAAATGTTTTATTTTTGAACGTCAGTTCACATTTGTAGGTGGATCATCAGTGTTAGAGCTAAAATTAGCATGTTTAAAGTGATTTTCATGCTTCCAGGGGCCCTAAACACAAGATTCATGGAATGGTTAAAAGTGCGCGAAAATGGCCAATTTACTCACTCTGAGTTCTCAAAAAGGGTTTCTTCACCCCGGGAAGTTAATTAAATACCATTTGGAGGCATTTAATGTTCGAGCAAAAACGGCTGATTTTCGACAAAAGAGATAACACCCCCCCATTACGTCATGCTTCAGAAATGTGGAAAATGGTCCGTTCTCAAATGTTTTATTTTTGAACGTCAGTTCACATTTGTAGGTGGATCATCAGTGTTAGAGCTAAAATTAGCATGTTTAAAGTGATTTTCATGCTTCCAGGGGCTGGGGAAGTGAATTAAATACTATTTGGAGGCATTTAATGTTCAATCAAAAACAGCTGATTTTTGACAAAAGAGATAACACCCCCCCATTACGTCATGCTTCAGAAATGTGGAAAATGGTCCGTTTTCAAATGTTTTATTTTTGAACGTCAGTTCACATTTGTAGGTGGATCATCAGTGTTAGAGATAAAATTAGCATGTTTAAAGTGATTTTCATGCTTCCAGGGGCCCTAAACACAAGATTTATGGAATGGTTAAAAGTACATGAAAATGGCCAATGTACTCACTCTGAGTTCTCAAAAAGGGTTTCTTCACCCCGGGAAGTTAATTAAATACCATTTGGAGGCATTTAATGTTCGAGCAAAAACGGCTGATTTTCGACAAAAGAGATAACACCCCCCCATTACATCATGCTTCAGGAATGTGGAAAATGGTCCGTTTTCAAATGTTTTATTTTTGAACGTCAGTTCACATTTGTAGGTGGATCATCAGTGTTAGAGCTAAAATTAGCATGTTTAAAGTGATTTTCATGCTTCCAGGGGCTCGGGAAGTGAATTAAATACTATTTGGAGGCATTTAATGTTCAATCAAAAACAGCTGATTTTTGACAAAAAGAGATAACACCCCCCCATTACGTCATGCTTCAGAAATGTGGAAAATGGTCCGTTTTCAAATGTTTTATTTTTGAACGTCAGTTCACATTTGTAGGTGGATCATCAGTGTTAGAGCTAAAATTAGCATGTTTAAAGTGATTTTCATGCTTCCAGGGGCCCTAAACACAAGATTTATGGAATGGTTAAAAGTGCGCGAAAATGGCCAATTTACTCACTCTGAGTTCTCAAAAAGGGTTTCTTCACCCCGGAAAGTTAATTAAATACCATTTGGAGGCATTTAATGTTCGAGCAAAAACGGCTGATTTTCGACAAAAGAGATAACACCCCCCCATTAAGTCATGCTTCAGAAATGTGGAAAATGGTCCATTTTCAAATGTTTTATTTTTGAACGTCAGTTCACATTTGTAGGTGGATCATCAGTGTTAGAGCTAAAATTAGCATGTTTAAAGTGATTTTCATGCTTCCAGGGGCTCGGGAAGTGAATTAAATACTATTTGGAGGCATTTAATGTTCAATCAAAAACAGCTGATTTTTGACAAAAGAGATAACACCCCCCCATTACGTCATGCTTCAGAAATGTGGAAAATGGTCCGTTTTCAAATGTTTTATTTTTGAACGTCAGTCCACATTTGTAGGTGGATCTTCAGTATTAGGGCTAAAATTAGCATGTTTAAAGTGATTTTCATGCTTCCAGGGGCCCTAAACACAAGATTTATGGAATGGTTAAAAGTGCGCGAAAATGGCCAATTTACTCACTCTGAGTTCTCAAAAAGGGTTTCTTCACCCCGGGAAGTTAATTAAATACCATTTGGAGGCATTTAATGTTCGAGCAAAAACGGCTGATTTTTGACAAAAGAGATAACACCCCCCCATTACGTCATGCTTCAGAAATGTGGAAAATGGTCCGTTTTCAAATGTTTTATTTTTGAACGTCAGTTCACATTTGTAGGTGGATCATCAGTGTTAGAGCTAAAATTAGCATGTTTAAAGTGATTTTCATGCTTCCAGGGGCCCTAAACACAAGATTTATGGAATGGTTAAAAGTGCATGAAAATGGCCAATTTACTCACTCTGAGTTCTCAAAAAGGGTTTCTTCATCCCGGGAAGTTAATTAAATACCATTTGGAGGCATTTAATGTTCGAGCAAAAACAGCTGATTTTCGACAAAAGAGATAACACCCCCCCAGTACGTCATGCTTCAGAAATGTGGAAAATGGTCCGTTTTCAAATGTTTTATTTTTGAACGTCAGTTCACATTTTTAGGTGGATCATCAGTGTTAGAGCTAAAATTAGCATGTTTAAAGTGATTTTCATGCTTCCAGGGGCTCGGGAAGTGAATTAAATACTATTTGGAGGCATTTAATGCTCAATCAAAAACAGCTGATTTTTGACAAAAGAGATAACACCCCCCCATTACGTCATGCTTCAGAAATGTGGAAAATGGTCCATTTTCAAATGTTTTATTTTTGAACGTCAGTTCACATTTGTAGGTGGATCATCAGTGTTAGAACTAAAATTAGCATGTTTAAAGTGATTTTCATGCTTCCAGGGGCCCTAAACACAAGATTTATGGAATGGTTAAAAGTCCATGAAAATGGCCAATTTACTCACTCTGAGTTCTCAAAAAGGGTTTCTTCACCCCGGGAAGTTAATTAAATACCATTTGGAGGCATTTAATGTTCGAGCAAAAAGGGCTGATTTTTGACAAAAGAGATAACACCCCCCCATTACGTCATGCTTCAGAAATGTGGAAAATGGTCCGTTTTCAAATGTTTTATTTTTGAACGTCAGTTCACATTTGTAGGTGGATCATCAGTGTTAGAGCTAAAATTAGCATGTTTAAAGTGATTTTCATGCTTCCAGGGGCCCTAAACACAAGATTTATGGAATGGTTAAAAGTGCATGAAAATGGCCAATTTACTCACTCTGAGTTCTCAAAAAGGGTTTCTTCACCCCGGGAAGTTAATTAAATACCATTTGGAGGCATTTAATGTTCGAGCAAAAACGGCTGATTTTCGACAAAAGAGATAACACCCCCCCATTACGTCATGCTTCAGAAATGTGGAAAATGGTCCGTTTTCAAATGTTTTATTTTTGAACGTCAGTTCACATTTGTAGGTGGATCATCAGTGTTAGAGCTAAAATTAGCATGTTTAAAGTGATTTTCATGCTTCCAGGGGCTCGGGAAGTGAATTAAATACTATTTGGAGTCATTTAATGTTCAATCAAAAACAGCTGATTTTTGACAAAAGAGATAACACCCCCCCATTACGTCATGCTTCAGAAATGTGGAAAATGGTCCGTTTTCAAATGTTTTATTTTTGAACGTCAGTTTACATTTGTAGGTGGATCATCAGTGTTAGAGCTAAAATTAGCATGTTTAAAGTGATTTTCATGCTTCCAGGGGCTCGGGAAGTGAATTAAATACTATTTGGAGGCATTTAATGTTCAATCAAAAACAGCTGATTTTTGACAAAAGAGATAACACCCCCCATTACGTCATGCTTCAGAAATGTGGAAAATGGTCCGTTTTCAAATGTTTTATTTTTGAACGTCAGTTCACATTTGTAGGTGGATCATCAGTGTTAGAGCTAAAATTAGCATGTTTAAACTGATTTTCATGCTTCCAGGGGCCCTAAACACAAGATTTATGGAATGGTTAAAAGTGCGCGAAAATGGCCAATTTACTCACTCTGAGTTCTCAAAAAGGGTTTCTTCACCCCGGGAAGTTAATTAAATACCATTTGGAGGCATTTAATGTTCGAGCAAAAACGGCTGATTTTCGACAAAAGAGATAACACCCCCCCATTACGTCATGCTTCAGAAATGTGGAAAATGGTCCATTTTCAAATGTTTTATTTTTGAACGTCAGTTTACATTTGTAGGTGGATCATCAGTGTTAGAGCTAAAATTAGCATGTTTAAAGTGATTTTCATGCTTCCAGGGGCTCGGGAAGTGAATTAAATACTATTTGGAGGCATTTAATGTTCAAGCAAAAACAGCTGATTTTTGACAAAAGAGATAACACCCCCCCCATTACGTCATGCTTCAGAAATGTGGAAAATGGTCCGTTTTCAAATGTTTTATTTTTGAACGTCAGTTCACATTTGTAGGTGGATCATCAGTGTTAGAGCTAAAATTAGCATGTTTAAAGTGATTTTCATGCTTCCAGGGGCCCTAAACACAAGATTTATGGAATGGTTAAAAGTGCGCGAAAATGGCCAATTTACTCACTCTGAGTTCTCAAAAAGGGTTTCTTCACCCCGGGAAGTTAATTAAATACCATTTGGAGGCATTTAATGTTCGAGCAAAAACAGCTGATTTTTGACAAAAGAGATAACACCCCCCCATTACGTCATGCTTCAGAAATGTGGAAAATGGTCCGTTTTCAAATGTTTTATTTTTGAACGTCAGTTCACATTTGTAGGTGGATCATCAGTGTTAGAGCTAAAATTAGCATGTTTAAAGTGATTTCATGCTTCCAGGGGCTCGGGAAGTGAATTAAATACTATTTGGAGGCATTTAATGTTCAATCAAAAACAGCTGATTTTTGACAAAAGAGATAACACCCCCCCCATTACGTCATGCTTCAGAAATGTGGAAAATGGTCCGTTTTCAAATGTTTTATTTTTGAACGTCAGTTCACATTTGTAGGTGGATCATCAGTGTTAGAGCTAAAATTAGCATGTTTAAAGTGATTTTCATGCTTCCAGGGGCCCTAAACACAAGATTTATGGAATGGTTAAAAGTGCATGAAAATGGCCAATTTACTCACTCTGAGTTCTCAAAAAGGGTTTCTTCACTCCGGAAAGTTAATTAAATACCATTTGGAGGCATTTAATGTTCGAGCAAAAACGGCTGATTTTCGACAAAAGAGATAACACCCCCCCCTTACGTCATGCTTCAGAAATGTGGAAAATGGTCCGTTTTCAAATGTTTTATTTTTGAACGTCAGTTCACATTTGTAGGTGGATCATCAGTGTTAGAGCTAAAATTAGCATGTTTAAAGTGATTTTCATGCTTCCAGGGGCTCGGAAAGTGAATTAAATACTATTTGGAGGCATTTAATGTTCAAGCAAAAACAGCTGATTTTTGACAAAAGAGATAACACCCCCCCATTCCCTCATGCTTCAGAAATGTGGAAAATGGTCCGTTTTCAAATGTTTTATTTTTGAACGTCAGTTCACATTTGTAGGTGGATCATCAGTGTTAGAGCTAAAATTAGCATGTTTAAAGTGATTTTCATGCTTCCAGGGGCCCTAAACACAAGATTTATGGAATGGTTAAAAGTGCGCGAAAATGGCCAATGTACTCACTCTGAGTTCTCAAAAAGGGTTTCTTCACCCCGGGAAGTTAATTAAATACCATTTGGAGGCATTTAATGTTCGAGCAAAAACGGCTGATTTTCGACAAAAGAGATAACACCCCCCCATTACGTCATGCTTCAGAAATGTGGAAAATGGTCCATTTTCAAATGTTTTATTTTTGAACGTCAGTTCACATTTGTAGGTGGATCATCAGTGTTAGAGCTAAAATTAGCATGTTTAAAGTGATTTTCATGCTTCCAGGGGCCCGGGAAGTGAATTAAATACTATTTGGAGGCATTTAATGTTCAAGCAAAAACAGCTGATTTTTGACAAAAGAGATAACACCCCCCCCCATTACGTCATGCTTCAGAAATGTGGAAAATGGTCCGTTTTCAAATGTTTTATTTTTGAACGTCAGTTCACATTTGTAGGTGGATCATCAGTGTTAGAGCTAAAATTAGCATGTTTAAAGTGATTTTCATGCTTCCAGGGGCCCTAAACACAAGATTTATGGAATGGTTAAAAGTGCGCGAAAATGGCCAATTTACTCACTCTGAGTTCTCAAAAAGGGTTTCTTCACCCCGGAAAGTTAATTAAATACCATTTGGAGGCATTTAATGTTCGAGCAAAAACGGCTGATTTTCGACAAAAGAGATAACACCCCCCCATTACGTCATGCTTCAGAAATGTGGAAAATGGTCCGTTTTCAAATGTTTTATTTTTGAACGTCAGTTCACATTTGTAGGTGGATCATCAGTGTTAGAGCTAAAATTAGCATGTTTAAAGTGATTTCATGCTTCCAGGGGCCCGGGAAGTGAATTAAATACTATTTGGAGGCATTTAATGTTCAATCAAAAACAGCTGATTTTTGACAAAAGAGATAACACCCCCCATTACCTCATGCTTCAGAAATGTGGAAAATGGTCCGTTTTCAAATGTTTTATTTTTGAACGTCAGTTCACATTTGTAGGTGGATCATCAGTGTTAGAGCTAAAATTAGCATGTTTAAAGTGATTTTCATGCTTCCAGGGGCCCGAAACAAAAGATTTATGGAATGGTTAAAAGTGCGCGAAAATGGCCAATTTACTCACTCTGAGTTCTCAAAAAGGGTTTCTTCACCCCGGAAAGTTAATTAAATACCATTTGGAGGCATTTAATGTTCGAGCAAAAACGGCTTATTTTCGACAAAAGAGATAACACCCCCCCATTACGTCATGCTTCAGAAATGTGGAAAATGGTCCGTTTTCAAATGTTTTATTTTTGAACGTCAGTTCACATTTGTAGGTGGATCATCAGTGTTAGAGCTAAAATTAGCATGTTTAAAGTGATTTCATGCTTCCAGGGGCCCGGGAAGTGAATTAAATACTATTTGGAGGCATTTAATGTTCAATCAAAAACAGCTGATTTTTGACAAAAGAGATAACACCCCCCCATTACCTCATGCTTCAGAAATGTGGAAAATGGTCGGTTTTCAAATGTTTTATTTTTGAACGTCAGTTCACATTTGTAGGTGGATCATCAGTGTTAGAGCTAAAATTAGCATGTTTAAAGTGATTTTCATGCTTCCAGGGGCCCTAAACACAAGATTTATGGAATGGTTAAAAGTGCATGAAAATGGCCAATGTACTCACTCTGAGTTCTCAAAAAGGGTTTCTTCACCCCGGGAAGTTAATTAAATACCATTTGGAGGCATTTAATGTTCGAGCAAAAACGGCTGATATTTTCGACAAAAGAGATAACACCCCCCCATTACGTCATGCTTCAGGAATGTGGGAAAATGGTCCGTTTTCAATGTTTTATTTTTGAACGTCAGTTCACATTTGTAGGTGGATCATCAGTGTTAGAGCTAAAATTAGCATGTTTAAAGTGATTTTCATGCTTCCAGGGGCCCTAAACACAAGATTTATGGAATGGTTTAAAAGTGCATGAAAATGGCCAATTTACTCACTCTGAGTTCTCAAAAAGGGTTTCTTCACCCCGGGAAGTTAATTAAATACCATTTGGAGGCATTTAATGTTCGAGCAAAAACGCTGATTTTCGACAAAAGAGATAACACCCCCCCATTACGTCATGCTTCAGAAATGTGGAAAATGGTCCGTTTTCAAATGTTTTATTTTGAACGTCAGTTCACATTTGTAGGTGGATCATCAGTGTTTAGAGCTAAAATTAGCATGTTTAAAGTGATTTTCATGCTTCCAGGGGCTCGGGAAGTGAATTAATACTATTTGGAGTCATTTAATGTTCAATCAAAAACAGCTGATTTTTGACAAAAGAGATAACACCCCCCCATTACGTCATGCTTCAGAAATGTGGAAAATGGTCCGTTTTCAAATGTTTTATTTTTGAACGTCAGTTCACATTTGTAGGTGGATCATCAGTGTTAGAGCTAAAATAGCATGTTTAAAGTGATTTTCATGCTTCCAGGGGCTCGGGAAGTGAATTAAATACTATTTGGAGGCATTTAATGTTCAATCAAAAACAGCTGATTTTTGACAAAAGAGATAACACCCCCCATTACGTCATGCTTCAGAAATGTGGAAAATGGTCCGTTTTCAAATGTTTTATTTTTGAACGTCAGTTCACATTTGTAGGTGGATCATCAGTGTTAGAGCTAAAATTAGCATGTTTAAAGTGATTTTCATGCTTCCAGGGGCCCTAAACACAAGATTTATGGAATGGTTAAAAGTGCGCGAAAATGGCCAATTTACTCACTCTGAGTTCTCAAAAAGGGTTTCTTCACCCCGGGAAGTTAATTAAATACCATTTGGAGGCATTTAATGTTGGAGCAAAAACGGCTGATTTTTGACAAAAGAGATAACACCCCCCCATTACGTCATGCTTCAGAAATGTGGAAAATGGTCCGTTTTCAAATGTTTTATTTTTGAACGTCAGTTCACATTTGTAGGTGGATCATCAGTGTTTGAGCTAAAATTAGCATGTTTAAAGTGATTTCATGCTTCCAGGGCTCGGGAAGTGAATTAAATACTATTTGGAGGCATTTAATGTTCAATCAAAAACAGCTGATTTTTGACAAAAAGAGATAACACCCCCCCATTACGTCATGCTTCAGAAATGTGGAAAATGGTCCGTTTTCAAATGTTTTATTTTTGAACGTCAGTTCACATTTGTAGGTGGATCATCAGTGTTAGAGCTAAAATTAGCATGTTTAAAGTGATTTTCATGCTTCCAGGGGCCCTAAACACAAGATTTATGGAATGGTTAAAAGTGCATGAAAATGGCCAATTTACTCACTCTGAGTTCTCAAAAAGGGTTTCTTCACCCCGGAAAGTTAATTAAATACCATTTGGAGGCATTTAATGTTCGAGCAAAAACGGCTGATTTTCGACAAAAGAGATAACACCCCCCCATTACGTCATGCTTCAGAAATGTGGAAAATGGTCCGTTTTCAAATGTTTTATTTTTGAACGTCAGTTCACATTTGTAGGTGGATCATCAGTGTTAGAGCTAAAATTAGCATGTTTAAAGTGATTTTCATGCTTCCAGGGGCTCGGAAAGTGAATTAAATACTATTTGGAGGCATTTAATGTTCAAGCAAAAACAGCTGATTTTTGACAAAAGAGATAACACCCCCCCATTACCTCATGCTTCAGAAATGTGGAAAATGGTCCGTTTTCAAATGTTTTATTTTTGAACGTCAGTTCACATTTGTAGGTGGATCATCAGTGTTAGAGCTAAAATTAGCATGTTTAAAGTGATTTTCATGCTTCCAGGGGCCCTAAACACAAGATTTATGGAATGGTTAAAAGTGCATGAAAATGGCCAATGTACTCACTCTGAGTTCTCAAAAAGGGTTTCTTCACCCCGGGAAGTTAATTAAATACCATTTGGAGGCATTTAATGTTCGAGCAAAAACGGCTGATTTCGACAAAAGAGATAACACCCCCCCCATTACGTCATGCTTCAGGAATGTGGAAAATGGTCCGTTTTCAAATGTTTTATTTTTGAACGTCAGTTCACATTTGTAGGTGGATCATCAGTGTTAGAGCTAAAATTAGCATGTTTAAAGTGATTTTCATGCTTCCAGGGGCTCGGGAAGTGAATTAAATACTATTTGGAGGCATTTAATGTTCAATCAAAAACAGCTGATTTTTGACAAAAGAGATAACACCCCCCCCCCATTACGTCATGCTTCAGAAATGTGGAAAATGGTCCATTTTCAAATGTTTTATTTTTGAACGTCAGTTCACATTTGTAGGTGGATCATCAGTGTTAGAGCTAAAATTAGCATGTTTAAAATGATTTTCATGCTTCCAGGGGCCCTAAACACAAGATTTATGTAATGGTTAAAAGTGCGCGAAAATGGCCAATTTACTCACTCTGAGTTCTCAAAAAGGGTTTCTTCACCCCGGGAAGTTAATTAAATACCATTTGGAGGCATTTAATGTTCGAGCAAAAACGGCTGATTTTCGACAAAAGAGATAACACCCCCCCATTACGTCATGCTTCAGAAATGTGGAAAATGGTCCATTTTCAAATGTTTTATTTTTGAACGTCAGTTCACATTTGTAGGTGGATCATCAGTGTTAGAGCTAAAATTAGCATGTTTAAAGTGATTTTCATGCTTCCAGGGGCTCGGGAAGTGAATTAAATACTATTTGGAGGCATTTAATGTTCAAGCAAAAACAGCTGATTTTTGACAAAAGAGATAACACCCCCCCCCATTACGTCATGCTTCAGAAATGTGGAAAATGGTCCGTTTTCAAATGTTTTATTTTTGAACGTCAGTTCACATTTGTAGGTGGATCATCAGTGTTAGAGCTAAAATTAGCATGTTTAAAGTGATTTTCATGCTTCCAGGGGCCCTAAACACAAGATTTATGGAATGGTTAAAAGTGCGCGAAAATGGCCAATTTACTCACTCTGAGTTCTCAAAAAGGGTTTCTTCACCCCGGGAAGTTAATTAAATACCATTTGGAGGCATTTAATGTTCGAGCAAAAACAGCTGATTTTTGACAAAAGAGATAACACCCCCCCATTACGTCATGCTTCAGAAATGTGGAAAATGGTCCGTTTTCAAATGTTTTATTTTTGAACGTCAGTTCACATTTGTAGGTGGATCATCAGTGTTAGAGCTAAAATTAGCATGTTTAAAGTGATTTCATGCTTCCAGGGGCCCGGGAAGTGAATTAAATACTATTTGGAGGCATTTAATGTTCAATCAAAAACAGCTGATTTTTGACAAAAGAGATAACACCCCCCCATTACGTCATGCTTCAGAAATGTGGAAAATGGTCCGTTTTCAAATGTTTTATTTTTGAACGTCAGTTCACATTTGTAGGTGGATCATCAGTGTTAGAGCTAAAATTAGCATGTTTAAAGTGATTTTCATGCTTCCAGGGGCCCTAAACACAAGATTTATGGAATGGTTAAAAGTGCATGAAAATGGCCAATTTACTCACTCTGAGTTCTCAAAAAGGGTTTCTTCACCCCGGAAAGTTAATTAAATACCATTTGGAGGCATTTAATGTTCGAGCAAAAACGGCTGATTTTCGACAAAAGAGATAACACCCCCCCATTACGTCATGCTTCAGAAATGTGGAAAATGGTCCGTTTTCAAATGTTTTATTTTTGAACGTCAGTTCACATTTGTAGGTGGATCATCAGTGTTAGAGCTAAAATTAGCATGTTTAAAGTGATTTTCATGCTTCCAGGGGCTCGGAAAGTGAATTAAATACTATTTGGAGGCATTTAATGTTCAAGCAAAAACAGCTGATTTTTGACAAAAGAGATAACACCCCCCCATTACCTCATGCTTCAGAAATGTGGAAAATGGTCCGTTTTCAAATGTTTTATTTTTGAACGTCAGTTCACATTTGTAGGTGGATCATCAGTGTGAGAGCTAAAATTAGCATGTTTAAAGTGATTTTCATGCTTCCAGGGGCCCTAAACACAAGATTTATGGAATGGTTAAAAGTGCATGAAAATGGCCAATGTACTCACTCTGAGTTCTCAAAAAGGGTTTCTTCACCCCGGGAAGTTAATTAAATACCATTTGGAGGCATTTAATGTTCGAGCAAAAACGGCTGATTTTCGACAAAAGAGATAACACCCCCCCATTACGTCATGCTTCAGGAATGTGGAAAATGGTCCGTTTTCAAATGTTTTATTTTTGAACGTCAGTTCACATTTGTAGGTGGATCATCAGTGTTAGAGCTAAAATTAGCATGTTTAAATTGATTTTCATGCTTCCAGGGGCTCGGAAAGTGAATTAAATACTATTTGGAGGCATTTAATGTTCAAGCAAAAACAGCTGATTTTTGACAAAAGAGATAACACCCCCCCATTACCTCATGCTTCAGAAATGTGGAAAATGGTCCGTTTTCAAATGTTTTATTTTTGAACGTCAGTTCACATTTGTAGGTGGATCATCAGTGTTAGAGCTAAAATTAGCATGTTTAAAGTGATTTTCATGCTTCCAGGGGCCCTAAACACAAGATTTATGGAATGGTTAAAAGTGCATGAAAATGGCCAATGTACTCACTCTGAGTTCTCAAAAAGGGTTTCTTCACCCCGGGAAGTTAATTAAATACCATTTGGAGGCATTTAATGTTCGAGCAAAAACGGCTGATTTTCGACAAAAGAGATAACACCCCCCCATTACGTCATGCTTCAGGAATGTGGAAAATGGTCTGTTTTCAAATGTTTTATTTTTGAACGTCAGTTCACATTTGTAGGTGGATCATCAGTGTTAGAGCTAAAATTAGCATGTTTAAAATGATTTTCATGCTTCCAGGGGCTCGGGAAGTGAATTAAATACTATTTGGAGGCACTTAATGTTCAAGCAAAAACAGCTGATTTTTAACAAAAGAGATAACACCCCCCCATTACGTCATGCTTCAGAAATGTGGAAAATGGTCCGTTTTCAAATGTTTTATTTTTGAACGTCAGTTCACATTTGTAGGTGGATCATCAGTGTTAGAGCTAAAATTAGCATGTTTAAAGTGATTTTCATGCTTCCAGGGGCCCTAAACACAAGATTTATGGAATGGTTAAAAGTGCGCGAAAATGGCCAATTTACTCACTCTGAGTTCTCAAAAAGGGTTTCTTCACCCCGGGAAGTTAATTAAATACCATTTGGAGGCATTTAATGTTCGAGCAAAAACGGCTGACTTTCGACAAAAGAGATAACACCCCCCCATTACGTCATGCTTCAGGAATGTGGAAAATGGTCCGTTTTCAAATGTTTTATTTTTGAACGTCAGTTCACATTTGTAGGTGGATCATCAGTGTTAGAGCTAAAATTAGCATGTTTAAAGTGATTTTCATGCTTCCAGGGGCTCGGGAAGTGAATTAAATACTATTTGGAGGCATTTAATGTTCAATCAAAAACAGCTGATTTTTGACAAAAGAGATAACACCCCCCCCCCATTACGTCATGCTTCAGAAATGTGGAAAATGGTCCGTTTTCAAATGTTTTATTTTTGAACGTCAGTTCACATTTGTAGGTGGATCATCAGTGTTAGAGCTAAAATTAGCATGTTTAAAATGATTTTCATGCTTCCAGGGGCCCTAAACACAAGATTTATGTAATGGTTAAAAGTGCGCGAAAATGGCCAATTTACTCACTCTGAGTTCTCAAAAAGGGTTTCTTCACCCCGGGAAGTTAATTAAATACCATTTGGAGGCATTTAATGTTCGAGCAAAAACGGCTGATTTTCGACAAAAGAGATAACACCCCCCCATTACGTCATGCTTCAGAAATGTGGAAAATGGTCCATTTTCAAATGTTTTATTTTTGAACGTCAGTTCACATTTGTAGGTGGATCATCAGTGTTAGAGCTAAAATTAGCATGTTTAAAGTGATTTTCATGCTTCCAGGGGCTCGGGAAGTGAATTAAATACTATTTGGAGGCATTTAATGTTCAATCAAAAACAGCTGATTTTTGACAAAAGAGATAACACCCCCCCCCATTACGTCATGCTTCAGAAATGTGGAAAATGGTCCGTTTTCAAATGTTTTATTTTTGAACGTCAGTTCACATTTGCAGGTGGATCATCAGTGTTAGAGCTAAAATTAGCATGTTTAAAGTGATTTTCATGCTTCCAGGGGCCCTAAACACAAGATTTATGGAATGGTTAAAAGTGCGCGAAAATGGCCAATTTACTCACTCTGAGTTCTCAAAAAGGGTTTCTTCACCCCGGGAAGTTAATTAAATACCATTTGGAGGCATTTAATGTTCGAGCAAAAACGGCTGATTTTCGACAAAAGAGATAACACCCCCCCAATACGTCATGCTTCAGAAATGTGGAAAATGGTCCATTTTCAAATGTTTTATTTTTGAACGTCAGTTCACATTTGTAGGTGGATCATCAGTGTTAGAGCTAAAATTAGCATGTTTAAAGTGATTTTCATGCTTCCAGGGGCTCGGGAAGTGAATTAAATACTATTTGGAGGCATTTAATGTTCAATCAAAAACAGCTGATTTTTGACAAAAGAGATAACACCCCCCCCATTACGTCATGCTTCAGAAATGTGGAAAATGGTCCGTTTTCAAATGTTTTATTTTTGAACGTCAGTTCACATTTGTAGGTGGATCATCAGTGTTAGAGCTAAAATCAGCATGTTTAAAGTGATTTTCATGCTTCCAGGGGCCCTAAACACAAGATTTATGGAATGGTTAAAAGTGCGCGAAAATGGCCAATTTACTCACTCTGAGTTCTCAAAAAGGGTTTCTTCACCCCGGGAAGTTAATTAAATACCATTTGGAGGCATTTAATGTTCGAGCAAAAACGGCTGATTTTTGACAAAAGAGATAACACCCCCCCATTACGTCATGCTTCAGAAATGTGGAAAATGGTCCGTTTTCAAATGTTTTATTTTTGAACGTCAGTTCACATTTGTAGGTGGATCATCAGTGTTAGAGCTAAAATTAGCATGTTTAAAGTGATTTCATGCTTCCAGGGGCTCGGGAAGTGAATTAAATACTATTTGGAGGCATTTAATGTTCAATCAAAAACAGCTGATTTTTGACAAAAGAGATAACACCCCCCATTACCTCATGCTTCAGAAATGTGGAAAATGGTCCGTTTTCAAATGTTTTATTTTTGAACGTCAGTTCACATTTGTAGGTGGATCATCAGTGTTAGAGCTAAAATTAGCATGTTTAAAGTGATTTTCATGCTTCCAGGGGCCCTAAACACAAGATTTATGGAATGGTTAAAAGTGCATGAAAATGGCCAATGTACTCACTCTGAGTTCTCAAAAAGGGTTTCTTCACCCCGGGAAGTTAATTAAATACCATTTGGAGGCATTTAATGTTCGAGCAAAAACGGCTGATTTCGACAAAAGAGATAACACCCCCCCCCATTACGTCATGCTTCAGGAATGTGGAAAATGGTCCGTTTTCAAATGTTTTATTTTTGAACGTCAGTTCACATTTGTAGGTGGATCATCAGTGTTAGAGCTAAAATTAGCATGTTTAAAGTGATTTTCATGCTTCCAGGGGCTCGGGAAGTGAATTAAATACTATTTGGAGGCATTTAATGTTCAATCAAAAACAGCTGATTTTTGACAAAAGAGATAACACCCCCCCCCATTACGTCATGCTTCAGAAATGTGGAAAATGGTCCGTTTTCAAATGTTTTATTTTTGAACGTCAGTTCACATTTGTAGGTGGATCATCAGTGTTAGAGCTAAAATTAGCATGTTTAAAATGATTTTCATGCTTCCAGGGGCCCTAAACACAAGATTTATGTAATGGTTAAAAGTGCGCGAAAATGGCCAATTTACTCACTCTGAGTTCTCAAAAAGGGTTTCTTCACCCGGGAAGTTAATTAAATACCATTTGGAGGCATTTAATGTTCGAGCAAAAACGGCTGATTTTCGACAAAAGAGATAACACCCCCCCATTACGTCATGCTTCAGAAATGTGGAAAATGGTCCATTTTCAAATGTTTTATTTTTGAACGTCAGTTCACATTTGTAGGTGGATCATCAGTGTTAGAGCTAAAATTAGCATGTTTAAAGTGATTTTCATGCTTCCAGGGGCTCGGGAAGTGAATTAAATACTATTTGGAGGCATTTAATGTTCAATCAAAAACAGCTGATTTTTGACAAAAGAGATAACACCCCCCCCCATTACGTCATGCTTCAGAAATGTGGAAAATGGTCCGTTTTCAAATGTTTTATTTTTGAACGTCAGTTCACATTTGTAGGTGGATCATCAGTGTTAGAGCTAAAATTAGCATGTTTAAAGTGATTTTCATGCTTCCAGGGGCCCTAAACACAAGATTTATGGAATGGTTAAAAGTGCGCGAAAATGGCCAATTTACTCACTCTGAGTTCTCAAAAAGGGTTTCTTCACCCCGGGAAGTTAATTAAATACCATTTGGAGGCATTTAATGTTCGAGCAAAAACGGCTGATTTTCGACAAAAGAGATAACACCCCCCCATTACGTCATGCTTCAGAAATGTGGAAAATGGTCCATTTTCAAATGTTTTATTTTTGAACGTCAGTTCACATTTGTAGGTGGATCATCAGTGTTAGAGCTAAAATTAGCATGTTTAAAGTGATTTTCATGCTTCCAGGGGCTCGGGAAGTGAATTAAATACTATTTGGAGGCATTTAATGTTCAATCAAAAACAGCTGATTTTTGACAAAAGAGATAACACCCCCCCCATTACGTCATGCTTCAGAAATGTGGAAAATGGTCTGTTTTCAAATGTTTTATTTTTGAACGTCAGTTCACATTTGTAGGTGGATCATCAGTGTTAGAGCTAAAATTAGCATGTTTAAAGTGATTTTCATGCTTCCAGGGGCCCTAAACACAAGATTTATGGAATGGTTAAAAGTGCGCGAAAATGGCCAATTTACTCACTCTGAGTTCTCAAAAAGGGTTTCTTCACCCCGGGAAGTTAATTAAATACCATTTGGAGGCATTTAATGTTCGAGCAAAAACGGCTGATTTTTGACAAAAGAGATAACACCCCCCCATTACGTCATGCTTCAGAAATGTGGAAAATGGTCCGTTTTCAAATGTTTTATTTTTGAACGTCAGTTCACATTTGTAGGTGGATCATCAGTGTTAGAGCTAAAATTAGCATGTTTAAAGTGATTTTCATGCTTCCAGGGGCCCTAAACATAAGATTTATGGAATGGTTAAAAGTGCATGAAAATGGCCAATTTACTCACTCTGAGTTCTCAAAAAGGGTTTCTTCACCCCGGGAAGTTAATTAAATACCATTTGGAGGCATTTAATGTTCGAGCAAAAACGGCTGATTTTCGACAAAAGAGATAACACCCCCCCATTACGTCATGCTTCAGAAATGTGGAAAATGGTCCATTTTCAAATGTTTTATTTTTGAACGTCAGTTCACATTTGTAGGTGGATCATCAGTGTTAGAGCTAAAATTAGCATGTTTAAAGTGATTTTCATGCTTCCAGGGGCTCGGGAAGTGAATTAAATACTATTTGGAGGCATTTAATGTTCAATCAAAAACAGCTGATTTTTGACAAAAGAGATAACACCCCCCCCCATTACGTCATGCTTCAGAAATGTGGAAAATGGTCCGTTTTCAAATGTTTTATTTTTGAACGTCAGTTCACATTTGTAGGTGGATCATCAGTGTTAGAGCTAAAATTAGCATGTTTAAAGTGATTTTCATGCTTCCAGGGGCCCTAAACACAAGATTTATGGAATGGTTAAAAGTGCGCGAAAATGGCCAATTTACTCACTCTGAGTTCTCAAAAAGGGTTTCTTCACCCCGGGAAGTTAATTAAATACCATTTGGAGGCATTTAATGTTCGAGCAAAAACGGCTGATTTTCGACAAAAGAGATAACACCCCCCCATTACGTCATGCTTCAGAAATGTGGAAAATGGTCCATTTTCAAATGTTTTATTTTTGAACGTCAGTTCACATTTGTAGGTGGATCATCAGTGTTAGAGCTAAAATTAGCATGTTTAAAGTGATTTTCATGCTTCCAGGGGCTCGGGAAGTGAATTAAATACTATTTGGAGGCATTTAATGTTCAATCAAAAACAGCTGATTTTTGACAAAAGAGATAACACCCCCCCCATTACGTCATGCTTCAGAAATGTGGAAAATGGTCTGTTTTCAAATGTTTTATTTTTGAACGTCAGTTCACATTTGTAGGTGGATCATCAGTGTTAGAGCTAAAATTAGCATGTTTAAAGTGATTTTCATGCTTCCAGGGGCCCTAAACACAAGATTTATGGAATGGTTAAAAGTGCGCGAAAATGGCCAATTTACTCACTCTGAGTTCTCAAAAAGGGTTTCTTCACCCCGGGAAGTTAATTAAATACCATTTGGAGGCATTTAATGTTCGAGCAAAAACGGCTGATTTTTGACAAAAGAGATAACACCCCCCCATTACGTCATGCTTCAGAAATGTGGAAAATGGTCCGTTTTCAAATGTTTTATTTTTGAACGTCAGTTCACATTTGTAGGTGGATCATCAGTGTTAGAGCTAAAATTAGCATGTTTAAAGTGATTTTCATGCTTCCAGGGGCCCTAAACATAAGATTTATGGAATGGTTAAAAGTGCATGAAAATGGCCAATTTACTCACTCTGAGTTCTCAAAAAGGGTTTCTTCACCCCGGGAAGTTAATTAAATACCATTTGGAGGCATTTAATGTTCGAGCAAAAACGGCTGATTTTCGACAAAAGAGATAACACCCCCCCATTACGTCATGCTTCAGAAATGTGGAAAACGGTCCGTTTTCAAATGTTTTATTTTTGAACGTCAGTTCACATTTGTAGGTGGATCATCAGTGTTAGAGCTAAAATTAGCATGTTTAAAGTGATTTTCATGCTTCCAGGTGCTCGGGAAGTGAATTAAATACTATTTGGAGTCATTTAATGTTCAATCAAAAACAGCTGATTTTTGACAAAAGAGATAACACCCCCCCATTACGTCATGCTTCAGAAATGTGGAAAATGGTCCGTTTTCAAATGTTTTATTTTTGAACGTCAGTTCACATTTGTAGGTGGATCATCAGTGTTAGAGCTAAAATTAGCATGTTTAAAGTGATTTTCATGCTTCCAGGGGCTCGGGAAGTGAATTAAATACTATTTGGAGGCATTTAATGTTCAATCAAAAACAGCTGATTTTTGACAAAAGAGATAACACCCCCCCATTACGTCATGCTTCAGAAATGTGGAAAATGGTCCGTTTTCAAATATTTTATTTTTGAACGTCAGTTCACATTTGTAGGTGGATCATCAGTGTTAGAGCTAAAATTAGCATGTTTAAAGTGATTTTCATGCTTCCAGGGGCCCTAAACACAAGATTTATGGAATGGTTAAAAGTGCGCGAAAATGGCCAATTTACTCACTCTGAGTTCTCAAAAAGGGTTTCTTCACCCCGGGAAGTTAATTAAATACCATTTGGAGGCATTTCATGTTGGAGCAAAAAACGGCTGATTTTTGACAAAAGAGATAACACCCCCCCATTACGTCATGCTTCAGAAATGTGGAAAATGGTCCGTTTTCAAATGTTTTATTTTTGAACGTCAGTTCACATTTGTAGGTGGATCATCAGTGTTAGAGCTAAAATTAGCATGTTTAAAGTGATTTCATGCTTCCAGGGGCTCGGGAAGTGAATTAAATACTATTTGGAGGCATTTAATGTTCAATCAAAAACAGCTGATTTTTGACAAAAGAGATAACACCCCCCCATTACGTCATGCTTCAGAAATGTGGAAAATGGTCCGTTTTCAAATGTTTTATTTTTGAACGTCAGTTCACATTTGTAGGTGGATCATCAGTGTTAGAGCTAAAATTAGCATGTTTAAAGTGATTTTCATGCTTCCAGGGGCCCTAAACACAAGATTTATGCAATGGTTAAAAGTGCATGAAAATGGCCAATTTACTCACTCTGAGTTCTCAAAAAGGGTTTCTTCACCCCGGAAAGTTAATTAAATACCATTTGGAGGCATTTAATGTTCGAGCAAAAACAGCTGATTTTCGACAAAAGAGATAACACCCCCCATTACGTCATGCTTCAGAAATGTGGAAAATGGTCCGTTTTCAAATGTTTTATTTTTGAACGTCAGTTCACATTTGTCGGTGGATCATCAGTGTTAGAGCTAAAATTAGCATGTTTAAAGTGATTTTCATGCTTCCAGGGGCTCGGAAAGTGAATTAAATACTATTTGGAGGCATTTAATGTTCAAGCAAAAACAGCTGATTTTTGACAAAAGAGATAACACCCCCCCATTACCTCATGCTTCAGAAATGTGGAAAAGGGTCCGTTTTCAAATGTTTTATTTTTGAACGTCAGTTCACATTTGTAGGTGGATCATCAGTGTTAGAGCTAAAATTAGCATGTTTAAAGTGATTTACATGCTTCCAGGGGCCCTAAACACAAGATTTATGGAATGGTTAAAAGTGCATGAAAATGGCCAATTTACTCACTCTGAGTTCTCAAAAAGGGTTTCTTCACCCCGGAAAGTTAATTAAATACCATTTGGAGGCATTTAATGTTCGAGCAAAAACGGCTGATTTTCGACAAAAGAGATAACACCCCCCCCCATTACGTCATGCTTCAGAAATGTGGAAAATGGTCCGTTTTCAAATGTTTTATTTTTGAACGTCAGTTCACATTTGTAGGTGGATCACCAGTGTTAGAGCTAAAATTAGCATGTTTAAAGTGATTTTCATGCTTCCAGGGGCTCGGGAAGTGAATTAAATACTATTTGGAGGCATTTAATGTTCAATCAAAAACAGCTGATTTTTGACAAAAGAGATAACACCCCCCCATTACGTCATGCTTCAGAAATGTGGAAAATGGTCCGTTTTCAAATGTTTTATTTTTGAACGTCAGTTCACATTTGTAGGTGGATCATCAGTGTTAGAGCTAAAATTAGCATGTTTAAAGTGATTTTCATGCTTCCAGGGGCCCTAAACACAAGATTTATGGAATGGTTAAAAGTGCATGAAAATGGCCAATTTACTCACTCTGAGTTCTCAAAAATGGTTTCTTCACCCCGGGAAGTTAATTAAATACCATTTGGAGGCATTTAATGTTCGAGCAAAAACGGCTGATTTTCGACAAAAGAGATAACACCCCCCCATTACGTCATGCTTCAGAAATGTGGAAAACGGTCCGTTTTCAAATGTTTTATTTTTGAACGTCAGTTCACATTTGTAGGTGGATCATCAGTGTTAGAGCTAAAATTAGCATGTTTAAAGTGATTTTCATGCTTCCAGGTGCTCGGGAAGTGAATTAAATACTATTTGGAGTCATTTAATGTTCAATCAAAAACAGCTGATTTTTGACAAAAGAGATAACACCCCCCCATTACGTCATGCTTCAGAAATGTGGAAAATGGTCCGTTTTCAAATGTTTTATTTTTGAACGTCAGTTCACATTTGTAGGTGGATCATCAGTGTTAGAGCTAAAATTAGCATGTTTAAAGTGATTTTCATGCTTCCAGGGGCTCGGGAAGTGAATTAAATACTATTTGGAGGCATTTAATGTTCAATCAAAAACAGCTGATTTTTGACAAAAGAGATAACACCCCCCCATTACGTCATGCTTCAGAAATGTGGAAAATGGTCCGTTTTCAAATATTTTATTTTTGAACGTCAGTTCACATTTGTAGGTGGATCATCAGTGTTAGAGCTAAAATTAGCATGTTTAAACTGATTTTCATGCTTCCAGGGGCCCTAAACACAAGATTTATGGAATGGTTAAAAGTGCGCGAAAATGGCCAATTTACTCACTCTGAGTTCTCAAAAAGGGTTTCTTCACCCCGGGAAGTTAATTAAATACCATTTGGAGGCATTTAATGTTCGAGCAAAAACGGCTGATTTTCGACAAAAGAGATAACACCCCCCCATTACGTCATGCTTCAGAAATGTGGAAAATGGTCCATTTTCAAATGTTTTATTTTTGAACGTCAGTTCACATTTGTAGGTGGATCATCAGTGTTAGAGCTAAAATTAGCATGTTTAAAGTGATTTTCATGCTTCCAGGGGCTCGGGAAGTGAATTAAATACTATTTGGAGGCATTTAATGTTCAAGCAAAAACAGCTGATTTTTGACAAAAGAGATAACACCCCCCCATTACGTCATGCTTCAGAAATGTGGAAAATGGTCCGTTTTCAAATGTTTTATTTTTGAACGTCAGTTCACATTTGTAGGTGGATCATCAGTGTTAGAGCTAAAATTAGCATGTTTAAAGTGATTTTCATGCTTCCAGGGGCCCTAAACACAAGATTTATGGAATGGTTAAAAGTGCGCGAAAATGGCCAATTTACTCACTCTGAGTTCTCAAAAAGGGTTTCTTCACCCCGGGAAGTTAATTAAATACCATTTGGAGGCATTTAATGTTGGAGCAAAAAACGGCTGATTTTTGACAAAAGAGATAACACCCCCCCATTACGTCATGCTTCAGAAATGTGGAAAATGGTCCGTTTTCAAATGTTTTATTTTTGAACGTCAGTTCACATTTGTAGGTGGATCATCAGTGTTAGAGCTAAAATTAGCATGTTTAAAGTGATTTCATGCTTCCAGGGGCTCGGGAAGTGAATTAAATACTATTTGGAGGCATTTAATGTTCAATCAAAAACAGCTGATTTTTGACAAAAGAGATAACACCCCCCCATTACGTCATGCTTCAGAAATGTGGAAAATGGTCCATTTTCAAATGTTTTATTTTTGAACGTCAGTTCACATTTGTAGGTGGATCATCAGTGTTAGAGCTAAAATTAGCCTGTTTAAAGTGATTTTCATGCTTCCAGGGTCCCTAAACACAAGATTTATGGAATGGTTAAAAGTGCATGAAAATGGCCAATTTACTCACTCTGAGTTCTCAAAAAGGGTTTCTTCACCCCGGGAAGTTAATTAAATACTATTTGGAGGCATTTAATGTTCAATCAAAAACAGCTGATTTTTGACAAAAGAGATAACACCCCCCCATTACGTCATGCTTCAGAAATGTGGAAAATGGTCCGTTTTCAAATGTTTTATTTTTGAACGTCAGTTCACATTTGTAGGTGGATCATCAGTGTTAGAGCTAAAATTAGCATGTTTAAAGTGATTTTCATGCTTCCAGGGGCCCTAAACACAAGATTTATGGAATGGTTAAAAGTGCATGAAAATGGCCAATTTACTCACTCTGAGTTCTCAAAAAGGGTTTCTTCACCCCGGGAAGTTAATTAAATACCATTTGGAGGCATTTAATGTTCGAGCAAAAACGGCTGATTTTCGACAAAAGAGATAACACCCCCCCATTACGTCATGCTTCAGAAATGTGGAAAACGGTCCGTTTTCAAATGTTTTATTTTTGAACGTCAGTTCACATTTGTAGGTGGATCATCAGTGTTAGAGCTAAAATTAGCATGTTTAAAGTGATTTTCATGCTTCCAGGTGCTCGGGAAGTGAATTAAATACTATTTGGAGTCATTTAATGTTCAATCAAAAACAGCTGATTTTTGACAAAAGAGATAACACCCCCCCATTACGTCATGCTTCAGAAATGTGGAAAATGGTCCGTTTTCAAATGTTTTATTTTTGAACGTCAGTTCACATTTGTAGGTGGATCATCAGTGTTAGAGCTAAAATTAGCATGTTTAAAGTGATTTTCATGCTTCCAGGGGCTCGGGAAGTGAATTAAATACTATTTGGAGGCATTTAATGTTCAATCAAAAACAGCTGATTTTTGACAAAAGAGATAACACCCCCCCATTACGTCATGCTTCAGAAATGTGGAAAATGGTCCGTTTTCAAATATTTTATTTTTGAACGTCAGTTCACATTTGTAGGTGGATCATCAGTGTTAGAGCTAAAATTAGCATGTTTAAACTGATTTTCATGCTTCCAGGGGCCCTAAACACAAGATTTATGGAATGGTTAAAAGTGCGCGAAAATGGCCAATTTACTCACTCTGAGTTCTCAAAAAGGGTTTCTTCACCCCGGGAAGTTAATTAAATACCATTTGGAGGCATTTAATGTTCGAGCAAAAACGGCTGATTTTCGACAAAAGAGATAACACCCCCCCATTACGTCATGCTTCAGAAATGTGGAAAATGGTCCATTTTCAAATGTTTTATTTTTGAACGTCAGTTCACATTTGTAGGTGGATCATCAGTGTTAGAGCTAAAATTAGCATGTTTAAAGTGATTTTCATGCTTCCAGGGGCTCGGGAAGTGAATTAAATACTATTTGGAGGCATTTAATGTTCAAGCAAAAACAGCTGATTTTTGACAAAAGAGATAACACCCCCCCATTACGTCATGCTTCAGAAATGTGGAAAATGGTCCGTTTTCAAATGTTTTATTTTTGAACGTCAGTTCACATTTGTAGGTGGATCATCAGTGTTAGAGCTAAAATTAGCATGTTTAAAGTGATTTTCATGCTTCCAGGGGCCCTAAACACAAGATTTATGGAATGGTTAAAAGTGCGCGAAAATGGCCAATTTACTCACTCTGAGTTCTCAAAAAGGGTTTCTTCACCCCGGGAAGTTAATTAAATACCATTTGGAGGCATTTAATGTTGGAGCAAAAAACGGCTGATTTTTGACAAAAGAGATAACACCCCCCCATTACGTCATGCTTCAGAAATGTGGAAAATGGTCCGTTTTCAAATGTTTTATTTTTGAACGTCAGTTCACATTTGTAGGTGGATCATCAGTGTTAGAGCTAAAATTAGCATGTTTAAAGTGATTTCATGCTTCCAGGGGCTCGGGAAGTGAATTAAATACTATTTGGAGGCATTTAATGTTCAATCAAAAACAGCTGATTTTTGACAAAAGAGATAACACCCCCCCATTACGTCATGCTTTAGAAATGTGGAAAATGGTCCGTTTTCAAATGTTTTATTTTTGAACGTCAGTTCACATTTGTAGGTGGATCATCAGTGTTAGAGCTAAAATTAGCATGTTTAAAGTGATTTTCATGCTTCCAGGGGCCCTAAACACAAGATTTATGCAATGGTTAAAAGTGCATGAAAATGGCCAATTTACTCACTCTGAGTTCTCAAAAAGGGTTTCTTCACCCCGGAAAGTTAATTAAATACCATTTGGAGGCATTTAATGTTCGAGCAAAAACGGCTGATTTTCGACAAAAGAGATAACACCCCCCATTACGTCATGCTTCAGAAATGTGGAAAATGGTCCGTTTTCAAATGTTTTATTTTTGAACGTCAGTTCACATTTGTCGGTGGATCATCAGTGTTAGAGCTAAAATTAGCATGTTTAAAGTGATTTTCATGCTTCCAGGGGCTCGGAAAGTGAATTAAATACTATTTGGAGGCATTTAATGTTCAAGCAAAAACAGTTGATTTTTGACAAAAGAGATAACACCCCCCCATTACGTCATGCTTCAGAAATGTGGAAAATGGTCCGTTTTCAAATGTTTTATTTTTGAACGTCAGTTCACATTTGTAGGTGGATCATCAGTGTTAGAGCTAAAATTAGCATGTTTAAAGTGATTTTCATGCTTCCAGGGGCCCTAAACACAAGATTTATGGAATGGTTAAAAGTGCATGAAAATGGCCAATTTACTCACTCTGAGTTCTCAAAAAGGGTTTCTTCACCCCGGGAAGTTAATTAAATACCATTTGGAGGCATTTAATGTTCGAGCAAAAACGGCTGATTTTCGACAAAAGAGATAACACCCCCCCATTACGTCATGCTTCAGAAATGTGGAAAATGGTCCGTTTTCAAATGTTTTATTTTTGAACGTCAGTTCACATTTGTAGGTGGATCATCAGTGTTAGAGCTAAAATTAGCATGTTTAAAGTGATTTTCATGCTTCCAGGGGCTCAGGAAGTGAATTAAATACTATTTGGAGTCATTTAATGTTCAATCAAAAACAGCTGATTTTTGACAAAAGAGATAACACCCCCCCATTACGTCATGCTTCAGAAATGTGGAAAATGGTCCGTTTTCAAATGTTTTATTTTTGAACGTCAGTTCACATTTGTAGGTGGATCATCAGTGTTAGAGCTAAAATTAGCATGTTTAAAGTGATTTTCATGCTTCCAGGGGCTCGGGAAGTGAATTAAATACTATTTGGAGGCATTTAATGTTCAATCAAAAACAGCTGATTTTTGACAAAAGAGATAACACCCCCCCATTACGTCATGCTTCAGTAATGTGGAAAATGGTCCGTTTTCAAATGTTTTATTTTTGAACGTCAGTTCACATTTGTAGGTGGATCATCAGTGTTAGAGCTAAAATTTGCATGTTTAAACTGATTTTCATGCTTCCAGGGGCCCTAAACACAAGATTTATGGAATGGTTAAAAGTGCGCGAAAATGGCCAATTTACTCACTCTGAGTTCTCAAAAAGGGTTTCTTCACCCCGGGAAGTTAATTAAATACTATTTGGAGGCATTTAATGTTCAATCAAAAACAGCTGATTTTTGACAAAAGAGATAACACCCCCCCATTACGTCATGCTGCAGAAATGTGGAAAATGGTCCATTTTCATATTTTTTATTTTTGAACGTCAGTTCACATTTGTAGGTGGATCATCAGTGTTAGAGCTAAAATTAGCATGTTTAAAGGGATTTTCATACTTCCAGGGGCTCGGGAAGTGAATTAAATACTATTTGGAGGCATTTAATGTTCAAGCAAAAACAGCTGATTTTTGACAAAAGAGATAACACCCCCCCATTACGTCATGCTTCAGAAATGTGGAAAATGGTCCGTTTTCAAATGTTTTATTTTTGAACGTCAGTTCACATTTGTAGGTGGATCATCAGTGTTAGAGCTAAAATTAGCAAGTTTAAAGTGATTTTCATGCTTCCAGGGGCCCTAAACACAAGATTTATGGAATGGTTAAAAGTGCGCGAAAATGGCCAATTTACTCACTCTGAGTTCTCAAAAAGGGTTTCTTCACCCCGGGAAGTTAATTAAATACCATTTGGAGGCATTTAATGTTGGAGCAAAAACGGCTGATTTTTGACAAAAGAGATAACACCCCCCCATTACGTCATGCTTCAGAAATGTGGAAAATGGTCCGTTTTCAAATGTTTTATTTTTGAACGTCAGTTCACATTTGTAGGTGGATCATCAGTGTTAGAGCTAAAATTAGCATGTTTAAAGTGATTTCATGCTTCCAGGGGCTCGGGAAGTGAATTAAATACTATTTGGAGGCATTTAATGTTCAATCAAAAACAGCTGATTTTTGACAAAAGAGATAACACCCCCCCCATTACGTCATGCTTCAGAAATGTGGAAAATGGTCCGTTTTCAAATGTTTTATTTTTGAACGTCAGTTCACATTTGTAGGTGGATCATCAGTGTTAGAGCTAAAATTAGCATGTTTAAAGTGATTTTCATGCTTCCAGGGGCCCTAAACACAAGATTTATGGAATGGTTAAAAGTGCATGAAAATGGCCAATTTACTCACTCTGAGTTCTCAAAAAGGGTTTCTTCACCCCGGAAAGTTAATTAAATACCATTTGGAGGCATTTAATGTTCGAGCAAAAACGGCTGATTTTCGACAAAAGAGATAACACCCCCCCATTACGTCATGCTTCAGAAATGTGGAAAATGGTCCGTTTTCAAATGTTTTATTTTTGAACGTCAGTTCACATTTGTAGGTGGATCATCAGTGTTAGAGCTAAAATTAGCATGTTTAAAGTGATTTTCATGCTTCCAGGGGCTCGGAAAGTGAATTAAATACTATTTGGAGGCATTTAATGTTCAAGCAAAAACAGCTGATTTTTGACAAAAGAGATAACACCCCCCCATTACCTCATGCTTCAGAAATGTGGAAAAGGGTCCGTTTTCAAATGTTTTATTTTTGAACGTCAGTTCACATTTGTAGGTGGATCATTAGTGTTAGAGCTAAAATTAGCATGTTTAAAGTGATTTTCATGCTTCCAGGGGCACTAAACACAAGATTTATGGAATGGTTAAAAGTGCATGAAAATGGCCAATTTACTCACTCTGAGTTCTCAAAAAGGGTTTCTTCACCCCGGAAAGTTAATTAAATACCATTTGGAGGCATTTAATGTTCGAGCAAAAACGGCTGATTTTCGACAAAAGAGATAACACCCCCCCCATTACGTCATGCTTCAGAAATGTGGAAAATGGTCCATTTTCAAATGTTTTATTTTTGAACGTCAGTTCACATTTGTAGGTGGATCATCAGTGTTAGAGCTAAAATTAGCATGTTTAAAGTGATTTTCATGCTTCCAGGGGCTCAGGAAGTGAATTAAATACTATTTGGAGGCATTTAATGTTCAATCAAAAACAGCTGATTTTTTGACAAAAGAGATAACACCCCCCCATTACGTCATGCTTCAGAAATGTGGAAAATGGTCCGTTTTCAAATGTTTTATTTTTGAACGTCAGTTCACATTTGTAGGTGGATCATCAGTGTTAGAGCTAAAATTAGCATGTTTAAAGTGATTTTCATGCTTCCAGGGGCCCTAAACACAAGATTTATGGAATGGTTAAAAGTGCATGAAAATGGCCAATTTACTCACTCTGAGTTCTCAAAAAGGGTTTCTTCACCCCGGGAAGTTAATTAAATACCATTTGGAGGCATTTAATGTTCGAGCAAAAACGGCTGATTTTCGACAAAAGAGATAACACCCCCCCATTACGTCATGCTTCAGAAATGTGGAAAATGGTCCGTTTTCAAATGTTTTATTTTTGAACGTCAGTTCACATTTGTAGGTGGATCATCAGTGTTAGAGCTAAAATTAGCATGTTTAAAGTGATTTTCATGCTTCCAGGGGCTCGGGAAGTGAATTAAATACTATTTGGAGTCATTTAATGTTCGAGCAAAAACGGCTGATTTTCGACAAAAGAGATAACACCCCCCCATTACGTCATGCTTCAGAAATGTGGAAAATGGTCCGTTTTCAAATGTTTTATTTTTGAACGTCAGTTCACATTTGTAGGTGGATCATCAGTGTTAGAGCTAAAATTAGCATGTTTAAAGTGATTTTCATGCTTCCAGGGGCTCGAGAAGTGAATTAAATACTATTTGGAGGCATTTAATGTTCAATCAAAAACAGCTGATTTTTGACAAAAGAGATAACACCCCCCCATTACGTCATGCTTCAGAAATGTGGAAAATGGTCCGTTTTCAAATGTTTTATTTTTGAACGTCAGTTCACATTTGTAGGTGGATCATCAGTGTTAGAGCTAAAATTAGCATGTTTAAAGTGATTTTCATGCTTCCAGGGGCCCTAAACACAAGATTTATGGAATGGTTAAAAGTGCATGAAAATGGCCAATGTACTCACTCTGAGTTCTCAAAAAGGGTTTCTTCACCCCGGGAAGTTAATTAAATACCATTTGGAGGCATTTAATGTTCGAGCAAAAACGGCTGATTTCGACAAAAGAGATAACACCCCCCCATTACGTCATGCTTCAGGAATGTGGAAAATGGTCCGTTTTCAAATGTTTTATTTTTGAACGTCAGTTCACATTTGTAGGTGGATCATCAGTGTTAGAGCTAAAATTAGCATGTTTAAAGTGATTTTCATGCTTCCAGGGGCTCGGGAAGTGAATTAAATACTATTTGGAGGCATTTAATGTTCAATCAAAAACAGCTGATTTTTGACAAAAGAGATAACACCCCCCCCATTACGTCATGCTTCAGAAATGTGGAAAATGGTCCGTTTTCAAATGTTTTATTTTTGAACGTCAGTTCACATTTGTAGGTGGATCATCAGTGTTAGAGCTAAAATTAGCATGTTTAAAGTGATTTTCATGCTTCCAGGGGCCCTAAACACAAGATTTATGGAATGGTTAAAAGTGCGCGAAAATGGCCAATTTACTCACTCTGAGTTCTCAAAAAGGGTTTCTTCACCCCGGGAAGTTAATTAAATACCATTTGGAGGCATTTAATGTTCGAGCAAAAACGGCTGATTTTCGACAAAAGAGATAACACCCCCCCATTACGTCATGCTTCAGAAATGTGGAAAATGGTCCATTTTCAAATGTTTTATTTTTGAACGTCAGTTCACATTTGTAGGTGGATCATCAGTGTTAGAGCTAAAATTAGCATGTTTAAAGTGATTTTCATGCTTCCAGGGGCTCGGGAAGTGAATTAAATACTATTTGGAGGCATTTAATGTTCAATCAAAAACAGCTGATTTTTGACAAAAGAGATAACACCCCCCCATTACGTCATGCTTCAGAAATGTGGAAAATGGTCCGTTTTCAAATGTTTTATTTTTGAACGTCAGTTCACATTTGTAGGTGGATCATCAGTGTTAGAGCTAAAATTAGCATGTTTAAAGTGATTTTCATGCTTCCAGGGGCCCTAAACACAAGATTTATGGAATGGTTAAAAGTGCATGAAAATGGCCAATTTACTCACTCTGAGTTCTCAAAAAGGGTTTCTTCACCCCGGAAAGTTAATTAAATACCATTTGGAGGCATTTAATGTTCGAGCAAAAACGGCTGATTTTCGACAAAAGAGATAACACCCCCCATTACGTCATGCTTCAGAAATGTGGAAAATGGTCCGTTTTTAAATGTTTTATTTTTGAACGTCAGTTCACATTTGTAGGTGGATCATCAGTGTTAGAGCTAAAATTAGCATGTTTAAAGTGATTTTCATGCTTCCAGGGGCTCGGAAAGTGAATTAAATACTATTTGGAGGCATTTAATGTTCAAGCAAAAACAGCTGATTTTTGACAAAAGAGATAACACCCCCCCATTACCTCATGCTTCAGAAATGTGGAAAAGGGTCCGTTTTCAAATGTTTTATTTTTGAACGTCAGTTCACATTTGTAGGTGGATCATCAGTGTTAGAGCTAAAATTAGCATGTTTAAAGTGATTTTCATGCTTCCAGGGGCCCTAAACACAAGATTTATGGAATGGTTAAAAGTGCATGAAAATGGCCAATTTACTCACTCTGAGTTCTCAAAAAGGGTTTCTTCACCCCGGAAAGTTAATTAAATACCATTTGGAGGCATTTAATGTTCGAGCAAAAACGGCTGATTTTCGACAAAAGAGATAACACCCCCCCCATTACGTCATGCTTCAGAAATGTGGAAAATGGTCCGTTTTCAAATGTTTTATTTTTGAACGTCAGTTCACATTTGTAGGTGGATCATCAGTGTTAGAGCTAAAATTAGCATGTTTAAAGTGATTTTCATGCTTCCAGGGGCTCGGGAAGTGAATTAAATACTATTTGGAGGCATTTAATGTTCAATCAAAAACAGCTGATTTTTGACAAAAGAGATAACACCCCCCATTACCTCATGCTTCAGAAATGTGGAAAATGGTCCGTTTTCAAATGTTTTATTTTTGAACGTCAGTTCACATTTGTAGGTGGATCATCAGTGTTAGAGCTAAAATTAGCATGTTTAAAGTGATTTTCATGCTTCCAGGGGCCCTAAACACAAGATTTATGGAATGGTTAAAAGTGCATGAAAATGGCCAATGTACTCACTCTGAGTTCTCAAAAAGGGTTTCTTCACCCCGGGAAGTTAATTAAATACCATTTGGAGGCATTTAATGTTCGAGCAAAAACGGCTGATTTCGACAAAAGAGATAACACCCCCCCCCATTACGTCATGCTTCAGGAATGTGGAAAATGGTCCGTTTTCAAATGTTTTATTTTTGAACGTCAGTTCACATTTGTAGGTGGATCATCAGTGTTAGAGCTAAAATTAGCATGTTTAAAGTGATTTTCATGCTTCCAGGGGCTCGGGAAGTGAATTAAATACTATTTGGAGGCATTTAATGTTCAATCAAAAACAGCTGATTTTTGACAAAAGAGATAACACCCCCCCCCATTACGTCATGCTTCAGAAATGTGGAAAATGGTCCGTTTTCAAATGTTTTATTTTTGAACGTCAGTTCACATTTGTAGGTGGATCATCAGTGTTAGAGCTAAAATTAGCATGTTTAAAATGATTTTCATGCTTCCAGGGGCCCTAAACACAAGATTTATGTAATGGTTAAAAGTGCGCGAAAATGGCCAATTTACTCACTCTGAGTTCTCAAAAAGGGTTTCTTCACCCGGGAAGTTAATTAAATACCATTTGGAGGCATTTAATGTTCGAGCAAAAACGGCTGATTTTCGACAAAAGAGATAACACCCCCCCATTACGTCATGCTTCAGAAATGTGGAAAATGGTCCATTTTCAAATGTTTTATTTTTGAACGTCAGTTCACATTTGTAGGTGGATCATCAGTGTTAGAGCTAAAATTAGCATGTTTAAAGTGATTTTCATGCTTCCAGGGGCTCGGGAAGTGAATTAAATACTATTTGGAGGCATTTAATGTTCAATCAAAAACAGCTGATTTTTGACAAAAGAGATAACACCCCCCCCCATTACGTCATGCTTCAGAAATGTGGAAAATGGTCCGTTTTCAAATGTTTTATTTTTGAACGTCAGTTCACATTTGTAGGTGGATCATCAGTGTTAGAGCTAAAATTAGCATGTTTAAAGTGATTTTCATGCTTCCAGGGGCCCTAAACACAAGATTTATGGAATGGTTAAAAGTGCGCGAAAATGGCCAATTTACTCACTCTGAGTTCTCAAAAAGGGTTTCTTCACCCCGGGAAGTTAATTAAATACCATTTGGAGGCATTTAATGTTCGAGCAAAAACGGCTGATTTTCGACAAAAGAGATAACACCCCCCCATTACGTCATGCTTCAGAAATGTGGAAAATGGTCCATTTTCAAATGTTTTATTTTTGAACGTCAGTTCACATTTGTAGGTGGATCATCAGTGTTAGAGCTAAAATTAGCATGTTTAAAGTGATTTTCATGCTTCCAGGGGCTCGGGAAGTGAATTAAATACTATTTGGAGGCATTTAATGTTCAATCAAAAACAGCTGATTTTTGACAAAAGAGATAACACCCCCCCCATTACGTCATGCTTCAGAAATGTGGAAAATGGTCTGTTTTCAAATGTTTTATTTTTGAACGTCAGTTCACATTTGTAGGTGGATCATCAGTGTTAGAGCTAAAATTAGCATGTTTAAAGTGATTTTCATGCTTCCAGGGGCCCTAAACACAAGATTTATGGAATGGTTAAAAGTGCGCGAAAATGGCCAATTTACTCACTCTGAGTTCTCAAAAAGGGTTTCTTCACCCCGGGAAGTTAATTAAATACCATTTGGAGGCATTTAATGTTCGAGCAAAAACGGCTGATTTTTGACAAAAGAGATAACACCCCCCCATTACGTCATGCTTCAGAAATGTGGAAAATGGTCCGTTTTCAAATGTTTTATTTTTGAACGTCAGTTCACATTTGTAGGTGGATCATCAGTGTTAGAGCTAAAATTAGCATGTTTAAAGTGATTTTCATGCTTCCAGGGGCCCTAAACATAAGATTTATGGAATGGTTAAAAGTGCATGAAAATGGCCAATTTACTCACTCTGAGTTCTCAAAAAGGGTTTCTTCACCCCGGGAAGTTAATTAAATACCATTTGGAGGCATTTAATGTTCGAGCAAAAACGGCTGATTTTCGACAAAAGAGATAACACCCCCCCATTACGTCATGCTTCAGAAATGTGGAAAACGGTCCGTTTTCAAATGTTTTATTTTTGAACGTCAGTTCACATTTGTAGGTGGATCATCAGTGTTAGAGCTAAAATTAGCATGTTTAAAGTGATTTTCATGCTTCCAGGTGCTCGGGAAGTGAATTAAATACTATTTGGAGTCATTTAATGTTCAATCAAAAACAGCTGATTTTTGACAAAAGAGATAACACCCCCCCATTACGTCATGCTTCAGAAATGTGGAAAATGGTCCGTTTTCAAATGTTTTATTTTTGAACGTCAGTTCACATTTGTAGGTGGATCATCAGTGTTAGAGCTAAAATTAGCATGTTTAAAGTGATTTTCATGCTTCCAGGGGCTCGGGAAGTGAATTAAATACTATTTGGAGGCATTTAATGTTCAATCAAAAACAGCTGATTTTTGACAAAAGAGATAACACCCCCCCATTACGTCATGCTTCAGAAATGTGGAAAATGGTCCGTTTTCAAATATTTTATTTTTGAACGTCAGTTCACATTTGTAGGTGGATCATCAGTGTTAGAGCTAAAATTAGCATGTTTAAAGTGATTTTCATGCTTCCAGGGGCCCTAAACACAAGATTTATGGAATGGTTAAAAGTGCGCGAAAATGGCCAATTTACTCACTCTGAGTTCTCAAAAAGGGTTTCTTCACCCCGGGAAGTTAATTAAATACCATTTGGAGGCATTTCATGTTGGAGCAAAAAACGGCTGATTTTTGACAAAAGAGATAACACCCCCCCATTACGTCATGCTTCAGAAATGTGGAAAATGGTCCGTTTTCAAATGTTTTATTTTTGAACGTCAGTTCACATTTGTAGGTGGATCATCAGTGTTAGAGCTAAAATTAGCATGTTTAAAGTGATTTCATGCTTCCAGGGGCTCGGGAAGTGAATTAAATACTATTTGGAGGCATTTAATGTTCAATCAAAAACAGCTGATTTTTGACAAAAGAGATAACACCCCCCCATTACGTCATGCTTCAGAAATGTGGAAAATGGTCCGTTTTCAAATGTTTTATTTTTGAACGTCAGTTCACATTTGTAGGTGGATCATCAGTGTTAGAGCTAAAATTAGCATGTTTAAAGTGATTTTCATGCTTCCAGGGGCCCTAAACACAAGATTTATGCAATGGTTAAAAGTGCATGAAAATGGCCAATTTACTCACTCTGAGTTCTCAAAAAGGGTTTCTTCACCCCGGAAAGTTAATTAAATACCATTTGGAGGCATTTAATGTTCGAGCAAAAACAGCTGATTTTCGACAAAAGAGATAACACCCCCCATTACGTCATGCTTCAGAAATGTGGAAAATGGTCCGTTTTCAAATGTTTTATTTTTGAACGTCAGTTCACATTTGTCGGTGGATCATCAGTGTTAGAGCTAAAATTAGCATGTTTAAAGTGATTTTCATGCTTCCAGGGGCTCGGAAAGTGAATTAAATACTATTTGGAGGCATTTAATGTTCAAGCAAAAACAGCTGATTTTTGACAAAAGAGATAACACCCCCCCATTACCTCATGCTTCAGAAATGTGGAAAAGGGTCCGTTTTCAAATGTTTTATTTTTGAACGTCAGTTCACATTTGTAGGTGGATCATCAGTGTTAGAGCTAAAATTAGCATGTTTAAAGTGATTTACATGCTTCCAGGGGCCCTAAACACAAGATTTATGGAATGGTTAAAAGTGCATGAAAATGGCCAATTTACTCACTCTGAGTTCTCAAAAAGGGTTTCTTCACCCCGGAAAGTTAATTAAATACCATTTGGAGGCATTTAATGTTCGAGCAAAAACGGCTGATTTTCGACAAAAGAGATAACACCCCCCCCCATTACGTCATGCTTCAGAAATGTGGAAAATGGTCCGTTTTCAAATGTTTTATTTTTGAACGTCAGTTCACATTTGTAGGTGGATCACCAGTGTTAGAGCTAAAATTAGCATGTTTAAAGTGATTTTCATGCTTCCAGGGGCTCGGGAAGTGAATTAAATACTATTTGGAGGCATTTAATGTTCAATCAAAAACAGCTGATTTTTGACAAAAGAGATAACACCCCCCCATTACGTCATGCTTCAGAAATGTGGAAAATGGTCCGTTTTCAAATGTTTTATTTTTGAACGTCAGTTCACATTTGTAGGTGGATCATCAGTGTTAGAGCTAAAATTAGCATGTTTAAAGTGATTTTCATGCTTCCAGGGGCCCTAAACACAAGATTTATGGAATGGTTAAAAGTGCATGAAAATGGCCAATTTACTCACTCTGAGTTCTCAAAAATGGTTTCTTCACCCCGGGAAGTTAATTAAATACCATTTGGAGGCATTTAATGTTCGAGCAAAAACGGCTGATTTTCGACAAAAGAGATAACACCCCCCCATTACGTCATGCTTCAGAAATGTGGAAAACGGTCCGTTTTCAAATGTTTTATTTTTGAACGTCAGTTCACATTTGTAGGTGGATCATCAGTGTTAGAGCTAAAATTAGCATGTTTAAAGTGATTTTCATGCTTCCAGGTGCTCGGGAAGTGAATTAAATACTATTTGGAGTCATTTAATGTTCAATCAAAAACAGCTGATTTTTGACAAAAGAGATAACACCCCCCCATTACGTCATGCTTCAGAAATGTGGAAAATGGTCCGTTTTCAAATGTTTTATTTTTGAACGTCAGTTCACATTTGTAGGTGGATCATCAGTGTTAGAGCTAAAATTAGCATGTTTAAAGTGATTTTCATGCTTCCAGGGGCTCGGGAAGTGAATTAAATACTATTTGGAGGCATTTAATGTTCAATCAAAAACAGCTGATTTTTGACAAAAGAGATAACACCCCCCCATTACGTCATGCTTCAGAAATGTGGAAAATGGTCCGTTTTCAAATATTTTATTTTTGAACGTCAGTTCACATTTGTAGGTGGATCATCAGTGTTAGAGCTAAAATTAGCATGTTTAAACTGATTTTCATGCTTCCAGGGGCCCTAAACACAAGATTTATGGAATGGTTAAAAGTGCGCGAAAATGGCCAATTTACTCACTCTGAGTTCTCAAAAAGGGTTTCTTCACCCCGGGAAGTTAATTAAATACCATTTGGAGGCATTTAATGTTCGAGCAAAAACGGCTGATTTTCGACAAAAGAGATAACACCCCCCCATTACGTCATGCTTCAGAAATGTGGAAAATGGTCCATTTTCAAATGTTTTATTTTTGAACGTCAGTTCACATTTGTAGGTGGATCATCAGTGTTAGAGCTAAAATTAGCATGTTTAAAGTGATTTTCATGCTTCCAGGGGCTCGGGAAGTGAATTAAATACTATTTGGAGGCATTTAATGTTCAAGCAAAAACAGCTGATTTTTGACAAAAGAGATAACACCCCCCCATTACGTCATGCTTCAGAAATGTGGAAAATGGTCCGTTTTCAAATGTTTTATTTTTGAACGTCAGTTCACATTTGTAGGTGGATCATCAGTGTTAGAGCTAAAATTAGCATGTTTAAAGTGATTTTCATGCTTCCAGGGGCCCTAAACACAAGATTTATGGAATGGTTAAAAGTGCGCGAAAATGGCCAATTTACTCACTCTGAGTTCTCAAAAAGGGTTTCTTCACCCCGGGAAGTTAATTAAATACCATTTGGAGGCATTTAATGTTGGAGCAAAAAACGGCTGATTTTTGACAAAAGAGATAACACCCCCCCATTACGTCATGCTTCAGAAATGTGGAAAATGGTCCGTTTTCAAATGTTTTATTTTTGAACGTCAGTTCACATTTGTAGGTGGATCATCAGTGTTAGAGCTAAAATTAGCATGTTTAAAGTGATTTCATGCTTCCAGGGGCTCGGGAAGTGAATTAAATACTATTTGGAGGCATTTAATGTTCAATCAAAAACAGCTGATTTTTGACAAAAGAGATAACACCCCCCCATTACGTCATGCTTCAGAAATGTGGAAAATGGTCCATTTTCAAATGTTTTATTTTTGAACGTCAGTTCACATTTGTAGGTGGATCATCAGTGTTAGAGCTAAAATTAGCCTGTTTAAAGTGATTTTCATGCTTCCAGGGTCCCTAAACACAAGATTTATGGAATGGTTAAAAGTGCATGAAAATGGCCAATTTACTCACTCTGAGTTCTCAAAAAGGGTTTCTTCACCCCGGGAAGTTAATTAAATACTATTTGGAGGCATTTAATGTTCAATCAAAAACAGCTGATTTTTGACAAAAGAGATAACACCCCCCCATTACGTCATGCTTCAGAAATGTGGAAAATGGTCCGTTTTCAAATGTTTTATTTTTGAACGTCAGTTCACATTTGTAGGTGGATCATCAGTGTTAGAGCTAAAATTAGCATGTTTAAAGTGATTTTCATGCTTCCAGGGGCCCTAAACACAAGATTTATGGAATGGTTAAAAGTGCATGAAAATGGCCAATTTACTCACTCTGAGTTCTCAAAAAGGGTTTCTTCACCCCGGGAAGTTAATTAAATACCATTTGGAGGCATTTAATGTTCGAGCAAAAACGGCTGATTTTCGACAAAAGAGATAACACCCCCCCATTACGTCATGCTTCAGAAATGTGGAAAACGGTCCGTTTTCAAATGTTTTATTTTTGAACGTCAGTTCACATTTGTAGGTGGATCATCAGTGTTAGAGCTAAAATTAGCATGTTTAAAGTGATTTTCATGCTTCCAGGTGCTCGGGAAGTGAATTAAATACTATTTGGAGTCATTTAATGTTCAATCAAAAACAGCTGATTTTTGACAAAAGAGATAACACCCCCCCATTACGTCATGCTTCAGAAATGTGGAAAATGGTCCGTTTTCAAATGTTTTATTTTTGAACGTCAGTTCACATTTGTAGGTGGATCATCAGTGTTAGAGCTAAAATTAGCATGTTTAAAGTGATTTTCATGCTTCCAGGGGCTCGGGAAGTGAATTAAATACTATTTGGAGGCATTTAATGTTCAATCAAAAACAGCTGATTTTTGACAAAAGAGATAACACCCCCCCATTACGTCATGCTTCAGAAATGTGGAAAATGGTCCGTTTTCAAATATTTTATTTTTGAACGTCAGTTCACATTTGTAGGTGGATCATCAGTGTTAGAGCTAAAATTAGCATGTTTAAACTGATTTTCATGCTTCCAGGGGCCCTAAACACAAGATTTATGGAATGGTTAAAAGTGCGCGAAAATGGCCAATTTACTCACTCTGAGTTCTCAAAAAGGGTTTCTTCACCCCGGGAAGTTAATTAAATACCATTTGGAGGCATTTAATGTTCGAGCAAAAACGGCTGATTTTCGACAAAAGAGATAACACCCCCCCATTACGTCATGCTTCAGAAATGTGGAAAATGGTCCATTTTCAAATGTTTTATTTTTGAACGTCAGTTCACATTTGTAGGTGGATCATCAGTGTTAGAGCTAAAATTAGCATGTTTAAAGTGATTTTCATGCTTCCAGGGGCTCGGGAAGTGAATTAAATACTATTTGGAGGCATTTAATGTTCAAGCAAAAACAGCTGATTTTTGACAAAAGAGATAACACCCCCCCATTACGTCATGCTTCAGAAATGTGGAAAATGGTCCGTTTTCAAATGTTTTATTTTTGAACGTCAGTTCACATTTGTAGGTGGATCATCAGTGTTAGAGCTAAAATTAGCATGTTTAAAGTGATTTTCATGCTTCCAGGGGCCCTAAACACAAGATTTATGGAATGGTTAAAAGTGCGCGAAAATGGCCAATTTACTCACTCTGAGTTCTCAAAAAGGGTTTCTTCACCCCGGGAAGTTAATTAAATACCATTTGGAGGCATTTAATGTTGGAGCAAAAAACGGCTGATTTTTGACAAAAGAGATAACACCCCCCCATTACGTCATGCTTCAGAAATGTGGAAAATGGTCCGTTTTCAAATGTTTTATTTTTGAACGTCAGTTCACATTTGTAGGTGGATCATCAGTGTTAGAGCTAAAATTAGCATGTTTAAAGTGATTTCATGCTTCCAGGGGCTCGGGAAGTGAATTAAATACTATTTGGAGGCATTTAATGTTCAATCAAAAACAGCTGATTTTTGACAAAAGAGATAACACCCCCCCATTACGTCATGCTTCAGAAATGTGGAAAATGGTCCGTTTTCAAATGTTTTATTTTTGAACGTCAGTTCACATTTGTAGGTGGATCATCAGTGTTAGAGCTAAAATTAGCATGTTTAAAGTGATTTTCATGCTTCCAGGGGCCCTAAACACAAGATTTATGCAATGGTTAAAAGTGCATGAAAATGGCCAATTTACTCACTCTGAGTTCTCAAAAAGGGTTTCTTCACCCCGGAAAGTTAATTAAATACCATTTGGAGGCATTTAATGTTCGAGCAAAAACGGCTGATTTTCGACAAAAGAGATAACACCCCCCATTACGTCATGCTTCAGAAATGTGGAAAATGGTCCGTTTTCAAATGTTTTATTTTTGAACGTCAGTTCACATTTGTCGGTGGATCATCAGTGTTAGAGCTAAAATTAGCATGTTTAAAGTGATTTTCATGCTTCCAGGGGCTCGGAAAGTGAATTAAATACTATTTGGAGGCATTTAATGTTCAAGCAAAAACAGTTGATTTTTGACAAAAGAGATAACACCCCCCCATTACGTCATGCTTCAGAAATGTGGAAAATGGTCCGTTTTCAAATGTTTTATTTTTGAACGTCAGTTCACATTTGTAGGTGGATCATCAGTGTTAGAGCTAAAATTAGCATGTTTAAAGTGATTTTCATGCTTCCAGGGGCCCTAAACACAAGATTTATGGAATGGTTAAAAGTGCATGAAAATGGCCAATTTACTCACTCTGAGTTCTCAAAAAGGGTTTCTTCACCCCGGGAAGTTAATTAAATACCATTTGGAGGCATTTAATGTTCGAGCAAAAACGGCTGATTTTCGACAAAAGAGATAACACCCCCCCATTACGTCATGCTTCAGAAATGTGGAAAATGGTCCGTTTTCAAATGTTTTATTTTTGAACGTCAGTTCACATTTGTAGGTGGATCATCAGTGTTAGAGCTAAAATTAGCATGTTTAAAGTGATTTTCATGCTTCCAGGGGCTCAGGAAGTGAATTAAATACTATTTGGAGTCATTTAATGTTCAATCAAAAACAGCTGATTTTTGACAAAAGAGATAACACCCCCCCATTACGTCATGCTTCAGAAATGTGGAAAATGGTCCGTTTTCAAATGTTTTATTTTTGAACGTCAGTTCACATTTGTAGGTGGATCATCAGTGTTAGAGCTAAAATTAGCATGTTTAAAGTGATTTTCATGCTTCCAGGGGCTCGGGAAGTGAATTAAATACTATTTGGAGGCATTTAATGTTCAATCAAAAACAGCTGATTTTTGACAAAAGAGATAACACCCCCCCATTACGTCATGCTTCAGTAATGTGGAAAATGGTCCGTTTTCAAATGTTTTATTTTTGAACGTCAGTTCACATTTGTAGGTGGATCATCAGTGTTAGAGCTAAAATTTGCATGTTTAAACTGATTTTCATGCTTCCAGGGGCCCTAAACACAAGATTTATGGAATGGTTAAAAGTGCGCGAAAATGGCCAATTTACTCACTCTGAGTTCTCAAAAAGGGTTTCTTCACCCCGGGAAGTTAATTAAATACTATTTGGAGGCATTTAATGTTCAATCAAAAACAGCTGATTTTTGACAAAAGAGATAACACCCCCCCATTACGTCATGCTGCAGAAATGTGGAAAATGGTCCATTTTCATATTTTTTATTTTTGAACGTCAGTTCACATTTGTAGGTGGATCATCAGTGTTAGAGCTAAAATTAGCATGTTTAAAGGGATTTTCATACTTCCAGGGGCTCGGGAAGTGAATTAAATACTATTTGGAGGCATTTAATGTTCAAGCAAAAACAGCTGATTTTTGACAAAAGAGATAACACCCCCCCATTACGTCATGCTTCAGAAATGTGGAAAATGGTCCGTTTTCAAATGTTTTATTTTTGAACGTCAGTTCACATTTGTAGGTGGATCATCAGTGTTAGAGCTAAAATTAGCAAGTTTAAAGTGATTTTCATGCTTCCAGGGGCCCTAAACACAAGATTTATGGAATGGTTAAAAGTGCGCGAAAATGGCCAATTTACTCACTCTGAGTTCTCAAAAAGGGTTTCTTCACCCCGGGAAGTTAATTAAATACCATTTGGAGGCATTTAATGTTGGAGCAAAAACGGCTGATTTTTGACAAAAGAGATAACACCCCCCCATTACGTCATGCTTCAGAAATGTGGAAAATGGTCCGTTTTCAAATGTTTTATTTTTGAACGTCAGTTCACATTTGTAGGTGGATCATCAGTGTTAGAGCTAAAATTAGCATATTTAAAGTGATTTCATGCTTCCAGGGGCTCGGGAAGTGAATTAAATACTATTTGGAGGCATTTAATGTTCAATCAAAAACAGCTGATTTTTGACAAAAGAGATAACACCCCCCCCATTACGTCATGCTTCAGAAATGTGGAAAATGGTCCGTTTTCAAATGTTTTATTTTTGAACGTCAGTTCACATTTGTAGGTGGATCATCAGTGTTAGAGCTAAAATTAGCATGTTTAAAGTGATTTTCATGCTTCCAGGGGCCCTAAACACAAGATTTATGGAATGGTTAAAAGTGCATGAAAATGGCCAATTTACTCACTCTGAGTTCTCAAAAAGGGTTTCTTCACCCCGGAAAGTTAATTAAATACCATTTGGAGGCATTTAATGTTCGAGCAAAAACGGCTGATTTTCGACAAAAGAGATAACACCCCCCCATTACGTCATGCTTCAGAAATGTGGAAAATGGTCCGTTTTCAAATGTTTTATTTTTGAACGTCAGTTCACATTTGTAGGTGGATCATCAGTGTTAGAGCTAAAATTAGCATGTTTAAAGTGATTTTCATGCTTCCAGGGGCTCGGAAAGTGAATTAAATACTATTTGGAGGCATTTAATGTTCAAGCAAAAACAGCTGATTTTTGACAAAAGAGATAACACCCCCCCATTACCTCATGCTTCAGAAATGTGGAAAAGGGTCCGTTTTCAAATGTTTTATTTTTGAACGTCAGTTCACATTTGTAGGTGGATCATCAGTGTTAGAGCTAAAATTAGCATGTTTAAAGTGATTTTCATGCTTCCAGGGGCACTAAACACAAGATTTATGGAATGGTTAAAAGTGCATGAAAATGGCCAATTTACTCACTCTGAGTTCTCAAAAAGGGTTTCTTCACCCCGGAAAGTTAATTAAATACCATTTGGAGGCATTTAATGTTCGAGCAAAAACGGCTGATTTTCGACAAAAGAGATAACACCCCCCCCATTACGTCATGCTTCAGAAATGTGGAAAATGGTCCATTTTCAAATGTTTTATTTTTGAACGTCAGTTCACATTTGTAGGTGGATCATCAGTGTTAGAGCTAAAATTAGCATGTTTAAAGTGATTTTCATGCTTCCAGGGGCTCAGGAAGTGAATTAAATACTATTTGGAGGCATTTAATGTTCAATCAAAAACAGCTGATTTTTTGACAAAAGAGATAACACCCCCCCATTACGTCATGCTTCAGAAATGTGGAAAATGGTCCGTTTTCAAATGTTTTATTTTTGAACGTCAGTTCACATTTGTAGGTGGATCATCAGTGTTAGAGCTAAAATTAGCATGTTTAAAGTGATTTTCATGCTTCCAGGGGCCCTAAACACAAGATTTATGGAATGGTTAAAAGTGCATGAAAATGGCCAATTTACTCACTCTGAGTTCTCAAAAAGGGTTTCTTCACCCCGGGAAGTTAATTAAATACCATTTGGAGGCATTTAATGTTCGAGCAAAAACGGCTGATTTTCGACAAAAGAGATAACACCCCCCCATTACGTCATGCTTCAGAAATGTGGAAAATGGTCCGTTTTCAAATGTTTTATTTTTGAACGTCAGTTCACATTTGTAGGTGGATCATCAGTGTTAGAGCTAAAATTAGCATGTTTAAAGTGATTTTCATGCTTCCAGGGGCTCGGGAAGTGAATTAAATACTATTTGGAGTCATTTAATGTTCGAGCAAAAACGGCTGATTTTCGACAAAAGAGATAACACCCCCCCATTACGTCATGCTTCAGAAATGTGGAAAATGGTCCGTTTTCAAATGTTTTATTTTTGAACGTCAGTTCACATTTGTAGGTGGATCATCAGTGTTAGAGCTAAAATTAGCATGTTTAAAGTGATTTTCATGCTTCCAGGGGCTCGAGAAGTGAATTAAATACTATTTGGAGGCATTTAATGTTCAATCAAAAACAGCTGATTTTTGACAAAAGAGATAACACCCCCCCATTACGTCATGCTTCAGAAATGTGGAAAATGGTCCGTTTTCAAATGTTTTATTTTTGAACGTCAGTTCACATTTGTAGGTGGATCATCAGTGTTAGAGCTAAAATTAGCATGTTTAAAGTGATTTTCATGCTTCCAGGGGCCCTAAACACAAGATTTATGGAATGGTTAAAAGTGCATGAAAATGGCCAATGTACTCACTCTGAGTTCTCAAAAAGGGTTTCTTCACCCCGGGAAGTTAATTAAATACCATTTGGAGGCATTTAATGTTCGAGCAAAAACGGCTGATTTCGACAAAAGAGATAACACCCCCCCATTACGTCATGCTTCAGGAATGTGGAAAATGGTCCGTTTTCAAATGTTTTATTTTTGAACGTCAGTTCACATTTGTAGGTGGATCATCAGTGTTAGAGCTAAAATTAGCATGTTTAAAGTGATTTTCATGCTTCCAGGGGCTCGGGAAGTGAATTAAATACTATTTGGAGGCATTTAATGTTCAATCAAAAACAGCTGATTTTTGACAAAAGAGATAACACCCCCCCCATTACGTCATGCTTCAGAAATGTGGAAAATGGTCCGTTTTCAAATGTTTTATTTTTGAACGTCAGTTCACATTTGTAGGTGGATCATCAGTGTTAGAGCTAAAATTAGCATGTTTAAAGTGATTTTCATGCTTCCAGGGGCCCTAAACACAAGATTTATGGAATGGTTAAAAGTGCGCGAAAATGGCCAATTTACTCACTCTGAGTTCTCAAAAAGGGTTTCTTCACCCCGGGAAGTTAATTAAATACCATTTGGAGGCATTTAATGTTCGAGCAAAAACGGCTGATTTTCGACAAAAGAGATAACACCCCCCCATTACGTCATGCTTCAGAAATGTGGAAAATGGTCCATTTTCAAATGTTTTATTTTTGAACGTCAGTTCACATTTGTAGGTGGATCATCAGTGTTAGAGCTAAAATTAGCATGTTTAAAGTGATTTTCATGCTTCCAGGGGCTCGGGAAGTGAATTAAATACTATTTGGAGGCATTTAATGTTCAATCAAAAACAGCTGATTTTTGACAAAAGAGATAACACCCCCCCATTACGTCATGCTTCAGAAATGTGGAAAATGGTCCGTTTTCAAATGTTTTATTTTTGAACGTCAGTTCACATTTGTAGGTGGATCATCAGTGTTAGAGCTAAAATTAGCATGTTTAAAGTGATTTTCATGCTTCCAGGGGCCCTAAACACAAGATTTATGGAATGGTTAAAAGTGCATGAAAATGGCCAATTTACTCACTCTGAGTTCTCAAAAAGGGTTTCTTCACCCCGGAAAGTTAATTAAATACCATTTGGAGGCATTTAATGTTCGAGCAAAAACGGCTGATTTTCGACAAAAGAGATAACACCCCCCATTACGTCATGCTTCAGAAATGTGGAAAATGGTCCGTTTTTAAATGTTTTATTTTTGAACGTCAGTTCACATTTGTAGGTGGATCATCAGTGTTAGAGCTAAAATTAGCATGTTTAAAGTGATTTTCATGCTTCCAGGGGCTCGGAAAGTGAATTAAATACTATTTGGAGGCATTTAATGTTCAAGCAAAAACAGCTGATTTTTGACAAAAGAGATAACACCCCCCCATTACCTCATGCTTCAGAAATGTGGAAAAGGGTCCGTTTTCAAATGTTTTATTTTTGAACGTCAGTTCACATTTGTAGGTGGATCATCAGTGTTAGAGCTAAAATTAGCATGTTTAAAGTGATTTTCATGCTTCCAGGGGCCCTAAACACAAGATTTATGGAATGGTTAAAAGTGCATGAAAATGGCCAATTTACTCACTCTGAGTTCTCAAAAAGGGTTTCTTCACCCCGGAAAGTTAATTAAATACCATTTGGAGGCATTTAATGTTCGAGCAAAAACGGCTGATTTTCGACAAAAGAGATAACACCCCCCCCATTACGTCATGCTTCAGAAATGTGGAAAATGGTCCGTTTTCAAATGTTTTATTTTTGAACGTCAGTTCACATTTGTAGGTGGATCATCAGTGTTAGAGCTAAAATTAGCATGTTTAAAGTGATTTTCATGCTTCCAGGGGCTCGGGAAGTGAATTAAATACTATTTGGAGGCATTTAATGTTCAATCAAAAACAGCTGATTTTTGACAAAAGAGATAACACCCCCCCATTACGTCATGCTTCAGAAATGTGGAAAATGGTCCGTTTTCAAATGTTTTATTTTTGAACGTCAGTTCACATTTGTAGGTGGATCATCAGTGTTAGAGCTAAAATTAGCATGTTTAAAGTGATTTTCATGCTTCCAGGGGCCCTAAACACAAGATTTATGGAATGGTTAAAAGTGCATGAAAATGGCCAATGTACTCACTCTGAGTTCTCAAAAAGGGTTTCTTCACCCCGGGAAGTTAATTAAATACCATTTGGAGGCATTTATTGTTCGAGCAAAAACGGCTGATTTCGACAAAAGAGATAACACCCCCCCATTACGTCATGCTTCAGGAATGTGGAAAATGGTCCGTTTTCAAATGTTTTATTTTTGAACGTCAGGTCACATTTGTAGGTGGATCATCAGTGTTAGAGCTAAAATTAGCATGTTTAAAGTGATTTTCATGCTTCCAGGGGCTCGGGAAGTGAATTAAATACTATTTGGAGGCATTTAATGTTCAATCAAAAACAGCTGATTTTTGACAAAAGAGATAACACCCCCCCCATTACGTCATGCTTCAGAAATGTGGAAAATGGTCCGTTTTCAAATGTTTTATTTTTGAACGTCAGTTCACATTTGTAGGTGGATCATCAGTGTTAGAGCTAAAATTAGCATGTTTAAAGTGATTTTCATGCTTCCAGGGGCCCTAAACACAAGATTTATGGAATGGTTAAAAGTGCGCGAAAATGGCCAATTTACTCACTCTGAGTTCTCAAAAAGGGTTTCTTCACCCCGGGAAGTTAATTAAATACCATTTGGAGGCATTTAATGTTCGAGCAAAAACGGCTGATTTTCGACAAAAGAGATAACACCCCCCCATTACGTCATGCTTCAGAAATGTGGAAAATGGTCCATTTTCAAATGTTTTATTTTTGAACGTCAGTTCACATTTGTAGGTGGATCATCAGTGTTAGAGCTAAAATTAGCATGTTTAAAGTGATTTTCATGCTTCCAGGGGCTCGGGAAGTGAATTAAATACTATTTGGAGGCATTTAATGTTCAATCAAAAACAGCTGATTTTTGACAAAAGAGATAACACCCCCCCCATTACGTCATGCTTCAGAAATGTGGAAAATGGTCCGTTTTCAAATGTTTTATTTTTGAACGTCAGTTCACATTTGTAGGTGGATCATCAGTGTTAGAGCTAAAATTAGCATGTTTAAAGTGATTTTCATGCTTCCAGGGGCCCTAAACACAAGATTTATGGAATGGTTAAAAGTGCATGAAAATGGCCAATTTACTCACTCTGAGTTCTCAAAAAGGGTTTCTTCACCCCGGAAAGTTAATTAAATACCATTTGGAGGCATTTAATGTTCGAGCAAAAACGGCTGATTTTCGACAAAAGAGATAACACCCCCCATTACGTCATGCTTCAGAAATGTGGAAAATGGTCCGTTTTCAAATGTTTTATTTTTGAACGTCAGTTCACATTTGTAGGTGGATCATCAGTGTTAGAGCTAAAATTAGCATGTTTAAAGTGATTTTCATGCTTCCAGGGGCTCGGGAAGTGAATTAAATACTATTTGGAGGCATTTAATGTTCAAGCAAAAACAGCTGATTTTTGACAAAAGAGATAACACCCCCCCATTACCTCATGCTTCAGAAATGTGGAAAAGGGTCCGTTTTCAAATGTTTTATTTTTGAACGTCAGTTCACATTTGTAGGTGGATCATCAGTGTTAGAGCTAAAATTAGCATGTTTAAAGTGATTTTCATGCTTCCAGGGGCCCTAAACACAAGATTTATGGAATGGTTAAAAGTGCATGAAAATGGCCAATTTACTCACTCTGAGTTCTCAAAAAGGGTTTCTTCACCCCGGAAAGTTAATTAAATACCATTTGGAGGCATTTAATGTTCGAGCAAAAACGGCTGATTTTCGACAAAAGAGATAACACCCCCCCCATTACGTCATGCTTCAGAAATGTGGAAAATGGTCCGTTTTCAAATGTTTTATTTTTGAACGTCAGTTCACATTTGTAGGTGGATCATCAGTGTTAGAGCTAAAATTAGCATGTTTAAAGTGATTTTCATGCTTCCAGGGGCTCGGAAAGTGAATTAAATACTATTTGGAGGCATTTAATGTTCAAGCAAAAACAGCTGATTTTTGACAAAAGAGATAACACCCCCCCATTACCTCATGCTTCAGAAATGTGGAAAAGGGTCCGTTTTCAAATGTTTTATTTTTGAACGTCAGTTCACATTTGTAGGTGGATCATCAGTGTTAGAGCTAAAATTAGCATGTTTAAAGTGATTTTCATGCTTCCAGGGGCCCTAAACACAAGATTTATGGAATGGTTAAAAGTGCATGAAAATGGCCAATTTACTCACTCTGAGTTCTCAAAAAGGGTTTCTTCACCCCGGGAAGTTAATTAAATACCATTTGGAGGCATTTATTGTTCGAGCAAAAACGGCTGATTTCGACAAAAGAGATAACACCCCCCCCCATTACGTCATGCTTCAGAAATGTGGAAAATGGTCCGTTTTCAAATGTTTTACTTTTGAACGTCAGTTCACATTTGTAGGTGGATCATCAGTGTTAGAGCTAAAATTAGCATGTTTAAAGTGATTTTCATGCTTCCAGGGGCTCAGGAAGTGAATTAAATACTATTTGGAGGCATTTAATGTTCAATCAAAAACAGCTGATTTTTTGACAAAAGAGATAACACCCCCCCATTACGTCATGCTTCAGAAATGTGGAAAATGGTCCGTTTTCAAATGTTTTATTTTTGAACGTCAGTTCACATTTGTAGGTGGATCATCAGTGTTAGAGCTAAAATTAGCATGTTTAAAGTGATTTTCATGCTTCCAGGGGCCCTAAACACAAGATTTATGGAATGGTTAAAAGTGCATGAAAATGGCCAATTTACTCACTCTGAGTTCTCAAAAAGGGTTTCTTCACCCCGGGAAGTTAATTAAATACCATTTGGAGGCATTTAATGTTCGAGCAAAAACGGCTGATTTTCGACAAAAGAGATAACACCCCCCCATTACGTCATGCTTCAGAAATGTGGAAAATGGTCCATTTTCAAATGTTTTATTTTTGAACGTCAGTTCACATTTGTAGGTGGATCATCAGTGTTAGAGCTAAAATTAGCATGTTTAAAGTGATTTTCATGCTTCCAGGGGCTCGGGAAGTGAATTAAATACTATTTGGAGGCATTTAATGTTCAATCAAAAACAGCTGATTTTTGACAAAAGAGATAACACCCCCCCCATTACGTCATGCTTCAGAAATGTGGAAAATGGTCCGTTTTCAAATGTTTTATTTTTGAACGTCAGTTCACATTTGTAGGTGGATCATCAGTGTTAGAGCTAAAATTAGCATGTTTAAAGTGATTTTCATGCTTCCAGGGGCCCTAAACACAAGATTTATGGAATGGTTAAAAGTGCGCGAAAATGGCCAATTTACTCACTCTGAGTTCTCAAAAAGGGTTTCTTCACCCCGGGAAGTTAATTAAATACCATTTGGAGGCATTTAATGTTCGAGCAAAAACGGCTGATTTCCGACAAAAGAGATAACACCCCCCCATTACGTCATGCTTCAGAAATGTGGAAAATGGTCCATTTTCAAATGTTTTATTTTTGAACGTCAGTTCACATTTGTAGGTGGATCATCAGTGTTAGAGCTAAAATTAGCATGTTTAAAGTGATTTTCATGCTTCCAGGGGCTCGGGAAGTGAATTAAATACTATTTGGAGGCATTTAATGTTCAATCAAAAACAGCTGATTTTTGACAAAAGAGATAACACCCCCCATTACGTCATGCTTCAGAAATGTGGAAAATGGTCCGTTTTCAAATGTTTTATTTTTGAACGTCAGTTCACATTTGTAGGTGGATCATCAGTGTTAGAGCTAAAATTAGCATGTTTAAAGTGATTTTCATGCTTCCAGGGGCCCTAAACACAAGATTTATGGAATGGTTAAAAGTGCATGAAAATGGCCAATTTACTCACTCTGAGTTCTCAAAAAGGGTTTCTTCACCCCGGAAAGTTAATTAAATACCATTTGGAGGCATTTAATGTTCGAGCAAAAACGGCTGATTTTCGACAAAAGAGATAACACCCCCCCATTACGTCATGCTTCAGAAATGTGGAAAATGGTCCGTTTTCAAATGTTTTATTTTTGAACGTCAGTTCACATTTGTAGGTGGATCATCAGTGTTAGAGCTAAAATTAGCATGTTTAAAGTGATTTTCATGCTTCCAGGGGCTCGGAAAGTGAATTAAATACTATTTGGAGGCATTTAATGTTCAAGCAAAAACAGCTGATTTTTGACAAAAGAGATAACACCCCCCCATTACCTCATGCTTCAGAAATGTGGAAAAGGGTCCGTTTTCAAATGTTTTATTTTTGAACGTCAGTTCACATTTGTAGGTGGATCATCAGTGTTAGAGCTAAAATTAGCATGTTTAAAGTGATTTTCATGCTTCCAGGGGCCCTAAACACAAGATTTATGGAATGGTTAAAAGTGCATGAAAATGGCCAATTTACTCACTCTGAGTTCTCAAAAAGGGTTTCTTCACCCCGGAAAGTTAATTAAATACCATTTGGAGGCATTTAATGTTCGAGCAAAAACGGCTGATTTTCGACAAAAGAGATAACACCCCCCCCCCATTACGTCATGCTTCAGAAATGTGGAAAATGGTCCGTTTTCAAATGTTTTACTTTTGAACGTCAGTTCACATTTGTAGGTGGATCATCAGTGTTAGAGCTAAAATTAGCATGTTTAAAGTGATTTTCATGCTTCCAGGGGCTCAGGAAGTGAATTAAATACTATTTGGAGGCATTTAATGTTCAATCAAAAACAGCTGATTTTTTGACAAAAGAGATAACACCCCCCCATTACATCATGCTTCAGAAATGTGGAAAATGGTCCGTTTTCAAATGTTTTATTTTTGAACGTCAGTTCACATTTGTAGGTGGATCATCAGTGTTAGAGCTAAAATTAGCATGTTTAAAGTGATTTTCATGCTTCCAGGGGCCCTAAACACAAGATTTATGGAATGGTTAAAAGTGCATGAAAATGGCCAATTTACTCACTCTGAGTTCTCAAAAAGGGTTTCTTCACCCCGGGAAGTTAATTAAATACCATTTGGAGGCATTTAATGTTCGAGCAAAAACGGCTGATTTTCGACAAAAGAGATAACACCCCCCCATTACGTCATGCTTCAGAAATGTGGAAAATGGTCCGTTTTCAAATGTTTTATTTTTGAACGTCAGTTCACATTTGTAGGTGGATCATCAGTGTTAGAGCTAAAATTAGCATGTTTAAAGTGATTTTCATGCTTCCAGGGGCTCGGGAAGTGAATTAAATACTATTTGGAGGCATTTAATGTTCAATCAAAAACAGCTGATTTTTGACAAAAGAGATAACACCCCCCCATTACGTCATGCTTCAGAAATGTGGAAAAAGGTCCGTTTTCAAATGTTTTATTTTTGAACGTCAGTTCACATTTGTAGGTGGATCATCAGTGTTAGAGCTAAAATTAGCATGTTTAAACTGATTTTCATGCTTCCAGGGGCCCTAAACACAAGATTTATGGAATGGTTAAAAGTGCGCGAAAATGGCCAATTTACTCACTCTGAGTTCTCAAAAAGGGTTTCTTCACCCCGGGAAGTTAATTAAATACCATTTGGAGGCATTTAATGTTCGAGCAAAAACGGCTGATTTTCGACAAAAGAGATAACACCCCCCCATTACGTCATGCTTCAGAAATGTGGAAAATGGTCCATTTTCAAATGTTTTATTTTTGAACGTCAGTTCACATTTGTAGGTGGATCATCAGTGTTAGAGCTAAAATTAGCATGTTTAAAGTGATTTTCATGCTTCCAGGGGCTCGGGAAGTGAATTAAATACTATTTGGAGGCATTTAATGTTCAAGCAAAAACAGCTGATTTTTGACAAAAGAGATAACACCCCCCCATTACGTCATGCTTCAGAAATGTGGAAAATGGTCCGTTTTCAAATGTTTTATTTTTGAACGTCAGTTCACATTTGTAGGCGGATCATCAGTGTTAGAGCTAAAATTAGCATGTTTAAAGTGATTTTCATGCTTCCAGGGGCCCTAAACACAAGATTTATGGAATGGTTAAAAGTGCGCGAAAATGGCCAATTTACTCACTCTGAGTTCTCAAAAAGGGTTTCTTCACCCCGGGAAGTTAATTAAATACCATTTGGAGGCATTTAATGTTGGAGCAAAAACGGCTGATTTTTGACAAAAGAGATAACACCCCCCCATTACGTCATGCTTCAGAAATGTGGAAAATGGTCCGTTTTCAAATGTTTTATTTTTGAACGTCAGTTCACATTTGTAGGTGGATCATCAGTGTTAGAGCTAAAATTAGCATGTTTAAAGTGATTTTCATGCTTCCAGGGGCTCGGAAAGTGAATTAAATACTATTTGGAGGCATTTAATGTTGAAGCAAAAACAGCTGATTTTTGACAAAAGAGATAACACCCCCCCATTACCTCATGCTTCAGAAATGTGGAAAAGGGTCCGTTTTCAAATGTTTTATTTTTGAACGTCAGTTCACATTTGTAGGTGGATCATCAGTGTTAGAGCTAAAATTAGCATGTTTAAAGTGATTTTCATGCTTCCAGGGGCCCTAAACACAAGATTTATGGAATGGTTAAAAGTGCATGAAAATGGCCAATTTACTCACTCTGAGTTCTCAAAAAGGGTTTCTTCACCCCGGAAAGTTAATTAAATACCATTTGGAGGCATTTAATGTTCGAGCAAAAACGGCTGATTTTCGACAAAAGAGATAACACCCCCCCCATTACGTCATGCTTCAGAAATGTGGAAAATGGTCCGTTTTCAAATGTTTTATTTTTGAACGTCAGTTCACATTTGTAGGTGGATCATCAGTGTTAGAGCTAAAATGAGCATGTTTAAAGTGATTTTCATGCTTCCAGGGGCTCGGGAAGTGAATTAAATACTATTTGGAGGCATTTAATGTTCAATCAAAAACAGCTGATTTTTTGACAAAAGAGATAACACCCCCCCATTACGTCATGCTTCAGAAATGTGGAAAATGGTCCGTTTTCAAATGTTTTATTTTTGAACGTCAGTTCACATTTGTAGGTGGATCATCAGTGTTAGAGCTAAAATTAGCATGTTTAAAGTGATTTTCATGCTTCCAGGGGCCCTAAACACAAGATTTATGGAATGGTTAAAAGTGCATGAAAATGGCCAATTTACTCACTCTGAGTTCTCAAAAAGGGTTTCTTCACCCCGGGAAGTTAATTAAATACCATTTGGAGGCATTTAATGTTCGAGCAAAAACGGCTGATTTTCGACAAAAGAGATAACACCCCCCCATTACGTCATGCTTCAGAAATGTGGAAAATGGTCCGTTTTCAAATGTTTTATTTTTGAACGTCAGTTCACATTTGTAGGTGGATCATCAGTGTTAGAGCTAAAATTAGCATGTTTAAAGTGATTTTCATGCTTCCAGGGGCTCGGGAAGTGAATTAAATACTATTTGGAGTCATTTAATGTTCAATCAAAAACAGCTGATTTTTGACAAAAGAGATAACACCCCCCCATTACGTCATGCTTCAGAAATGTGGAAAATGGTCCGTTTTCAAATGTTTTATTTTTGAACGTCAGTTCACATTTGTAGGTGGATCATCAGTGTTAGAGCTAAAATTAGCATGTTTAAAGTGATTTTCATGCTTCCAGGGGCTCGGGAAGTGAATTAAATACTATTTGGAGGCATTTAATGTTCAATCAAAAACAGCTGATTTTTGACAAAAGAGATAACACCCCCCCATTACGTCATGCTTCAGAAATGTGGAAAAAGGTCCGTTTTCAAATGTTTTATTTTTGAACGTCAGTTCACATTTGTAGGTGGATCATCAGTGTTAGAGCTAAAATTAGCATGTTTAAACTGATTTTCATGCTTCCAGGGGCCCTAAACACAAGATTTATGGAATGGTTAAAAGTGCGCGAAAATGGGCAATTTACTCACTCTGAGTTCTCAAAAAGGGTTTCTTCACCCCGGGAAGTTAATTAAATACCATTTGGAGGCATTTAATGTTCGAGCAAAAACGGCTGATTTTCGACAAAAGAGATAACACCCCCCCATTACGTCATGCTTCAGAAATGTGGAAAATGGTCCGTTTTCAAATGTTTTATTTTTGAACGTCAGTTCACATTTGTAGGTGGATCATCAGTGTTAGAGCTAAAATTAGCATATTTAAAGTGATTTCATGCTTCCAGGGGCTCGGGAAGTGAATTAAATACTATTTGGAGGCATTTAATGTTCAATCAAAAACAGCTGATTTTTTACAAAAGAGATAACACCCCCCCATTACGTCATGCTTCAGAAATGTGGAAAATGGTCCATTTTCAAATGTTTTATTTTTGAACGTCAGTTCACATGTGTAGGTGGATCATCAGTGTTAGAGCTAAAATTAGCATGTTTAAAGTGATTTTCATGCTTCCAGGGGCCCTAAACACAAGATTTATGGAATGGTTAAAAGTGCATGAAAATGGCCAATTTACTCACTCTGAGTTCTCAAAAAGGGTTTCTTCACCCCGGAAAGTTAATTAAATACCATTTGGAGGCATTTAATGTTCGAGCAAAAACGGCTGATTTTCGACAAAAGAGATAACACCCCCCCATTACGTCATGCTTCATAAATGTGGAAAATGGTCCGTTTTCAAATGTTTTATTTTTGAACGTCAGTTCACATTTGTAGGTGGATCATCAGTGTTAGAGCTAAAATTAGCATGTTTAAAGTGATTTTCATGCTTCCAGGGGCTCGGAAAGTGAATTAAATACTATTTGGAGGCATTTAATGTTCAAGCAAAAACAGCTGATTTTTGACAAAAGAGATAACACCCCCCCATTACCTCATGCTTCAGAAATGTGGAAAAGGGTCAGTTTTCAAATGTTTTATTTTTGAACGTCAGTTCACATTTGTAGGTGGATCATCAGTGTTAGAGCTAAAATTAGCATGTTTAAAGTGATTTTCATGCTTCCAGGGGCCCTAAACACAAGATTTATGGAATGGTTAAAAGTGCATGAAAATGGCCAATTTACTCACTCTGAGTTCTCAAAAAGGGTTTCTTCACCCCGGAAAGTTAATTAAATACCATTTGGAGGCATTTAATGTTCGAGCAAAAACGGCTGATTTTCGACAAAAGAGATAACACCCCCCCCATTACGTCATGCTTCAGAAATGTGGAAAATGGTCCGTTTTCAAATGTTTTATTTTTGAACGTCAGTTCACATTTGTAGGTGGATCATCAGTGTTAGAGCTAAAATTAGCATGTTTAAAGTGATTTTCATGCTTCCAGGGGCTCGGGAAGTGAATTAAATACTATTTGGAGGCATTTAATGTTCAATCAAAAACAGCTGATTTTTGACAAAAGAGATAACACCCCCCCATTACGTCATGCTTCAGAAATGTGGAAAATGGTCCGTTTTCAAATGTTTTATTTTTGAACGTCAGTTCACATTTGTAGGTGGATCATCAGTGTTAGAGCTAAAATTAGCATGTTTAAAGTGATTTTCATGCTTCCAGGGGCCCTAAACACAAGATTTATGGAATGGTTAAAAGTGCATGAAAATGGCCAATGTACTCACTCTGAGTTCTCAAAAAGGGTTTCTTCACCCCGGGAAGTTAATTAAATACCATTTGGAAGCATTTAATGTTCGAGCAAAAACGGCTGATTTCGACAAAAGAGATAACACCCCCCCATTACGTCATGCTTCAGGAATGTGGAAAATGGTCCGTTTTCAAATGTTTTATTTTTGAACGTCAGTTCACATTTGTAGGTGGATCATCAGTGTTAGAGCTAAAATTAGCATGTTTAAAGTGATTTTCATGCTTCCAGGGGCTCGGGAAGTGAATTAAATACTATTTGGAGGCATTTAATGTTCAATCAAAAACAGCTGATTTTTGACAAAAGAGATAACACCCCCCCATTACGTCATGCTTCAGAAATGTGGAAAATGGTCCGTTTTCAAATGTTTTATTTTTGAACGTCAGTTCACATTTGTAGGTGGATCATCAGTGTTAGAGCTAAAATTAGCATGTTTAAAGTGATTTTCATGCTTCCAGGGGCCCTAAACACAAGATTTATGTAATGGTTAAAAGTGCGCGAAAATGGCCAATTTACTCACTCTGAGTTCTCAAAAAGGGTTTCTTCACCCCGGGAAGTTAATTAAATACCATTTGGAGGCATTTAATGTTCGAGCAAAAACGGCTGATTTTCGACAAAAGAGATAACACCCCCCCATTACGTCATGCTTCAGAAATGTGGAAAATGGTCCATTTTCAAATGTTTTATTTTTGAACGTCAGTTCACATTTGTAGGTGGATCATCAGTGTTAGAGCTAAAATTAGCATGTTTAAAGTGATTTTCATGCTTCCAGGGGCTCGGGAAGTGAATTAAATACTATTTGGAGGCATTTAATGTTCAATCAAAAACAGCTGATTTTTGACAAAAGAGATAACACCCCCCCCATTACGTCATGCTTCAGAAATGTGGAAAATGGTCCATTTTCAAATGTTTTATTTTTGAACGTCAGTTCACATTTGTAGGTGGATCATCAGTGTTAGAGCTAAAATTAGCATGTTTAAAGTGATTTTCATGCTTCCAGGGGCCCTAAACACAAGATTTATGGAATGGTTAAAAGTGCGCGAAAATGGCCAATTTACTCACTCTGAGTTCTCAAAAAGGGTTTCTTCACCCCGGGAAGTTAATTAAATACCATTTGGAGGCATTTAATGTTCGAGCAAAAACGGCTGATTTTCGACAAAAGAGATAACACCCCCCCATTACGTCATGCTTCAGAAATGTGGAAAATGGTCCATTTTCAAATGTTTTATTTTTGAACGTCAGTTCACATTTGTAGGTGGATCATCAGGGTTAGAGCTAAAATTAGCATGTTTAAAGTGATTTTCATGCTTCCAGGGGCTCGGGAAGTGAATTAAATACTATTTGGAGGCATTTAATGTTCAATCAAAAACAGCTGATTTTTGACAAAAGAGATAACACCCCCCCATTACGTCATGCTTCAGAAATGTGGAAAATGGTCCGTTTTCAAATGTTTTATTTTTGAACGTCAGTTCACATTTGTAGGTGGATCATCAGTGTTAGAGCTAAAATTAGCATGTTTAAAGTGATTTTCATGCTTCCAGGGGCCCTAAACACAAGATTTATGGAATGGTTAAAAGTGCATGAAAATGGCCAATTTACTCACTCTGAGTTCTCAAAAAGGGTTTCTTCACCCCGGGAAGTTAATTAAATACCATTTGGAGGCATTTAATGTTCGAGCAAAAACAGCTGATTTTCGACAAGAGATAACACCCCCCCATTACGTCATGCTTCAGAAATGTGGAAAATGGTCCGTTTTCAAATGTTTTATTTTTGAACGTCAGTTCACATTTGTAGGTGGATCATCAGTGTTAGAGCTAAAATTAGCATGTTTAAAGTGATTTTCATGCTTCCAGGGGCTCGGGAAGTGAATTAAACACTATTTGGAGGCATTTAATGCTCAATCAAAAACAGCTGATTTTTGACAAAAGAGATAACACCCCCCCATTACGTCATGCTTCAGAAATGTGGAAAATGGTCCATTTTCAAATGTTTTATTTTTGAACGTCAGTTCACATTTGTAGGTGGATCATCAGTGTTAGAGCTAAAATTAGCATGTTTAAAGTGATTTTCATGCTTCCAGGGGCCCTAAACACAAGATTTATGGAATGGTTAAAAGTCCATGAAAATGGCCAATTTACTCACTCTGAGTTCTCAAAAAGGGTTTCTTCACCCCGGGAAGTTAATTAAATACCATTTGGAGGCATTTAATGTTCGATCAAAAACGGCTGATTTTCGACAAAAGAGATAACACCCCCCCATTACGTCATGCTTCAGAAATGTGGGAAATGGTCCGTTTTCAAATGTTTTATTTTTGAACGTCAGTTCACATTTGTAGGTGGATCATCAGTGTTAGAGCTAAAATTAGCATGTTTAAAGTGATTTTCATGCTTCCAGGGGCCCTAAACACAAGATTTATGGAATGGTTAAAAGTGCATGAAAATGGCCAATTTACTCACTCTGAGTTCTCAAAATGGGTTTCTTCACCCCGGAAAGTTAATTAAATACCATTTGGAGGCATTTAATGTTCGAGCAAAAACGGCTGATTTTCGACAAAAGAGATAACACCCCCCCATTACGTCATGCTTCAGAAATGTGGAAAATGGTCCGTTTTCAAATGTTTTATTTTTGAACGTCAGTTCACATTTGTAGGTGGATCATCAGTGTTAGAGCTAAAATTAGCATGTTTAAAGTGATTTTCATGCTTCCAGGGGCTCGGAAAGTGAATTAATTACTATTTGGAGGCATTTAATGTTCAAGCAAAAACAGCTGATTTTTGACAAAAGAGATAACACCCCCCCATTACCTCATGCTTCAGAAATGTGGAAAAGGGTCAGTTTTCAAATGTTTTATTTTTGAACGTCAGTTCACATTTGTAGGTGGATCATCAGTGTTAGAGCTAAAATTAGCATGTTTAAAGTGATTTTCATGCTTCCAGGGGCCCTAAACACAAGATTTATGGAATGGTTAAAAGTGCATGAAAATGGCCAATTTACTCACTCTGAGTTCTCAAAAAGGGTTTCTTCACCCCGGAAAGTTAATTAAATACCATTTGGAGGCATTTAATGTTCGAGCAAAAACGGCTGATTTTCGACAAAAGAGATAACACCCCCCCCCATTACGTCATGCTTCAGAAATGTGGAAAATGGTCCGTTTTCAAATGTTTTATTTTTGAACGTCAGTTCACATTTGTAGGTGGATCATCAGTGTTAGAGCTAAAATTAGCATGTTTAAAGTGATTTTCATGCTTCCAGGGGCTCGGGAAGTGAATTAAATACTATTTGGAGGCATTTAATGTTCAATCAAAAACAGCTGATTTTTGACAAAAGAGATAACACCCCCCCATTAAGTCATGCTTCAGAAATGTGGAAAATGGTCCGTTTTCAAATGTTTTATTTTTGAACGTCAGTTCACATTTGTAGGTGGATCATCAGTGTTAGAGCTAAAATTAGCATGTTTAAAGTGATTTTCATGCTTCCAGGGGCCCTAAACACAAGATTTATGGAATGGTTAAAAGTGCATGAAAATGGCCAATTTACTCACTCTGAGTTCTCAAAAAGGGTTTCTTCACCCCGGGAAGTTAATTAAATACCATTTGGAGGCATTTAATGTTCGAGCAAAAACGGCTGATTTTTGACCAAAAGAGATAACACCCCCCCATTACGTCATGCTTCAGAAATGTGGAAAATGGTCCGTTTTCAAATGTTTTATTTTTGAACGTCAGTTCACATTTGTAGGTGGATCATCAGTGTTAGAGCTAAAATTAGCATGTTTAAAGTGATTTTCATGCTTCCAGGGGCCCTAAACACAAGATTTATGGAATGGTTAAAAGTGCATGAAAATGGCCAATTTACTCACTCTGAGTTCTCAAAAAGGGTTTCTTCACCCCGGGAAGTTAATTAAATACCATTTGGAGGCATTTAATGTTCGAGCAAAAACGGCTGATTTTCGACAAAAGAGATAACACCCCCCCATTACGTCATGCTTCAGAAATGTGGAAAATGGTCCATTTTCAAATGTTTTATTTTTGAACGTCAGTTCACATTTGTAGGTGGATCATCAGTGTTAGAGCTAAAATTAGCATGTTTAAAGTGATTTTCATGCTTCCAGGGGCTCGGGAAGTGAATTAAATACTATTTGGAGTCATTTAATGTTCAATCAAAAACAGCTGATTTTTGACAAAAGAGATAACACCCCCCCATTACGTCATGCTTCAGAAATGTGGAAAATGGTCCGTTTTCAAATGTTTTATTTTTGAACGTCAGTTCACATTTGTAGGTGGATCATCAGTGTTAGAGCTAAAATTAGCATGTTTAAAGTGATTTTCATGCTTCCAGGGGCTCGGGAAGTGAATTAAATACTATTTGGAGGCATTTAATGTTCAATCAAAAACAGCTGATTTTTGACAAAAGAGATAACACCCCCCCATTACGTCATGCTTCAGAAATGTGGAAAATGGTCCGTTTTCAAATGTTTTATTTTTGAACGTCAGTTCACATTTGTAGGTGGATCATCAGTGTTAGAGCTAAAATTAGCATGTTTAGACTGATTTTCATGCTTCCAGGGGCCCTAAACACAAGATTTATGGAATGGATAAAAGTGCGCGAAAATGGACAATTTACTCACTCTGAGTTCTCAAAAAGGGTTTCTTCACCCCGGGAAGTTAATTAAATACCATTTGGAGGCATTTAATGTTCGAGCAAAAACGGCAGATTTTCGACAAAAGAGATAACACCCCCCCATTACGTCATGCTTCAGAAATGTGGAAAATGGTCCATTTTCAAATGTTTTATTTTTGAACGTCAGTTCACATTTGTAGGTGGATCATCAGTGTTAGAGCTAAAATTAGCATGTTTAAAGTGATTTTCATGCTTCCAGGGGCTCGGGAAGTGAATTAAATACTATTTGGAGGCATTTAATGTTCAAGCAAAAACAGCTGATTTTTGACAAAAGAGATAACACCCCCCCATTACGTCATGCTTCAGAAATGTGGAAAAGGGTCCGTTTTCAAAAGTTTTATTTTTGAACGTCAGTTCACATTTGTAGGTGGATCATCAGTGTTAGAGCTACAATTAGCATGTTTAAAGTGATTTTCATGCTTCCAGGGGCCCTAAACACAAGATTTATGGAATGGTTAAAAGTGCGCGAAAATGGCCAATTTACTCACTCTGAGTTCTCAAAAAGGGTTTCTTCACCCCGGGAAGTTAATTAAATACCATTTGGAGGCATTTAATGTTCGAGCAAAAACGGCTGATTTTCGACAAAAGAGATAACACCCCCCCATTACGTCATGCTTCAGAAATGTGGAAAATGGTCCGTTTTCAAATGTTTTATTTTTGAACGTCAGTTCACATTTGTAGGTGGATCATCAGTGTTAGAGCTAAAATTAGCATGTTTAAAGTGATTTTCATGCTTCCAGGGGCCCTAAACACAAGATTTATGGAATGGTTAAAAGTGCATGAAAATGGCCAATTTACTCACTCTGAGTTCTCAAAAAGGGTTTCTTCACCCCGGGAAGTTAATTAAATACCATTTGGAGGCATTTAATGTTCGAGCAAAAACAGCTGATTTTCGACAAGAGATAACACCCCCCCATTACGTCATGCTTCAGAAATGTGGAAAATGGTCAGTTTTCAAATGTTTTATTTTTGAACGTCAGTTCACATTTGTAGGTGGATCATCAGTGTTAGAGCTAAAATTAGCATGTTTAAAGTGATTTTCATGCTTCCAGGGGCTCGGGAAGTGAATTAAACACTATTTGGAGGCATTTAATGCTCAATCAAAAACAGCTGATTTTTGACAAAAGAGATAACACCCCCCCATTACGTCATGCTTCAGAAATGTGGAAAATGGTCCATTTTCAAATGTTTTATTTTTGAACGTCAGTTCACATTTGTAGGTGGATCATCAGTGTTAGAGCTAAAATTAGCATGTTTAAAGTGATTTTCATGCTTCCAGGGGCCCTAAACACAAGATTTATGGAATGGTTAAAAGTCCATGAAAATGGCCAATTTACTCACTCTGAGTTCTCAAAAAGGGTTTCTTCACCCCGGGAAGTTAATTAAATACCATTTGGAGGCATTTAATGTTCAATCAAAAACGGCTGATTTTTGACAAAAGATATAACACCCCCCCATTACGTCATGCTTCAGAAATGTGGGAAATGGTCCGTTTTCAAATGTTTTATTTTTGAACGTCAGTTCACATTTGTAGGTGGATCATCAGTGTTAGAGCTAAAATTAGCATGTTTAAAGTGATTTTCATGCTTCCAGGGGCTCGGGAAGTGAATTAAATACTATTTGGAGGCATTTAATGTTCAATCAAAAACAGCTGATTTGTGACAAAAGAGATAACACCCCCCCATTACGTCATGCTTCAGAAATGTGGAAAAGGGTCCGTTTTCAAATGTTTTATTTTTGAACGTCAGTTCACATTTGTAGGTGGATCATCAGTGTTAGAGCTAAAATTAGCATGTTTAAAGTGATTTTCATGCTTCCAGGGGCCCTAAACACAAGATTTATGGAATGGTTAAAAGTGCATGAAAATGGCCAATTTACTCACTCTGAGTTCTCAAAAAGGGTTTCTTCACCCCGGAAAGTTAATTAAATACCATTTGGAGGCATTTAATGTTCGAGCAAAAACGGCTGATTTTCGACAAAAGAGATAACACCCCCCCCATTACGTCATGCTTCAGAAATGTGGAAAATGGTCCGTTTTCAAATGTTTTATTTTTGAACGTCAGTTCACATTTGTAGGTGGATCATCAGTGTTAGAGCTAAAATTAGCATGTTTAAAGTGATTTTCATGCTTCCAGGGGCTCGGAAAGTGAATTAAATACTATTTGGAGGCATTTAATGTTCAAGCAAAAACAGCTGATTTTTGACAAAAGAGATAACACCCCCCCATTACCTCATGCTTCAGAAATGTGGAAAAGGGTCCGTTTTCAAATGTTTTATTTTTGAACGTCAGTTCACATTTGTAGGTGGATCATCAGTGTTAGAGCTAAAATTAGCATGTTTAAAGTGATTTTCATGCTTCCAGGGGCCCTAAACACAAGATTTATGGAATGGTTAAAAGTGCATGAAAATGGCTAATTTACTCACTCTGAGTTCTCAAAAAGGGTTTCTTCACCCCGGGAAGTTAATTAAATACCATTTGGAGGCATTTATTGTTCGAGCAAAAACGGCTGATTTCGACAAAAGAGATAACACCCCCCCCCATTACGTCATGCTTCAGAAATGTGGAAAATGGTCCGTTTTCAAATGTTTTACTTTTGAACGTCAGTTCACATTTGTAGGTGGATCATCAGTGTTAGAGCTAAAATTAGCATGTTTAAAGTGATTTTCATGCTTCCAGGGGCTCAGGAAGTGAATTAAATACTATTTGGAGGCATTTAATGTTCAATCAAAAACAGCTGATTTTTTGACAAAAGAGATAACACCCCCCCATTACGTCATGCTTCAGAAATGTGGAAAATGGTCCGTTTTCAAATGTTTTATTTTTGAACGTCAGTTCACATTTGTAGGTGGATCATCAGTGTTAGAGCTAAAATTAGCATGTTTAAAGTGATTTTCATGCTTCCAGGGGCCCTAAACACAAGATTTATGGAATGGTTAAAAGTGCATGAAAATGGCCAATTTACTCACTCTGAGTTCTCAAAAAGGGTTTCTTCACCCCGGGAAGTTAATTAAATACCATTTGGAGGCATTTAATGTTCGAGCAAAAACGGCTGATTTTCGACAAAAGAGATAACACCCCCCATTACGTCATGCTTCAGAAATGTGGAAAATGGTCCATTTTCAAATGTTTTATTTTTGAACGTCAGTTCACATTTGTAGGTGGATCATCAGTGTTAGAGCTAAAATTAGCATGTTTAAAGTGATTTTCATGCTTCCAGGGGCTCGGGAAGTGAATTAAATACTATTTGGAGGCATTTAATGTTCAATCAAAAACAGCTGATTTTTGACAAAAGAGATAACACCCCCCCCATTACGTCATGCTTCAGAAATGTGGAAAATGGTCCGTTTTCAAATGTTTTATTTTTGAACGTCAGTTCACATTTGTAGGTGGATCATCAGTGTTAGAGCTAAAATTAGCATGTTTAAAGTGATTTTTATGCTTCCAGGGGCCCTAAACACAAGATTTATGGAATGGTTAAAAGTGCGCGAAAATGGCCAATTTACTCACTCTGAGTTCTCAAAAAGGGTTTCTTCACCCCGGGAAGTTAATTAAATACCATTTGGAGGCATTTAATGTTCGAGCAAAAACGGCTGATTTCCGACAAAAGAGATAACACCCCCCCATTACGTCATGCTTCAGAAATGTGGAAAATGGTCCATTTTCAAATGTTTTATTTTTGAACGTCAGTTCACATTTGTAGGTGGATCATCAGTGTTAGAGCTAAAATTAGCATGTTTAAAGTGATTTTCATGCTTCCAGGGGCTCGGGAAGTGAATTAAATACTATTTGGAGGCATTTAATGTTCAATCAAAAACAGCTGATTTTTGACAAAAGAGATAACACCCCCCATTACGTCATGCTTCAGAAATGTGGAAAATGGTCCGTTTTCAAATGTTTTATTTTTGAACGTCAGTTCACATTTGTAGGTGGATCATCAGTGTTAGAGCTAAAATTAGCATGTTTAAAGTGATTTTCATGCTTCCAGGGGCCCTAAACACAAGATTTATGGAATGGTTAAAAGTGCATGAAAATGGCCAATTTACTCACTCTGAGTTCTCAAAAAGGGTTTCTTCACCCCGGAAAGTTAATTAAATACCATTTGGAGGCATTTAATGTTCGAGCAAAAACGGCTGATTTTCGACAAAAGAGATAACACCTCCCCATTACGTCATGCTTCAGAAATGTGGAAAATGGTCCGTTTTCAAATGTTTTATTTTTGAACGTCAGTTCACATTTGTAGGTGGATCATCAGTGTTAGAGCTAAAATTAGCATGTTTAAAGTGATTTTCATGCTTCCAGGGGCTCGGAAAGTGAATTAAATACTATTTGGAGGCATTTAATGTTCAAGCAAAAACAGCTGATTTTTGACAAAAGAGATAACACCCCCCCATTACCTCATGCTTCAGAAATGTGGAAAAGGGTCCGTTTTCAAATGTTTTATTTTTGAACGTCAGTTCACATTTGTAGGTGGATCATCAGTGTTAGAGCTAAAATTAGCATGTTTAAAGTGATTTTCATGCTTCCAGGGGCCCTAAACACAAGATTTATGGAATGGTTAAAAGTGCATGAAAATGGCCAATTTACTCACTCTGAGTTCTCAAAAAGGGTTTCTTCACCCCGGAAAGTTAATTAAATACCATTTGGAGGCATTTAATGTTCGAGCAAAAACGGCTGATTTTCGACAAAAGAGATAACACCCCCCCCATTACGTCATGCTTCAGAAATGTGGAAAATGGTCCGTTTTCAAATGTTTTACTTTTGAACGTCAGTTCACATTTGTAGGTGGATCATCAGTGTTAGAGCTAAAATTAGCATGTTTAAAGTGATTTTCATGCTTCCAGGGGCTCAGGAAGTGAATTAAATACTATTTGGAGGCATTTAATGTTCAATCAAAAACAGCTGATTTTTTGACAAAAGAGATAACACCCCCCCATTACGTCATGCTTCAGAAATGTGGAAAATGGTCCGTTTTCAAATGTTTTATTTTTGAACGTCAGTTCACATTTGTAGGTGGATCATCAGTGTTAGAGCTAAAATTAGCATGTTTAAAGTGATTTTCATGCTTCCAGGGGCCCTAAACACAAGATTTATGGAATGGTTAAAAGTGCATGAAAATGGCCAATTTACTCACTCTGAGTTCTCAAAAAGGGTTTCTTCACCCCGGGAAGTTAATTAAATACCATTTGGAGGCATTTAATGTTCGAGCAAAAACGGCTGATTTTCGACAAAAGAGATAACACCCCCCCATTACGTCATGCTTCAGAAATGTGGAAAATGGTCCGTTTTCAAATGTTTTATTTTTGAACGTCAGTTCACATTTGTAGGTGGATCATCAGTGTTAGAGCTAAAATTAGCATGTTTAAAGTGATTTTCATGCTTCCAGGGGCTCGGGAAGTGAATTAAATACTATTTGGAGGCATTTAATGTTCAATCAAAAACAGCTGATTTTTGACAAAAGAGATAACACCCCCCCATTACGTCATGCTTCAGAAATGTGGAAAAAGGTCCGTTTTCAAATGTTTTATTTTTGAACGTCAGTTCACATTTGTAGGTGGATCATCAGTGTTAGAGCTAAAATTAGCATGTTTAAACTGATTTTCATGCTTCCAGGGGCCCTAAACACAAGATTTATGGAATGGTTAAAAGTGCGCGAAAGTGGCCAATTTACTCACTCTGAGTTCTCAAAAAGGGTTTCTTCACCCCGGGAAGTTCATTAAATACCATTTGGAGGCATTTAATGTTCGAGCAAAAACGGCTGATTTTCGACAAAAGAGATAACACCCCCCATTACGTCATGCTTCAGAAATGTGGAAAATGGTCCATTTTCAAATGTTTTATTTTTGAACGTCAGTTCACATTTGTAGGTGGATCATCAGTGTTAGAGCTAAAATTAGCATGTTTAAAGTGATTTTCATGCTTCCAGGGGCTCGGGAAGTGAATTAAATACTATTTGGAGGCATTTAATGTTCAAGCAAAAACAGCTGATTTTTGACAAAAGAGATAACACCCCCCCATTACGTCATGCTTCAGAAATGTGGAAAATGGTCCGTTTTCAAATGTTTTATTTTTGAACGTCAGTTCACATTTGTAGGCGGATCATCAGTGTTAGAGCTAAAATTAGCATGTTTAAAGTGATTTTCATGCTTCCAGGGGCCCTAAACACAAGATTTATGGAATGGTTAAAAGTGCGCGAAAATGGCCAATTTACTCACTCTGAGTTCTCAAAAAGGGTTTCTTCACCCCGGGAAGTTAATTAAATACCATTTGGAGGCATTTAATGTTGGAGCAAAAACGGCTGATTTTTGACAAAAGAGATAACACCCCCCCATTACGTCATGCTTCAGAAATGTGGAAAATGGTCCGTTTTCAAATGTTTTATTTTTGAACGTCAGTTCACATTTGTAGGTGGATCATCAGTGTTAGAGCTAAAATTAGCATGTTTAAAGTGATTTTCATGCTTCCAGGGGCTCGGAAAGTGAATTAAATACTATTTGGAGGCATTTAATGTTCAAGCAAAAACAGCTGATTTTTGACAAAAGAGATAACACCCCCCCATTACCTCATGCTTCAGAAATGTGGAAAAGGGTCCGTTTTCAAATGTTTTATTTTTGAACGTCAGTTCACATTTGTAGGTGGATCATCAGTGTTAGAGCTAAAATTAGCATGTTTAAAGTGATTTTCATGCTTCCAGGGGCCCTAAACACAAGATTTATGGAATGGTTAAAAGTGCATGAAAATGGCCAATTTACTCACTCTGAGTTCTCAAAAAGGGTTTCTTCACCCCGGAAAGTTAATTAAATACCATTTGGAGGCATTTAATGTTCGAGCAAAAACGGCTGATTTTCGACAAAAGAGATAACACCCCCCCCATTACGTCATGCTTCAGAAATGTGGAAAATGGTCCGTTTTCAAATGTTTTATTTTTGAACGTCAGTTCACATTTGTAGGTGGATCATCAGTGTTAGAGCTAAAATTAGCATGTTTAAAGTGATTTTCATGCTTCCAGGGGCTCGGGAAGTGAATTAAATACTATTTGGAGGCATTTAATGTTCAATCAAAAACAGCTGATTTTTTGACAAAAGAGATAACACCCCCCCATTACGTCATGCTTCAGAAATGTGGAAAATGGTCCGTTTTCAAATGTTTTATTTTTGAACGTCAGTTCACATTTGTAGGTGGATCATCAGTGTTAGAGCTAAAATTAGCATGTTTAAAGTGATTTTCATGCTTCCAGGGGCCCTAAACACAAGATTTATGGAATGGTTAAAAGTGCATGAAAATGGCCAATTTACTCACTCTGAGTTCTCAAAAAGGGTTTCTTCACCCCGGGAAGTTAATTAAATACCATTTGGAGGCATTTAATGTTCGAGCAAAAACGGCTGATTTTCGACAAAAGAGATAACACCCCCCCATTACGTCATGCTTCAGAAATGTGGAAAATGGTCCGTTTTCAAATGTTTTATTTTTGAACGTCAGTTCACATTTGTAGGTGGATCATCAGTGTTAGAGCTAAAATTAGCATGTTTAAAGTGATTTTCATGCTTCCAGGGGCTCGGGAAGTGAATTAAATACTATTTGGAGTCATTTAATGTTCAATCAAAAACAGCTGATTTTTGACAAAAGAGATAACACCCCCCCATTACGTCATGCTTCAGAAATGTGGAAAATGGTCCGTTTTCAAATGTTTTATTTTTGAACGTCAGTTCACATTTGTAGGTGGATCATCAGTGTTAGAGCTAAAATTAGCATGTTTAAAGTGATTTTCATGCTTCCAGGGGCTCGGGAAGTGAATTAAATACTATTTGGAGGCATTTAATGTTCAATCAAAAACAGCTGATTTTTGACAAAAGAGATAACACCCCCCCATTACGTCATGCTTCAGAAATGTGGAAAAAGGTCCGTTTTCAAATGTTTTATTTTTGAACGTCAGTTCACATTTGTAGGTGGATCATCAGTGTTAGAGCTAAAATTAGCATGTTTAAACTGATTTTCATGCTTCCAGGGGCCCTAAACACAAGATTTATGGAATGGTTAAAAGTGCGCGAAAATGGGCAATTTACTCACTCTGAGTTCTCAAAAAGGGTTTCTTCACCCCGGGAAGTTAATTAAATACCATTTGGAGGCATTTAATGTTCGAGCAAAAACGGCTGATTTTCGACAAAAGAGATAACACCCCCCCATTACGTCATGCTTCAGAAATGTGGAAAATGGTCCATTTTCAAATGTTTTATTTTTGAACGTCAGTTCACATTTGTAGGTGGATCATCAGTGTTAGAGCTAAAATTAGCATGTTTAAAGTGATTTTCATGCTTCCAGGGGCTCGGGAAGTAAATTAAATACTATTTGGAGGCATTTAATGTTCAAGCAAAAACAGCTGATTTTTGACAAAAGAGATAACACCCCCCCATTACGTCATGCTTCAGAAATGTGGAAAATGGTCCGTTTTCAAATGTTTTATTTTTGAACGTCAGTTCACATTTGTAGGCGGATCATCAGTGTTAGAGCTAAAATTAGCATGTTTAAAGTGATTTTCATGCTTCCAGGGGCCCTAAACACAAGATTTATGGAATGGTTAAAAGTGCGCGAAAATGGCCAATTTACTCACTCTGAGTTCTCAAAAAGGGTTTCTTCACCCCGGGAAGTTAATTAAATACCATTTGGAGGCATTTAATGTTGGAGCAAAAACGGCTGATTTTTGACAAAAGAGATAACACCCCCCCATTACGTCATGCTTCAGAAATGTGGAAAATGGTCCGTTTTCAAATGTTTTATTTTTGAACGTCAGTTCACATTTGTAGGTGGATCATCAGTGTTAGAGCTAAAATTAGCATGTTTAAAGTGATTTCATGCTTCCAGGGGCTCGGGAAGTGAATTAAATACTATTTGGAGGCATTTAATGTTCAATCAAAAACAGCTGATTTTTTACAAAAGAGATAACACCCCCCCATTACGTCATGCTTCAGAAATGTGGAAAATGGTCCATTTTCAAATGTTTTATTTTTGAACGTCAGTTCACATGTGTAGGTGGATCATCAGTGTTAGAGCTAAAATTAGCATGTTTAAAGTGATTTTCATGCTTCCAGGGGCCCTAAACACAAGATTTATGGAATGGTTAAAAGTGCATGAAAATGGCCAATTTACTCACTCTGAGTTCTCAAAAAGGGTTTCTTCACCCCGGAAAGTTAATTAAATACCATTTGGAGGCATTTAATGTTCGAGCAAAAACGGCTGATTTTCGACAAAAGAGATAACACCCCCCCATTACGTCATGCTTCAGAAATGTGGAAAATGGTCCGTTTTCAAATGTTTTATTTTTGAACGTCAGTTCACATTTGTAGGTGGATCATCAGTGTTAGAGCTAAAATTAGCATGTTTAAAGTGATTTTCATGCTTCCAGGGGCTCGGAAAGTGAATTAAATACTATTTGAAGGCATTTAATGTTCAAGCAAAAACAGCTGATTTTTGACAAAAGAGATAACACCCCCCCATTACCTCATGCTTCAGAAATGTGGAAAAGGGTCAGTTTTCAAATGTTTTATTTTTGAACGTCAGTTCACATTTGTAGGTGGATCATCAGTGTTAGAGCTAAAATTAGCATGTTTAAAGTGATTTTCATGCTTCCAGGGGCCCTAAACACAAGATTTATGGAATGGTTAAAAGTGCATGAAAATGGCCAATTTACTCACTCTGAGTTCTCAAAAAGGGTTTCTTCACCCCGGAAAGTTAATTAAATACCATTTGGAGGCATTTAATGTTCGAGCAAAAACGGCTGATTTTCGACAAAAGAGATAACACCCCCCCCATTACGTCATGCTTCAGAAATGTGGAAAATGGTCCGTTTTCAAATGTTTTATTTTTGAACGTCAGTTCACATTTGTAGGTGGATCATCAGTGTTAGAGCTAAAATTAGCATGTTTAAAGTGATTTTCATGCTTCCAGGGGCTCGGAAAGTGAATTAAATACTATTTGGAGGCATTTAATGTTCAAGCAAAAACAGCTGATTTTTGACAAAAGAGATAACACCCCCCCATTACCTCATGCTTCAGAAATGTGGAAAAGGGTCCGTTTTCAAATGTTTTATTTTTGAACGTCAGTTCACATTTGTAGGTGGATCATCAGTGTTAGAGCTAAAATTAGCATGTTTAAAGTGATTTTCATGCTTCCAGGGGCCCTAAACACAAGATTTATGGAATGGTTAAAAGTGCATGAAAATGGCCAATTTACTCACTCTGAGTTCTCAAAAAGGGTTTCTTCACCCCGGGAAGTTAATTAAATACCATTTGGAGGCATTTATTGTTCGAGCAAAAACGGCTGATTTCGACAAAAGAGATAACACCCCCCCCCATTACGTCATGCTTCAGAAATGTGGAAAATGGTCCGTTTTCAAATGTTTTACTTTTGAACGTCAGTTCACATTTGTAGGTGGATCATCAGTGTTAGAGCTAAAATTAGCATGTTTAAAGTGATTTTCATGCTTCCAGGGGCTCAGGAAGTGAATTAAATACTATTTGGAGGCATTTAATGTTCAATCAAAAACAGCTGATTTTTTGACAAAAGAGATAACACCCCCCCATTACGTCATGCTTCAGAAATGTGGAAAATGGTCCGTTTTCAAATGTTTTATTTTTGAACGTCAGTTCACATTTGTAGGTGGATCATCAGTGTTAGAGCTAAAATTAGCATGTTTAAAGTGATTTTCATGCTTCCAGGGGCCCTAAACACAAGATTTATGGAATGGTTAAAAGTGCATGAAAATGGCCAATTTACTCACTCTGAGTTCTCAAAAAGGGTTTCTTCACCCCGGGAAGTTAATTAAATACCATTTGGAGGCATTTAATGTTCGAGCAAAAACGGCTGATTTTCGACAAAAGAGATAACACCCCCCCATTACGTCATGCTTCAGAAATGTGGAAAATGGTCCATTTTCAAATGTTTTATTTTTGAACGTCAGTTCACATTTGTAGGTGGATCATCAGTGTTAGAGCTAAAATTAGCATGTTTAAAGTGATTTTCATGCTTCCAGGGGCTCGGGAAGTGAATTAAATACTATTTGGAGGCATTTAATGTTCAATCAAAAACAGCTGATTTTTGACAAAAGAGATAACACCCCCCCCATTACGTCATGCTTCAGAAATGTGGAAAATGGTCCGTTTTCAAATGTTTTATTTTTGAACGTCAGTTCACATTTGTAGGTGGATCATCAGTGTTAGAGCTAAAATTAGCATGTTTAAAGTGATTTTCATGCTTCCAGGGGCCCTAAACACAAGATTTATGGAATGGTTAAAAGTGCATGAAAATGGCCAATTTACTCACTCTGAGTTCTCAAAAAGGGTTTCTTCACCCCGGAAAGTTAATTAAATACCATTTGGAGGCATTTAATGTTCGAGCAAAAACGGCTGATTTTCGACAAAAGAGATAACACCCCCCCCCCATTACGTCATGCTTCAGAAATGTGGAAAATGGTCCGTTTTCAAATGTTTTATTTTTGAACGTCAGTTCACATTTGTAGGTGGATCATCAGTGTTAGAGCTAAAATTAGCATGTTTAAAGTGATTTTCATGCTTCCAGGGGCTCGGGAAGTGAATTAAATACTATTTGGAGGCATTTAATGTTCAATCAAAAACAGCTGATTTTTGACAAAAGAGATAACACCCCCCCATTACGTCATGCTTCAGAAATGTGGAAAATGGTCCGTTTTCAAATGTTTTATTTTTGAACGTCAGTTCACATTTGTAGGTGGATCATCAGTGTTAGAGCTAAAATTAGCATGTTTAAAGTGATTTTCATGCTTCCAGGGGCCCTAAACACAAGATTTATGGAATGGTTAAAAGTGCATGAAAATGGCCAATGTACTCACTCTGAGTTCTCAAAAAGGGTTTCTTCACCCCGGGAAGTTAATTAAATACCATTTGGAAGCATTTAATGTTCGAGCAAAAACGGCTGATTTCGACAAAAGAGATAACACCCCCCCATTACGTCATGCTTCAGGAATGTGGAAAATGGTCCGTTTTCAAATGTTTTATTTTTGAACGTCAGTTCACATTTGTAGGTGGATCATCAGTGTTAGAGCTAAAATTAGCATGTTTAAAGTGATTTTCATGCTTCCAGGGGCTCGGGAAGTGAATTAAATACTATTTGGAGGCATTTAATGTTCAATCAAAAACAGCTGATTTTTGACAAAAGAGATAACACCCCCCCCATTACGTCATGCTTCAGAAATGTGGAAAATGGTCCGTTTTCAAATGTTTTATTTTTGAACGTCAGTTCACATTTGTAGGTGGATCATCAGTGTTAGAGCTAAAATTAGCATGTTTAAAGTGATTTTCATGCTTCCAGGGGCCCTAAACACAAGATTTATGTAATGGTTAAAAGTGCGCGAAAATGGCCAATTTACTCACTCTGAGTTCTCAAAAAGGGTTTCTTCACCCCGGGAAGTTAATTAAATACCATTTGGAGGCATTTAATGTTCGAGCAAAAACGGCTGATTTTCGACAAAAGAGATAACACCCCCCCATTACGTCATGCTTCAGAAATGTGGAAAATGGTCCATTTTCAAATGTTTTATTTTTGAACGTCAGTTCACATTTGTAGGTGGATCATCAGGGTTAGAGCTAAAATTAGCATGTTTAAAGTGATTTTCATGCTTCCAGGGGCTCGGGAAGTGAATTAAATACTATTTGGAGGCATTTAATGTTCAATCAAAAACAGCTGATTTTTGACAAAAGAGATAACACCCCCCCATTACGTCATGCTTCAGAAATGTGGAAAATGGTCCGTTTTCAAATGTTTTATTTTTGAACGTCAGTTCACATTTGTAGGTGGATCATCAGTGTTAGAGCTAAAATTAGCATGTTTAAAGTGATTTTCATGCTTCCAGGGGCTCGGGAAGTGAATTAAACACTATTTGGAGGCATTTAATGCTCAATCAAAAACAGCTGATTTTTGACAAAAGAGATAACACCCCCCCATTACGTCATGCTTCAGAAATGTGGAAAATGGTCCATTTTCAAATGTTTTATTTTTTAACGTCAGTTCACATTTGTAGGTGGATCATCAGTGTTAGAGCTAAAATTAGCATGTTTAAAGTGATTTTCATGCTTCCAGGGGCCCTAAACACAAGATTTATGGAATGGTTAAAAGTCCATGAAAATGGCCAATTTACTCACTCTGAGTTCTCAAAAAGGGTTTCTTCACCCCGGGAAGTTAATTAAATACCATTTGGAGGCATTTAATGTTCGATCAAAAACGGCTGATTTTCGACAAAAGAGATAACACCCCCCCATTACGTCATGCTTCAGAAATGTGGGAAATGGTCCGTTTTCAAATGTTTTATTTTTGAACGTCAGTTCACATTTGTAGGTGGATCATCAGTGTTAGAGCTAAAATTAGCATGTTTAAAGTGATTTTCATGCTTCCAGGGGCCCTAAACACAAGATTTATGGAATGGTTAAAAGTGCATGAAAATGGCCAATTTACTCACTCTGAGTTCTCAAAATGGGTTTCTTCACCCCGGAAAGTTAATTAAATACCATTTGGAGGCATTTAATGTTCGAGCAAAAACGGCTGATTTTCGACAAAAGAGATAACACCCCCCCATTACGTCATGCTTCAGAAATGTGGAAAATGGTCCGTTTTCAAATGTTTTATTTTTGAACGTCAGTTCACATTTGTAGGTGGATCATCAGTGTTAGAGCTAAAATTAGCATGTTTAAAGTGATTTTCATGCTTCCAGGGGCTCGGAAAGTGAATTAATTACTATTTGGAGGCATTTAATGTTCAAGCAAAAACAGCTGATTTTTGACAAAAGAGATAACACCCCCCCATTACCTCATGCTTCAGAAATGTGGAAAAGGGTCAGTTTTCAAATGTTTTATTTTTGAACGTCAGTTCACATTTGTAGGTGGATCATCAGTGTTAGAGCTAAAATTAGCATGTTTAAAGTGATTTTCATGCTTCCAGGGGCCCTAAACACAAGATTTATGGAATGGTTAAAAGTGCATGAAAATGGCCAATTTACTCACTCTGAGTTCTCAAAAAGGGTTTCTTCACCCCGGAAAGTTAATTAAATACCATTTGGAGGCATTTAATGTTCGAGCAAAAACGGCTGATTTTCGACAAAAGAGATAACACCCCCCCCATTACGTCATGCTTCAGAAATGTGGAAAATGGTCCGTTTTCAAATGTTTTATTTTTGAACGTCAGTTCACATTTGTAGGTGGATCATCAGTGTTAGAGCTAAAATTAGCATGTTTAAAGTGATTTTCATGCTTCCAGGGGCTCGGGAAGTGAATTAAATACTATTTGGAGGCATTTAATGTTCAATCAAAAACAGCTGATTTTTGACAAAAGAGATAACACCCCCCCATTACGTCATGCTTCAGAAATGTGGAAAATGGTCCGTTTTCAAATGTTTTATTTTTGAACGTCAGTTCACATTTGTAGGTGGATCATCAGTGTTAGAGCTAAAATTAGCATGTTTAAAGTGATTTTCATGCTTCCAGGGGCCCTAAACACAAGATTTATGGAATGGTTAAAAGTGCATGAAAATGGCCAATGTACTCACTCTGAGTTCTCAAAAAGGGTTTCTTCACCCCGGGAAGTTAATTAAATACCATTTGGAAGCATTTAATGTTCGAGCAAAAACGGCTGATTTCGACAAAAGAGATAACACCCCCCCATTACGTCATGCTTCAGGAATGTGGAAAATGGTCCGTTTTCAAATGTTTTATTTTTGAACGTCAGTTCACATTTGTAGGTGGATCATCAGTGTTAGAGCTAAAATTAGCATGTTTAAAGTGATTTTCATGCTTCCAGGGGCTCGGGAAGTGAATTAAATACTATTTGGAGGCATTTAATGTTCAATCAAAAACAGCTGATTTTTGACAAAAGAGATAACACCCCCCCCATTACGTCATGCTTCAGAAATGTGGAAAATGGTCCGTTTTCAAATGTTTTATTTTTGAACGTCAGTTCACATTTGTAGGTGGATCATCAGTGTTAGAGCTAAAATTAGCATGTTTAAAGTGATTTTCATGCTTCCAGGGGCCCTAAACACAAGATTTATGTAATGGTTAAAAGTGCGCGAAAATGGCCAATTTACTCACTCTGAGTTCTCAAAAAGGGTTTCTTCACCCCGGGAAGTTAATTAAATACCATTTGGAGGCATTTAATGTTCGAGCAAAAACGGCTGATTTTCGACAAAAGAGATAACACCCCCCCATTACGTCATGCTTCAGAAATGTGGAAAATGGTCCATTTTCAAATGTTTTATTTTTGAACGTCAGTTCACATTTGTAGGTGGATCATCAGTGTTAGAGCTAAAATTAGCATGTTTAAAGTGATTTTCATGCTTCCAGGGGCTCGGGAAGTGAATTAAATACTATTTGGAGGCATTTAATGTTCAATCAAAAACAGCTGATTTTTGACAAAAGAGATAACACCCCCCCCATTACGTCATGCTTCAGAAATGTGGAAAATGGTCCATTTTCAAATGTTTTATTTTTGAACGTCAGTTCACATTTGTAGGTGGATCATCAGTGTTAGAGCTAAAATTAGCATGTTTAAAGTGATTTTCATGCTTCCAGGGGCCCTAAACACAAGATTTATGGAATGGTTAAAAGTGCGCGAAAATGGCCAATTTACTCACTCTGAGTTCTCAAAAAGGGTTTCTTCACCCCGGGAAGTTAATTAAATACCATTTGGAGGCATTTAATGTTCGAGCAAAAACGGCTGATTTTCGACAAAAGAGATAACACCCCCCCATTACGTCATGCTTCAGAAATGTGGAAAATGGTCCATTTTCAAATGTTTTATTTTTGAACGTCAGTTCACATTTGTAGGTGGATCATCAGGGTTAGAGCTAAAATTAGCATGTTTAAAGTGATTTTCATGCTTCCAGGGGCTCGGGAAGTGAATTAAATACTATTTGGAGGCATTTAATGTTCAATCAAAAACAGCTGATTTTTGACAAAAGAGATAACACCCCCCCATTACGTCATGCTTCAGAAATGTGGAAAATGGTCCGTTTTCAAATGTTTTATTTTTGAACGTCAGTTCACATTTGTAGGTGGATCATCAGTGTTAGAGCTAAAATTAGCATGTTTAAAGTGATTTTCATGCTTCCAGGGGCCCTAAACACAAGATTTATGGAATGGTTAAAAGTGCATGAAAATGGCCAATTTACTCACTCTGAGTTCTCAAAAAGGGTTTCTTCACCCCGGGAAGTTAATTAAATACCATTTGGAGGCATTTAATGTTCGAGCAAAAACAGCTGATTTTCGACAAGAGATAACACCCCCCCATTACGTCATGCTTCAGAAATGTGGAAAATGGTCAGTTTTCAAATGTTTTATTTTTGAACGTCAGTTCACATTTGTAGGTGGATCATCAGTGTTAGAGCTAAAATTAGCATGTTTAAAGTGATTTTCATGCTTCCAGGGGCTCGGGAAGTGAATTAAACACTATTTGGAGGCATTTAATGCTCAATCAAAAACAGCTGATTTTTGACAAAAGAGATAACACCCCCCCATTACGTCATGCTTCAGAAATGTGGAAAATGGTCCATTTTCAAATGTTTTATTTTTGAACGTCAGTTCACATTTGTAGGTGGATCATCAGTGTTAGAGCTAAAATTAGCATGTTTAAAGTGATTTTCATGCTTCCAGGGGCCCTAAACACAAGATTTATGGAATGGTTAAAAGTCCATGAAAATGGCCAATTTACTCACTCTGAGTTCTCAAAAAGGGTTTCTTCACCCCGGGAAGTTAATTAAATACCATTTGGAGGCATTTAATGTTCGATCAAAAACGGCTGATTTTCGACAAAAGATATAACACCCCCCCATTACGTCATGCTTCAGAAATGTGGGAAATGGTCCGTTTTCAAATGTTTTATTTTTGAACGTCAGTTCACATTTGTAGGTGGATCATCAGTGTTAGAGCTAAAATTAGCATGTTTAAAGTGATTTTCATGCTTCCAGGGGCTCGGGAAGTGAATTAAATACTATTTGGAGGCATTTAATGTTCAATCAAAAACAGCTGATTTGTGACAAAAGAGATAACACCCCCCCATTACGTCATGCTTCAGAAATGTGGAAAAGGGTCCGTTTTCAAATGTTTTATTTTTGAACGTCAGTTCACATTTGTAGGTGGATCATCAGTGTTAGAGCTAAAATTAGCATGTTTAAAGTGATTTTCATGCTTCCAGGGGCCCTAAACACAAGATTTATGGAATGGTTAAAAGTGCATGAAAATGGCCAATTTACTCACTCTGAGTTCTCAAAAAGGGTTTCTTCACCCCGGAAAGTTAATTAAATACCATTTGGAGGCATTTAATGTTCGAGCAAAAACGGCTGATTTTCGACAAAAGAGATAACACCCCCCCCATTACGTCATGCTTCAGAAATGTGGAAAATGGTCCGTTTTCAAATGTTTTATTTTTGAACGTCAGTTCACATTTGTAGGTGGATCATCAGTGTTAGAGCTAAAATTAGCATGTTTAAAGTGATTTTCATGCTTCCAGGGGCTCGGAAAGTGAATTAAATACTATTTGGAGGCATTTAATGTTCAAGCAAAAACAGCTGATTTTTGACAAAAGAGATAACACCCCCCCATTACCTCATGCTTCAGAAATGTGGAAAAGGGTCCGTTTTCAAATGTTTTATTTTTGAACGTCAGTTCACATTTGTAGGTGGATCATCAGTGTTAGAGCTAAAATTAGCATGTTTAAAGTGATTTTCATGCTTCCAGGGGCCCTAAACACAAGATTTATGGAATGGTTAAAAGTGCATGAAAATGGCCAATTTACTCACTCTGAGTTCTCAAAAAGGGTTTCTTCACCCCGGGAAGTTAATTAAATACCATTTGGAGGCACTTATTGTTCGAGCAAAAACGGCTGATTTCGACAAAAGAGATAACACCCCCCCCCATTACGTCATGCTTCAGAAATGTGGAAAATGGTCCGTTTTCAAATGTTTTACTTTTGAACGTCAGTTCACATTTGTAGGTGGATCATCAGTGTTAGAGCTAAAATTAGCATGTTTAAAGTGATTTTCATGCTTCCAGGGGCTCAGGAAGTGAATTAAATACTATTTGGAGGCATTTAATGTTCAATCAAAAACAGCTGATTTTTTGACAAAAGAGATAACACCCCCCCATTACGTCATGCTTCAGAAATGTGGAAAATGGTCCGTTTTCAAATGTTTTATTTTTGAACGTCAGTTCACATTTGTAGGTGGATCATCAGTGTTAGAGCTAAAATTAGCATGTTTAAAGTGATTTTCATGCTTCCAGGGGCCCTAAACACAAGATTTATGGAATGGTTAAAAGTCCATGAAAATGGCCAATTTACTCACTCTGAGTTCTCAAAAAGGGTTTCTTCACCCCGGGAAGTTAATTAAATACCATTTGGAGGCATTTAATGTTCGATCAAAAACGGCTGATTTTCGACAAAAGATATAACACCCCCCCATTACGTCATGCTTCAGAAATGTGGGAAATGGTCCGTTTTCAAATGTTTTATTTTTGAACGTCAGTTCACATTTGTAGGTGGATCATCAGTGTTAGAGCTAAAATTAGCATGTTTAAAGTGATTTTCATGCTTCCAGGGGCTCGGGAAGTGAATTAAATACTATTTGGAGGCATTTAATGTTCAATCAAAAACAGCTGATTTGTGACAAAAGAGATAACACCCCCCCATTACGTCATGCTTCAGAAATGTGGAAAAGGGTCCGTTTTCAAATGTTTTATTTTTGAACGTCAGTTCACATTTGTAGGTGGATCATCAGTGTTAGAGCTAAAATTAGCATGTTTAAAGTGATTTTCATGCTTCCAGGGGCCCTAAACACAAGATTTATGGAATGGTTAAAAGTGCATGAAAATGGCCAATTTACTCACTCTGAGTTCTCAAAAAGGGTTTCTTCACCCCGGAAAGTTAATTAAATACCATTTGGAGGCATTTAATGTTCGAGCAAAAACGGCTGATTTTCGACAAAAGAGATAACACCCCCCCCATTACGTCATGCTTCAGAAATGTGGAAAATGGTCCGTTTTCAAATGTTTTATTTTTGAACGTCAGTTCACATTTGTAGGTGGATCATCAGTGTTAGAGCTAAAATTAGCATGTTTAAAGTGATTTTCATGCTTCCAGGGGCTCGGAAAGTGAATTAAATACTATTTGGAGGCATTTAATGTTCAAGCAAAAACAGCTGATTTTTGACAAAAGAGATAACACCCCCCCATTACCTCATGCTTCAGAAATGTGGAAAAGGGTCCGTTTTCAAATGTTTTATTTTTGAACGTCAGTTCACATTTGTAGGTGGATCATCAGTGTTAGAGCTAAAATTAGCATGTTTAAAGTGATTTTCATGCTTCCAGGGGCCCTAAACACAAGATTTATGGAATGGTTAAAAGTGCATGAAAATGGCCAATTTACTCACTCTGAGTTCTCAAAAAGGGTTTCTTCACCCCGGGAAGTTAATTAAATACCATTTGGAGGCACTTATTGTTCGAGCAAAAACGGCTGATTTCGACAAAAGAGATAACACCCCCCCCCATTACGTCATGCTTCAGAAATGTGGAAAATGGTCCGTTTTCAAATGTTTTACTTTTGAACGTCAGTTCACATTTGTAGGTGGATCATCAGTGTTAGAGCTAAAATTAGCATGTTTAAAGTGATTTTCATGCTTCCAGGGGCTCAGGAAGTGAATTAAATACTATTTGGAGGCATTTAATGTTCAATCAAAAACAGCTGATTTTTTGACAAAAGAGATAACACCCCCCCATTACGTCATGCTTCAGAAATGTGGAAAATGGTCCGTTTTCAAATGTTTTATTTTTGAACGTCAGTTCACATTTGTAGGTGGATCATCAGTGTTAGAGCTAAAATTAGCATGTTTAAAGTGATTTTCATGCTTCCAGGGGCCCTAAACACAAGATTTATGGAATGGTTAAAAGTGCATGAAAATGGCCAATTTACTCACTCTGAGTTCTCAAAAAGGGTTTCTTCACCCCGGGAAGTTAATTAAATACCATTTGGAGGCATTTAATGTTCGAGCAAAAACGGCTGATTTTCGACAAAAGAGATAACACCCCCCCATTACGTCATGCTTCAGAAATGTGGAAAATGGTCCATTTTCAAATGTTTTATTTTTGAACGTCAGTTCACATTTGTAGGTGGATCATCAGTGTTAGAGCTAAAATTAGCATGTTTAAAGTGATTTTCATGCTTCCAGGGGCTCGGGAAGTGAATTAAATACTATTTGGAGGCATTTAATGTTCAATCAAAAACAGCTGATTTTTGACAAAAGAGATAACACCCCCCCCATTACGTCATGCTTCAGAAATGTGGAAAATGGTCCGTTTTCAAATGTTTTATTTTTGAACGTCAGTTCACATTTGTAGGTGGATCATCAGTGTTAGAGCTAAAATTAGCATGTTTAAAGTGATTTTTATGCTTCCAGGGGCCCTAAACACAAGATTTATGGAATGGTTAAAAGTGCGCGAAAATGGCCAATTTACTCACTCTGAGTTCTCAAAAAGGGTTTCTTCACCCCGGGAAGTTAATTAAATACCATTTGGAGGCATTTAATGTTCGAGCAAAAACGGCTGATTTCCGACAAAAGAGATAACACCCCCCCATTACGTCATGCTTCAGAAATGTGGAAAATGGTCCATTTTCAAATGTTTTATTTTTGAACGTCAGTTCACATTTGTAGGTGGATCATCAGTGTTAGAGCTAAAATTAGCATGTTTAAAGTGATTTTCATGCTTCCAGGGGCTCGGGAAGTGAATTAAATACTATTTGGAGGCATTTAATGTTCAATCAAAAACAGCTGATTTTTGACAAAAGAGATAACACCCCCCATTACGTCATGCTTCAGAAATGTGGAAAATGGTCCGTTTTCAAATGTTTTATTTTTGAACGTCAGTTCACATTTGTAGGTGGATCATCAGTGTTAGAGCTAAAATTAGCATGTTTAAAGTGATTTTCATGCTTCCAGGGGCCCTAAACACAAGATTTATGGAATGGTTAAAAGTGCATGAAAATGGCCAATTTACTCACTCTGAGTTCTCAAAAAGGGTTTCTTCACCCCGGAAAGTTAATTAAATACCATTTGGAGGCATTTAATGTTCGAGCAAAAACGGCTGATTTTCGACAAAAGAGATAACACCTCCCCATTACGTCATGCTTCAGAAATGTGGAAAATGGTCCGTTTTCAAATGTTTTATTTTTGAACGTCAGTTCACATTTGTAGGTGGATCATCAGTGTTAGAGCTAAAATTAGCATGTTTAAAGTGATTTTCATGCTTACAGGGGCTCGGAAAGTGAATTAAATACTATTTGGAGGCATTTAATGTTCAAGCAAAAACAGCTGATTTTTGACAAAAGAGATAACACCCCCCCATTACCTCATGCTTCAGAAATGTGGAAAAGGGTCCGTTTTCAAATGTTTTATTTTTGAACGTCAGTTCACATTTGTAGGTGGATCATCAGTGTTAGAGCTAAAATTAGCATGTTTAAAGTGATTTTCATGCTTCCAGGGGCCCTAAACACAAGATTTATGGAATGGTTAAAAGTGCATGAAAATGGCCAATTTACTCACTCTGAGTTCTCAAAAAGGGTTTCTTCACCCCGGAAAGTTAATTAAATACCATTTGGAGGCATTTAATGTTCGAGCAAAAACGGCTGATTTTCGACAAAAGAGATAACACCCCCCCATTACGTCATGCTTCAGAAATGTGGAAAATGGTCCGTTTTCAAATGTTTTACTTTTGAACGTCAGTTCACATTTGTAGGTGGATCATCAGTGTTAGAGCTAAAATTAGCATGTTTAAAGTGATTTTCATGCTTCCAGGGGCTCAGGAAGTGAATTAAATACTATTTGGAGGCATTTAATGTTCAATCAAAAACAGCTGATTTTTTGACAAAAGAGATAACACCCCCCCATTACGTCATGCTTCAGAAATGTGGAAAATGGTCCGTTTTCAAATGTTTTATTTTTGAACGTCAGTTCACATTTGTAGGTGGATCATCAGTGTTAGAGCTAAAATTAGCATGTTTAAAGTGATTTTCATGCTTCCAGGGGCCCTAAACACAAGATTTATGGAATGGTTAAAAGTGCATGAAAATGGCCAATTTACTCACTCTGAGTTCTCAAAAAGGGTTTCTTCACCCCGGAAGTTAATTAAATACCATTTGGAGGCATTTAATGTTCGAGCAAAAACGGCTGATTTTCGACAAAAGAGATAACACCCCCCCATTACGTCATGCTTCAGAAATGTGGAAAATGGTCCGTTTTCAAATGTTTTATTTTTGAACGTCAGTTCACATTTGTAGGTGGATCATCAGTGTTAGAGCTAAAATTAGCATGTTTAAAGTGATTTTCATGCTTCCAGGGGCTCGGGAAGTGAATTAAATACTATTTGGAGGCATTTAATGTTCAATCAAAAACAGCTGATTTTTGACAAAAGAGATAACACCCCCCCATTACGTCATGCTTCAGAAATGTGGAAAAAGGTCCGTTTTCAAATGTTTTATTTTTGAACGTCAGTTCACATTTGTAGGTGGATCATCAGTGTTAGAGCTAAAATTAGCATGTTTAAACTGATTTTCATGCTTCCAGGGGCCCTAAACACAAGATTTATGGAATGGTTAAAAGTGCGCGAAAATGGCCAATTTACTCACTCTGAGTTCTCAAAAAGGGTTTCTTCACCCCGGGAAGTTCATTAAATACCATTTGGAGGCATTTAATGTTCGAGCAAAAACGGCTGATTTTCGACAAAAGAGATAACACCCCCCCATTACGTCATGCTTCAGAAATGTGGAAAATGGTCCATTTTCAAATGTTTTATTTTTGAACGTCAGTTCACATTTGTAGGTGGATCATCAGTGTTAGAGCTAAAATTAGCATGTTTAAAGTGATTTTCATGCTTCCAGGGGCTCGGGAAGTGAATTAAATACTATTTGGAGGCATTTAATGTTCAAGCAAAAACAGCTGATTTTTGACAAAAGAGATAACACCCCCCCATTACGTCATGCTTCAGAAATGTGGAAAATGGTCCGTTTTCAAATGTTTTATTTTTGAACGTCAGTTCACATTTGTAGGCGGATCATCAGTGTTAGAGCTAAAATTAGCATGTTTAAAGTGATTTTCATGCTTCCAGGGGCCCTAAACACAAGATTTATGGAATGGTTAAAAGTGCGCGAAAATGGCCAATTTACTCACTCTGAGTTCTCAAAAAGGGTTTCTTCACCCCGGGAAGTTAATTAAATACCATTTGGAGGCATTTAATGTTGGAGCAAAAACGGCTGATTTTTGACAAAAGAGATAACACCCCCCCATTACGTCATGCTTCAGAAATGTGGAAAATGGTCCGTTTTCAAATGTTTTATTTTTGAACGTCAGTTCACATTTGTAGGTGGATCATCAGTGTTAGAGCTAAAATTAGCATGTTTAAAGTGATTTTCATGCTTCCAGGGGCTCGGAAAGTGAATTAAATACTATTTGGAGGCATTTAATGTTCAAGCAAAAACAGCTGATTTTTGACAAAAGAGATAACACCCCCCCATTACCTCATGCTTCAGAAATGTGGAAAAGGGTCCGTTTTCAAATGTTTTATTTTTGAACGTCAGTTCACATTTGTAGGTGGATCATCAGTGTTAGAGCTAAAATTAGCATGTTTAAAGTGATTTTCATGCTTCCAGGGGCCCTAAACACAAGATTTATGGAATGGTTAAAAGTGCATGAAAATGGCCAATTTACTCACTCTGAGTTCTCAAAAAGGGTTTCTTCACCCCGGAAAGTTAATTAAATACCATTTGGAGGCATTTAATGTTCGAGCAAAAACGGCTGATTTTCGACAAAAGAGATAACACCCCCCCCATTACGTCATGCTTCAGAAATGTGGAAAATGGTCCGTTTTCAAATGTTTTATTTTTGAACGTCAGTTCACATTTGTAGGTGGATCATCAGTGTTAGAGCTAAAATTAGCATGTTTAAAGTGATTTTCATGCTTCCAGGGGCTCGGGAAGTGAATTAAATACTATTTGGAGGCATTTAATGTTCAATCAAAAACAGCTGATTTTTTGACAAAAGAGATAACACCCCCCCATTACGTCATGCTTCAGAAATGTGGAAAATGGTCCGTTTTCAAATGTTTTATTTTTGAACGTCAGTTCACATTTGTAGGTGGATCATCAGTGTTAGAGCTAAAATTAGCATGTTTAAAGTGATTTTCATGCTTCCAGGGGCCCTAAACACAAGATTTATGGAATGGTTAAAAGTGCATGAAAATGGCCAATTTACTCACTCTGAGTTCTCAAAAAGGGTTTCTTCACCCCGGGAAGTTAATTAAATACCATTTGGAGGCATTTAATGTTCGAGCAAAAACGGCTGATTTTCGACAAAAGAGATAACACCCCCCCATTACGTCATGCTTCAGAAATGTGGAAAATGGTCCGTTTTCAAATGTTTTATTTTTGAACGTCAGTTCACATTTGTAGGTGGATCATCAGTGTTAGAGCTAAAATTAGCATGTTTAAAGTGATTTTCATGCTTCCAGGGGCTCGGGAAGTGAATTAAATACTATTTGGAGTCATTTAATGTTCAATCAAAAACAGCTGATTTTTGACAAAAGAGATAACACCCCCCCATTACGTCATGCTTCAGAAATGTGGAAAATGGTCCGTTTTCAAATGTTTTATTTTTGAACGTCAGTTCACATTTGTAGGTGGATCATCAGTGTTAGAGCTAAAATTAGCATGTTTAAAGTGATTTTCATGCTTCCAGGGGCTTCGGAAGTGAATTAAATACTATTTGGAGGCATTTAATGTTCAATCAAAAACAGCTGATTTTTGACAAAAGAGATAACACCCCCCCATTACGTCATGCTTCAGAAATGTGGAAAAAGGTCCGTTTTCAAATGTTTTATTTTTGAACGTCAGTTCACATTTGTAGGTGGATCATCAGTGTTAGAGCTAAAATTAGCATGTTTAAACTGATTTTCATGCTTCCAGGGGCCCTAAACACAAGATTTATGGAATGGTTAAAAGTGCGCGAAAATGGGCAATTTACTCACTCTGAGTTCTCAAAAAGGGTTTCTTCACCCCGGGAAGTTAATTAAATACCATTTGGAGGCATTTAATGTTCGAGCAAAAACGGCTGATTTTCGACAAAAGAGATAACACCCCCCCATTACGTCATGCTTCAGAAATGTGGAAAATGGTCCATTTTCAAATGTTTTATTTTTGAACGTCAGTTCACATTTGTAGGTGGATCATCAGTGTTAGAGCTAAAATTAGTATGTTTAAAGTGATTTTCATGCTTCCAGGGGCTCGGGAAGTAAATTAAATACTATTTGGAGGCATTTAATGTTCAAGCAAAAACAGCTGATTTTTGACAAAAGAGATAACACCCCCCCATTACGTCATGCTTCAGAAATGTGGAAAATGGTCCGTTTTCAAATGTTTTATTTTTGAACGTCAGTTCACATTTGTAGGCGGATCATCAGTGTTAGAGCTAAAATTAGCATGTTTAAAGTGATTTTCATGCTTCCAGGGGCCCTAAACACAAGATTTATGGAATGGTTAAAAGTGCGCGAAAATGGCCAATTTACTCACTCTGAGTTCTCAAAAAGGGTTTCTTCACCCCGGGAAGTTAATTAAATACCATTTGGAGGCATTTAATGTTGGAGCAAAAACGGCTGATTTTTGACAAAAGAGATAACACCCCCCCATTACGTCATGCTTCAGAAATGTGGAAAATGGTCCGTTTTCAAATGTTTTATTTTTGAACGTCAGTTCACATTTGTAGGTGGATCATCAGTGTTAGAGCTAAAATTAGCATGTTTAAAGTGATTTCATGCTTCCAGGGGCTCGGGAAGTGAATTAAATACTATTTGGAGGCATTTAATGTTCAATCAAAAACAGCTGATTTTTTACAAAAGAGATAACACCCCCCCATTACGTCATGCTTCAGAAATGTGGAAAATGGTCCATTTTCAAATGTTTTATTTTTGAACGTCAGTTCACATGTGTAGGTGGATCATCAGTGTTAGAGCTAAAATTAGCATGTTTAAAGTGATTTTCATGCTTCCAGGGGCCCTAAACACAAGATTTATGGAATGGTTAAAAGTGCATGAAAATGGCCAATTTACTCACTCTGAGTTCTCAAAAAGGGTTTCTTCACCCCGGAAAGTTAATTAAATACCATTTGGAGGCATTTAATGTTCGAGCAAAAACGGCTGATTTTCGACAAAAGAGATAACACCCCCCCATTACGTCATGCTTCAGAAATGTGGAAAATGGTCCGTTTTCAAATGTTTTATTTTTGAACGTCAGTTCACATTTGTAGGTGGATCATCAGTGTTAGAGCTAAAATTAGCATGTTTAAAGTGATTTTCATGCTTCCAGGGGCTCGGAAAGTGAATTAAATACTATTTGAAGGCATTTAATGTTCAAGCAAAAACAGCTGATTTTTGACAAAAGAGATAACACCCCCCCATTACCTCATGCTTCAGAAATGTGGAAAAGGGTCAGTTTTCAAATGTTTTATTTTTGAACGTCAGTTCACATTTGTAGGTGGATCATCAGTGTTAGAGCTAAAATTAGCATGTTTAAAGTGATTTTCATGCTTCCAGGGGCCCTAAACACAAGATTTATGGAATGGTTAAAAGTGCATGAAAATGGCCAATTTACTCACTCTGAGTTCTCAAAAAGGGTTTCTTCACCCCGGAAAGTTAATTAAATACCATTTGGAGGCATTTAATGTTCGAGCAAAAACGGCTGATTTTCGACAAAAGAGATAACACCCCCCCCATTACGTCATGCTTCAGAAATGTGGAAAATGGTCCGTTTTCAAATGTTTTATTTTTGAACGTCAGTTCACATTTGTAGGTGGATCATCAGTGTTAGAGCTAAAATTAGCATGTTTAAAGTGATTTTCATGCTTCCAGGGGCTCGGAAAGTGAATTAAATACTATTTGGAGGCATTTAATGTTCAAGCAAAAACAGCTGATTTTTGACAAAAGAGATAACACCCCCCCATTACCTCATGCTTCAGAAATGTGGAAAAGGGTCCGTTTTCAAATGTTTTATTTTTGAACGTCAGTTCACATTTGTAGGTGGATCATCAGTGTTAGAGCTAAAATTAGCATGTTTAAAGTGATTTTCATGCTTCCAGGGGCCCTAAACACAAGATTTATGGAATGGTTAAAAGTGCATGAAAATGGCCAATTTACTCACTCTGAGTTCTCAAAAAGGGTTTCTTCACCCCGGGAAGTTAATTAAATACCATTTGGAGGCATTTATTGTTCGAGCAAAAACGGCTGATTTCGACAAAAGAGATAACACCCCCCCCCATTACGTCATGCTTCAGAAATGTGGAAAATGGTCCGTTTTCAAATGTTTTACTTTTGAACGTCAGTTCACATTTGTAGGTGGATCATCAGTGTTAGAGCTAAAATTAGCATGTTTAAAGTGATTTTCATGCTTCCAGGGGCTCAGGAAGTGAATTAAATACTATTTGGAGGCATTTAATGTTCAATCAAAAACAGCTGATTTTTTGACAAAAGAGATAACACCCCCCCATTACGTCATGCTTCAGAAATGTGGAAAATGGTCCGTTTTCAAATGTTTTATTTTTGAACGTCAGTTCACATTTGTAGGTGGATCATCAGTGTTAGAGCTAAAATTAGCATGTTTAAAGTGATTTTCATGCTTCCAGGGGCCCTAAACACAAGATTTATGGAATGGTTAAAAGTGCATGAAAATGGCCAATTTACTCACTCTGAGTTCTCAAAAAGGGTTTCTTCACCCCGGGAAGTTAATTAAATACCATTTGGAGGCATTTAATGTTCGAGCAAAAACGGCTGATTTTCGACAAAAGAGATAACACCCCCCCATTACGTCATGCTTCAGAAATGTGGAAAATGGTCCATTTTCAAATGTTTTATTTTTGAACGTCAGTTCACATTTGTAGGTGGATCATCAGTGTTAGAGCTAAAATTAGCATGTTTAAAGTGATTTTCATGCTTCCAGGGGCTCGGGAAGTGAATTAAATACTATTTGGAGGCATTTAATGTTCAATCAAAAACAGCTGATTTTTGACAAAAGAGATAACACCCCCCCCATTACGTCATGCTTCAGAAATGTGGAAAATGGTCCGTTTTCAAATGTTTTATTTTTGAACGTCAGTTCACATTTGTAGGTGGATCATCAGTGTTAGAGCTAAAATTAGCATGTTTAAAGTGATTTTTATGCTTCCAGGGGCCCTAAACACAAGATTTATGGAATGGTTAAAAGTGCGCGAAAATGGCCAATTTACTCACTCTGAGTTCTCAAAAAGGGTTTCTTCACCCCGGGAAGTTAATTAAATACCATTTGGAGGCATTTAATGTTCGAGCAAAAACGGCTGATTTCCGACAAAAGAGATAACACCCCCCCATTACGTCATGCTTCAGAAATGTGGAAAATGGTCCATTTTCAAATGTTTTATTTTTGAACGTCAGTTCACATTTGTAGGTGGATCATCAGTGTTAGAGCTAAAATTAGCATGTTTAAAGTGATTTTCATGCTTCCAGGGGCTCGGGAAGTGAATTAAATACTATTTGGAGGCATTTAATGTTCAATCAAAAACAGCTGATTTTTGACAAAAGAGATAACACCCCCCATTACGTCATGCTTCAGAAATGTGGAAAATGGTCCGTTTTCAAATGTTTTATTTTTGAACGTCAGTTCACATTTGTAGGTGGATCATCAGTGTTAGAGCTAAAATTAGCATGTTTAAAGTGATTTTCATGCTTCCAGGGGCCCTAAACACAAGATTTATGGAATGGTTAAAAGTGCATGAAAATGGCCAATTTACTCACTCTGAGTTCTCAAAAAGGGTTTCTTCACCCCGGAAAGTTAATTAAATACCATTTGGAGGCATTTAATGTTCGAGCAAAAACGGCTGATTTTCGACAAAAGAGATAACACCTCCCCATTACGTCATGCTTCAGAAATGTGGAAAATGGTCCGTTTTCAAATGTTTTATTTTTGAACGTCAGTTCACATTTGTAGGTGGATCATCAGTGTTAGAGCTAAAATTAGCATGTTTAAAGTGATTTTCATGCTTCCAGGGGCTCGGAAAGTGAATTAAATACTATTTGGAGGCATTTAATGTTCAAGCAAAAACAGCTGATTTTTGACAAAAGAGATAACACCCCCCCATTACCTCATGCTTCAGAAATGTGGAAAAGGGTCCGTTTTCAAATGTTTTATTTTTGAACGTCAGTTCACATTTGTAGGTGGATCATCAGTGTTAGAGCTAAAATTAGCATGTTTAAAGTGATTTTCATGCTTCCAGGGGCCCTAAACACAAGATTTATGGAATGGTTAAAAGTGCATGAAAATGGCCAATTTACTCACTCTGAGTTCTCAAAAAGGGTTTCTTCACCCCGGAAAGTTAATTAAATACCATTTGGAGGCATTTAATGTTCGAGCAAAAACGGCTGATTTTCGACAAAAGAGATAACACCCCCCCCATTACGTCATGCTTCAGAAATGTGGAAAATGGTCCGTTTTCAAATGTTTTACTTTTGAACGTCAGTTCACATTTGTAGGTGGATCATCAGTGTTAGAGCTAAAATTAGCATGTTTAAAGTGATTTTCATGCTTCCAGGGGCTCAGGAAGTGAATTAAATACTATTTGGAGGCATTTAATGTTCAATCAAAAACAGCTGATTTTTTGACAAAAGAGATAACACCCCCCCATTACGTCATGCTTCAGAAATGTGGAAAATGGTCCGTTTTCAAATGTTTTATTTTTGAACGTCAGTTCACATTTGTAGGTGGATCATCAGTGTTAGAGCTAAAATTAGCATGTTTAAAGTGATTTTCATGCTTCCAGGGGCTCGGGAAGTGAATTAAATACTATTTGGAGGCATTTAATGTTCAATCAAAAACAGCTGATTTTTGACAAAAGAGATAACACCCCCCCGTTACGTCATGCTTCAGAAATGTGGAAAATGGTCCGTTTTCAAATGTTTTATTTTTGAACGTCAGTTCACATTTGTAGGTGGATCATCAGTGTTAGAGCTAAAATTAGCATGTTTAGACTGATTTTCATGCTTCCAGGGGCCCTAAACACAAGATTTATGGAATGGTTAAAAGTGCATGAAAATGGCCAATTTACTCACTCTGAGTTCTCAAAAAGGGTTTCTTCACCCCGGGAAGTTAATTAAATACCATTTGGAGGCATTTAATGTTCGAGCAAAAACGGCTGATTTTCGACAAAAGAGATAACACCCCCCCATTACGTCATGCTTCAGAAATGTGGAAAATGGTCCGTTTTCAAATGTTTTATTTTTGAACGTCAGTTCACATTTGTAGGTGGATCATCAGTGTTAGAGCTAAAATTAGCATGTTTAAAGTGATTTTCATGCTTCCAGGGGCTCGGGAAGTGAATTAAATACTATTTGGAGGCATTTAATGTTCAATCAAAAACAGCTGATTTTTGACAAAAGAGATAACACCCCCCCATTACGTCATGCTTCAGAAATGTGGAAAAAGGTCCGTTTTCAAATGTTTTATTTTTGAACGTCAGTACACATTTGTAGGTGGATCATCAGTGTTAGAGCTAAAATTAGCATGTTTAAACTGATTTTCATGCTTCCAGGGGCCCTAAACACAAGATTTATGGAATGGTTAAAAGTGCGCGAAAATGGCCAATTTACTCACTCTGAGTTCTCAAAAAGGGTTTCTTCACCCCGGGAAGTTAATTAAATACCATTTGGAGGCATTTAATGTTCGAGCAAAAACGGCTGATTTTCGACAAAAGAGATAACACCCCCCCATTACGTCATGCTTCAGAAATGTGGAAAATGGTCCATTTTCAAATGTTTTATTTTTGAACGTCAGTTCACATTTGTAGGTGGATCATCAGTGTTAGAGCTAAAATTAGCATGTTTAAAGTGATTTTCATGCTTCCAGGGGCTCGGGAAGTGAATTAAATACTATTTGGAGGCATTTAATGTTCAAGCAAAAACAGCTGATTTTTGACAAAAGAGATAACACCCCCCCATTACGTCATGCTTCAGAAATGTGGAAAATGGTCCGTTTTCAAATGTTTTATTTTTGAACGTCAGTTCACATTTGTAGGCGGATCATCAGTGTTAGAGCTAAAATTAGCATGTTTAAAGTGATTTTCATGCTTCCAGGGGCCCTAAACACAAGATTTATGGAATGGTTAAAAGTGCATGAAAATGGCCAATTTACTCACTCTGAGTTCTCAAAAAGGGTTTCTTCACCCCGGGAAGTTAATTAAATACCATTTGGAGGCATTTAATGTTCGAGCAAAAACGGCTGATTTTCGACAAAAGAGATAACACCCCCCCATTACGTCATGCTTCAGAAATGTGGAAAATGGTCCGTTTTCAAATGTTTTATTTTTGAACGTCAGTTCACATTTGTAGGTGGATCATCAGTGTTAGAGCTAAAATTAGCATGTTTAAAGTGATTTTCATGCTTCCAGGGGCTCGGAAAGTGAATTAAATACTATTTGGAGGCATTTAATGTTCAAGCAAAAACAGCTGATTTTTGACAAAAGAGATAACACCCCCCCATTACCTCATGCTTCAGAAATGTGGAAAAGGGTCCGTTTTCAAATGTTTTATTTTTGAACGTCAGTTCACATTTGTAGGTGGATCATCAGTGTTAGAGCTAAAATTAGCATGTTTAAAGTGATTTTCATGCTTCCAGGGGCCCTAAACACAAGATTTATGGAATGGTTAAAAGTGCATGAAAATGGCCAATTTACTCACTCTGAGTTCTCAAAAAGGGTTTCTTCACCCCGGAAAGTTAATTAAATACCATTTGGAGGCATTTAATGTTCGAGCAAAAACGGCTGATTTTCGACAAAAGAGATAACACCCCCCCCATTACGTCATGCTTCAGAAATGTGGAAAATGGTCCGTTTTCAAATGTTTTATTTTTGAACGTCAGTTCACATTTGTAGGTGGATCATCAGTGTTAGAGCTAAAATTAGCATGTTTAAAGTGATTTTCATGCTTCCAGGGGCTCGGGAAGTGAATTAAATACTATTTGGAGGCATTTAATGTTCAATCAAAAACAGCTGATTTTTTGACAAAAGAGATAACACCCCCCCATTACGTCATGCTTCAGAAATGTGGAAAATGGTCCGTTTTCAAATGTTTTATTTTTGAACGTCAGTTCACATTTGTAGGTGGATCATCAGTGTTAGAGCTAAAATTAGCATGTTTAAAGTGATTTTCATGCTTCCAGGGGCCCTAAACACAAGATTTATGGAATGGTTAAAAGTGCATGAAAATGGCCAATTTACTCACTCTGAGTTCTCAAAAAGGGTTTCTTCACCCCGGGAAGTTAATTAAATACCATTTGGAGGCATTTAATGTTCGAGCAAAAACGGCTGATTTTCGACAAAAGAGATAACACCCCCCCATTACGTCATGCTTCAGAAATGTGGAAAATGGTCCGTTTTCAAATGTTTTATTTTTGAACGTCAGTTCACATTTGTAGGTGGATCATCAGTGTTAGAGCTAAAATTAGCATGTTTAAAGTGATTTTCATGCTTCCAGGGGCTCGGGAAGTGAATTAAATACTATTTGGAGTCATTTAATGTTCAATCAAAAACAGCTGATTTTTGACAAAAGAGATAACACCCCCCCATTACGTCATGCTTCAGAAATGTGGAAAATGGTCCGTTTTCAAATGTTTTATTTTTGAACGTCAGTTCACATTTGTAGGTGGATCATCAGTGTTAGAGCTAAAATTAGCATGTTTAAAGTGATTTTCATGCTTCCAGGGGCTCGGGAAGTGAATTAAATACTATTTGGAGGCATTTAATGTTCAATCAAAAACAGCTGATTTTTGACAAAAGAGATAACACCCCCCCATTACGTCATGCTTCAGAAATGTGGAAAAAGGTCCGTTTTCAAATGTTTTATTTTTGAACGTCAGTTCACATTTGTAGGTGGATCATCAGTGTTAGAGCTAAAATTAGCATGTTTAAACTGATTTTCATGCTTCCAGGGGCCCTAAACACAAGATTTATGGAATGGTTAAAAGTGCGCGAAAATGGGCAATTTACTCACTCTGAGTTCTCAAAAAGGGTTTCTTCACCCCGGGAAGTTAATTAAATACCATTTGGAGGCATTTAATGTTCGAGCAAAAACGGCTGATTTTCGACAAAAGAGATAACACCCCCCCATTACGTCATGCTTCAGAAATGTGGAAAATGGTCCATTTTCAAATGTTTTATTTTTGAACGTCAGTTCACATTTGTAGGTGGATCATCAGTGTTAGAGCTAAAATTAGCATGTTTAAAGTGATTTTCATGCTTCCAGGGGCTCGGGAAGTAAATTAAATACTATTTGGAGGCATTTAATGTTCAAGCAAAAACAGCTGATTTTTGACAAAAGAGATAACACCCCCCCATTACGTCATGCTTCAGAAATGTGGAAAATGGTCCGTTTTCAAATGTTTTATTTTTGAACGTCAGTTCACATTTGTAGGCGGATCATCAGTGTTAGAGCTAAAATTAGCATGTTTAAAGTGATTTTCATGCTTCCAGGGGCCCTAAACACAAGATTTATGGAATGGTTAAAAGTGCGCGAAAATGGCCAATTTACTCACTCTGAGTTCTCAAAAAGGGTTTCTTCACCCCGGGAAGTTAATTAAATACCATTTGGAGGCATTTAATGTTGGAGCAAAAACGGCTGATTTTTGACAAAAGAGATAACACCCCCCCATTACGTCATGCTTCAGAAATGTGGAAAATGGTCCGTTTTCAAATGTTTTATTTTTGAACGTCAGTTCACATTTGTAGGTGGATCATCAGTGTTAGAGCTAAAATTAGCATGTTTAAAGTGATTTCATGCTTCCAGGGGCTCGGGAAGTGAATTAAATACTATTTGGAGGCATTTAATGTTCAATCAAAAACAGCTGATTTTTTACAAAAGAGATAACACCCCCCCATTACGTCATGCTTCAGAAATGTGGAAAATGGTCCATTTTCAAATGTTTTATTTTTGAACGTCAGTTCACATGTGTAGGTGGATCATCAGTGTTAGAGCTAAAATTAGCATGTTTAAAGTGATTTTCATGCTTCCAGGGGCCCTAAACACAAGATTTATGGAATGGTTAAAAGTGCATGAAAATGGCCAATTTACTCACTCTGAGTTCTCAAAAAGGGTTTCTTCACCCCGGAAAGTTAATTAAATACCATTTGGAGGCATTTAATGTTCGAGCAAAAACGGCTGATTTTCGACAAAAGAGATAACACCCCCCCATTACGTCATGCTTCAGAAATGTGGAAAATGGTCCGTTTTCAAATGTTTTATTTTTGAACGTCAGTTCACATTTGTAGGTGGATCATCAGTGTTAGAGCTAAAATTAGCATGTTTAAAGTGATTTTCATGCTTCCAGGGGCTCGGAAAGTGAATTAAATACTATTTGAAGGCATTTAATGTTCAAGCAAAAACAGCTGATTTTTGACAAAAGAGATAACACCCCCCCATTACCTCATGCTTCAGAAATGTGGAAAAGGGTCAGTTTTCAAATGTTTTATTTTTGAACGTCAGTTCACATTTGTAGGTGGATCATCAGTGTTAGAGCTAAAATTAGCATGTTTAAAGTGATTTTCATGCTTCCAGGGGCCCTAAACACAAGATTTATGGAATGGTTAAAAGTGCATGAAAATGGCCAATTTACTCACTCTGAGTTCTCAAAAAGGGTTTCTTCACCCCGGAAAGTTAATTAAATACCATTTGGAGGCATTTAATGTTCGAGCAAAAACGGCTGATTTTCGACAAAAGAGATAACACCCCCCCCATTACGTCATGCTTCAGAAATGTGGAAAATGGTCCGTTTTCAAATGTTTTATTTTTGAACGTCAGTTCACATTTGTAGGTGGATCATCAGTGTTAGAGCTAAAATTAGCATGTTTAAAGTGATTTTCATGCTTCCAGGGGCTCGGGAAGTGAATTAAATACTATTTGGAGGCATTTAATGTTCAATCAAAAACAGCTGATTTTTGACAAAAGAGATAACACCCCCCCATTACGTCATGCTTCAGAAATGTGGAAAATGGTCCGTTTTCAAATGTTTTATTTTTGAACGTCAGTTCACATTTGTAGGTGGATCATCAGTGTTAGAGCTAAAATTAGCATGTTTAAAGTGATTTTCATGCTTCCAGGGGCCCTAAACACAAGATTTATGGAATGGTTAAAAGTGCATGAAAATGGCCAATGTACTCACTCTGAGTTCTCAAAAAGGGTTTCTTCACCCCGGGAAGTTAATTAAATACCATTTGGAAGGATTTAATGTTCGAGCAAAAACGGCTGATTTCGACAAAAGAGATAACACCCCCCCATTACGTCATGCTTCAGGAATGTGGAAAATGGTCCGTTTTCAAATGTTTTATTTTTGAACGTCAGTTCACATTTGTAGGTGGATCATCAGTGTTAGAGCTAAAATTAGCATGTTTAAAGTGATTTTCATGCTTCCAGGGGCCCTAAACACAAGATTTATGGAATGGTTAAAAGTGCGCGAAAATGGCCAATTTACTCACTCTGAGTTCTCAAAAAGGGTTTCTTCACCCTGGGAAGTTAATTAAATACCATTTGGAGGCATTTAATGTTCGAGCAAAACCGGCTGATTTTCGACAAAAGAGATAACACCCCCCCATTACGTCATGCTTCAGAAATGTGGAAAATGGTCCATTTTCAAATGTTTTATTTTTGAACGTCAGTTCACATTTGTAGGTGGATCATCAGGGTTAGAGCTAAAATTAGCATGTTTAAAGTGATTTTCATGCTTCCAGGGGCTCGGGAAGTGAATTAAATACTATTTGGAGGCATTTAATGTTCAATCAAAAACAGCTGATTTTTGACAAAAGAGATAACACCCCCCCATTACGTCATGCTTCAGAAATGTGGAAAATGGTCCGTTTTCAAATGTTTTATTTTTGAACGTCAGTTCACATTTGTAGGTGGATCATCAGTGTTAGAGCTAAAATTAGCATGTTTAAAGTGATTTTCATGCTTCCAGGGGCCCTAAACACAAGATTTATGGAATGGTTAAAAGTGCATGAAAATGGCCAATTTACTCACTCTGAGTTCTCAAAAAGGGTTTCTTCACCCCGGGAAGTTAATTAAATACCATTTGGAGGCATTTAATGTTCGAGCAAAAACAGCTGATTTTCGACAAGAGATAACACCCCCCCATTACGTCATGCTTCAGAAATGTGGAAAATGGTCCGTTTTCAAATGTTTTATTTTTGAACGTCAGTTCACATTTGTAGGTGGATCATCAGTGTTAGAGCTAAAATTAGCATGTTTAAAGTGATTTTCATGCTTCCAGGGGCTCGGGAAGTGAATTAAACACTATTTGGAGGCATTTAATGCTCAATCAAAAACAGCTGATTTTTGACAAAAGAGATAACACCCCCCCATTACGTCATGCTTCAGAAATGTGGAAAATGGTCCATTTTCAAATGTTTTATTTTTGAACGTCAGTTCACATTTGTAGGTGGATCATCAGTGTTAGAGCTAAAATTAGCATGTTTAAAGTGATTTTCATGCTTCCAGGGGCCCTAAACACAAGATTTATGGAATGGTTAAAAGTCCATGAAAATGGCCAATTTACTCACTCTGAGTTCTCAAAAAGGGTTTCTTCACCCCGGGAAGTTAATTAAATACCATTTGGAGGCATTTAATGTTCGATCAAAAACGGCTGATTTTCGACAAAAGAGATAACACCCCCCCATTACGTCATGCTTCAGAAATGTGGGAAATGGTCCGTTTTCAAATGTTTTATTTTTGAACGTCAGTTCACATTTGTAGGTGGATCATCAGTGTTAGAGCTAAAATTAGCATGTTTAAAGTGATTTTCATGCTTCCAGGGGCTCGGGAAGTGAATTAAATACTATTTGGAGGCATTTAATGTTCAATCAAAAACAGCTGATTTGTGACAAAAGAGATAACACCCCCCCATTACGTCATGCTTCAGAAATGTGGAAAATGGTCCGTTATCAAATGTTTTATTTTTGAACGTCAGTTCACATTTGTAGGTGGATCATCAGTGTTAGAGCTAAAATTAGCATGTTTAAAGTGATTTTCATGCTTCCAGGGGCCCTAAACACAAGATTTATGGAATGGTTAAAAGTGCATGAAAATGGCCAATTTACTCACTCTGAGTTCTCAAAAAGGGTTTCTTCACCCCGGGAAGTTAATTAAATACCATTTGGAGGCATTTAATGTTCGAGCAAAAACGGCTGATTTTCGACAAAAGAGATAACACCCCCCATTACGTCATGCTTCAGAAATGTGGAAAATGGTCCGTTTTCAAATGTTTTATTTTTGAACGTCAGTTCACATTTGTAGGTGGATCATCAGTGTTAGAGCTAAAATTAGCATGTTTAAAGTGATTTTCATGCTTCCAGGGGCTCGGGAAGTGAATTAAATACTATTTGGAGGCATTTAATGTTCAAGCAAAAACAGCAGATTTTTGACAAAAGGGATAACACCCCCCCATTACGTCATGCTTCAGAAATGTGGAAAATGGTCAGTTTTCAAATGTTTTATTTTTGAACGTCAGTTCACATTTGTAGGTGGATCATCAGTGTTAGAGCTAAAATTAGCATGTTTAAAGTGATTTTCATGCTTCCAGGGGCCCTAAACACAAGATTTATGGAATGGTTAAAAGTGCATGAAAATGGCCAATTTACTCACTCTGAGTTCTCAAAAAGGGTTTCTTCACCCCGGGAAGTTAATTAAATACCATTTGGAGGCATTTAATGTTCGAGCAAAAACGGCTGATTTTCGACAAAAGAGATAACACCCCCCCATTACGTCATGCTTCAGAAATGTGGAAAATGGTCCGTTTTCAAATGTTTTATTTTTGAACGTCAGTTCACATTTGTAGGTGGATCATCAGTGTCAGAGCTAAAATTAGCATGTTTAAAGTGATTTTCATGCTTCTAGGGGCTCGGGAAGTGAATTAAATACTATTTGGAGGCATTTAATGTTCAATCAAAAACAGCTGATATTTGACAAAAGAGATAACACCCCCCCATTACGTCATGCTTCAGAAATGTGGAAAATGGTCCGTTTTCAAATGTTTTATTTTTGAACGTCAGTTCACATTTGTAGGTGGATCATCAGTGTTAGAGCTAAAATTAGCATGTTTAAAGTGATTTTCATGCTTCCAGGGGCTCGGGAAGTGAATTAAATACTATTTGGAGGCATTTAATGTTCAATCAAAAACAGCTGATTTTTGACAAAAGAGATAACACCCCCCCATTACGTCATGCTTCAGAAATGTGGAAAATGGTCCGTTATCAAATGTTTTATTTTTGAACGTCAGTTCACATTTGTAGGTGGATCATCAGTGTTAGAGCTAAAATTAGCATGTTTAGACTGATTTTCGTGCTTCCAGGGGCCCTAAACACAAGATTTATGGAATGGTTAAAAGTGCGCGAAAATGGACAATTTACTCACTCTCAGTTCTCAAAAAGGGTTTCTTCACCCCGGGAAGTTAATTAAATACCATCTGGAGGCATTTAATGTTCGAGCAAAAACGGCTGATTTTTGACAAAAGAGATAACACCCCCCCATTACGTCATGCTTCAAAAATGTGGAAAATGGTCAGTTTTCAAATGTTTTATTTTTGAACGTCAGTTCACATTTGTAGGTGGATCATCAGTGTTAGAGCTAAAATTAGCATGTTTAAAGTGATTTCATGCTTCCAGGGGCTCGGGAAGTGAATTAAATACTATTTGGAGGCATTTAATGTTCAATCAAAAACAGCTGATTTTTGACAAAAGAGATAACACCCCCCCATTACGTCATGCTTCAGAAATGTGGAAAATGGTCCGTTTTCAAATGTTTTATTTTTGAACGTCAGTTCACATTTGTAGGTGGATCATCAGTGTTAGAGCTAAAATTAGCATGTTTAAAGTGATTTTCATGCTTCCAGGGGCCCCAAACACAAGATTTATGGAATGGTTAAAAGTGCATGAAAATGGCCAATTTACTCACTCTGAGTTCTCAAAAAGGGTTTCTTCACCCCGGAAAGTTAATTAAATACCATTTGGAGGCATTTAATGTTCGAGCAAAAACGGCTGATTTTCGACAAAAGAGATAACACCCCCCCCATTACGTCATGCTTCAGAAATGTGGAAAATGGTCCGTTTTCAAATGTTTTATTTTTGAACGTCAGTTCACATTTGTAGGTGGATCATCAGTGTTAGAGCTAAAATTAGCATGTTTAAAGTGATTTTCATGCTTCCAGGGGCCCTAAACACAAGATTTATGGAATGGTTAAAAGTGCATGAAAATGGCCAATTTACTCACTCTGAGTTCTCAAAAAGGGTTTCTTCACCCCGGGAAGTTAATTAAATACCATTTGGAGGCATTTAATGTTCGAGCAAAAACGGCTGATTTTTGACAAAAGAGATAACACCCCCCCATTGCGTCATGCTTCAGGAATGTGGAAAATGGTCCGTTTTCAAATGTTTTATTTTTGAACGTCAGTTCACATTTGTAGGTGGATCATCAGTGTTAGAGCTAAAATTAGCATGTTTAAAGTGATTTTCATGCTTCCAGGGGCTCGGGAAGTGAATTAAATACTATTTGGAGGCATTTAATGTTCAATCAAAAACAGCTGATTTTTGACAAAAGAGATAACACCCCCCCATTACGTCATGCTTCAGAAATGTGGAAAATGGTCAGTTTTCAAATGTTTTATTTTTGAACGTCAGTTCACATTTGTAGGTGGATCATCAGTGTTAGAGCTAAAATTAGCATGTTTAAAGTGATTTTCATGCTTCCAGGGGCCCTAAACACAAGATTTATGGAATGGTTAAAAGTGCGCGAAAATGGCCAATTTACTCACTCTGAGTTCTCAAAAAGGGTTTCTTCACCCTGGGAAGTTAATTAAATACCATTTGGAGGCATTTAATGTTCGAGCAAAAACGGCTGATTTTCGACAAAAGAGATAACACCCCCCCATTACGTCATGCTTCAGAAATGTGGAAAATGGCCCGTTTTCAAATGTTTTATTTTTGAACGTCAGTTCACATTTGTAGGTGGATCATCAATGTTAGAGCTAAAATTTGCATGTTTAAAGTGATTTTCATGCTTCCAGGGGCTCGGGAAGTGAATTAAATACTATTTGGAGGCATTTAATGTTCAAGCAAAAACAGCAGATTTTTGACAAAAGAGATAACACCCCCCCATTACGTCATGCTTCAGAAATGTGGAAAATGGTCCGTTTTCAAATGTTTTATTTTTGAACGTCAGTTCACATTTGTAGGTGGATCATCAGTGTTAGAGCTAAAATTAGCATGTTTAAAGTGATTTTCATGCTTCCAGGGGCCCTAAACACAAGATTTATGGAATGGTTAAAAGTGCATGAAAATGGCCAATTTACGCACTCTGAGATCTCAAAAAGGGTTTCTTCACCCCGGGAAGTTAATTAAATACCATTTGGAGACATTTAAAATTCGAGCAAAAACGGCTGATTTTCGACAAAAGAGATAACACCCCCCCATTACGTCATGCTTCAGAAATGTGGAAAATGGTCCGTTTTCAAATGTTTTATTTTTGAACATCAGTTCACATTTGTAGGTGGATCATCAGTGTTAGAGCTAAAATTAGCATGTTTAAAGTGATTTTCATGCTTCCAGGGGCTTGGGAAGTGAATTAAATACTATTTGGAGGCATTTAATGTTCAATCAAAAACAGCTGATTTTTGACAAAAGAGATAACACCCCCCATTACGTCATGCTTCAGAAATGTGGAAAATGGTCCATTTTCAAATGTTTTATTTTTGAACGTCAGTTCACATTTGTAGTTGGATCATCAGTGTTAGAGCTAAAATTAGCCTGTTTAAAGTGATTTTCATGCTTCCAGGGTCCCTAAACACAAGATTTATGGAATGGTTAAAAGTGCATGAAAATGGCCAATTTACTCACTCTGAGTTCTCAAAAAGGGTTTCTTCACCCCGGGAAGTTAATTAAATACCATTTGGAGGCATTTAATGTTCGAGCAAAAACGGCTGATTTTCGTCAAAAGAGATAACACCCCCCCATTACGTCATGCTTCAGAAATGTGGAAAATGGTCCGTTTTCAAATGTTTTATTTTTGAACGTCAGTTCACATTTGTAGGTGGATCATCAGTGTTAGAGCTAAAATTAGCATGTTTAAAGTGATTTTCATGCTTCCAGGGGCTCGGGAAGTGAATTAAATACTATTTGGAGGCATTTAATGTTCAATCAAAAACAGCTGATTTTTGACAAAAGAGATATCACCCCCCCATTACCTCATGCTTCAGAAATGTGGAAAATGGTCCGTTTTCAAATGTTTTATTTTTGAACGTCAGTTCACATTTGTAGGTGGATCATCAGTGTTAGAGCTAAAATTAGCATGTTTAAAGTGATTTTCATGCTTCCAGGGGCCCTAAACACAAGATTTATGGAATGGTTAAAAGTGCGCGAAAATGGCCAATTTACTCACTCTGAGTTCTCAAAAAGGGTTTCTTCACCCTGGGAAGTTAATTAAATACCATTTGGAGGCATTTAATGTTCGAGCAAAAACGGCTGATTTTCGACAAAAGAGATAACACCCCCCCATTACGTCATGCTTCAGAAATGTGGAAAATGGCCCGTTTTCAAATGTTTTATTTTTGAACGTCAGTTCACATTTGTAGGTGGATCATCAATGTTAGAGCTAAAATTTGCATGTTTAAAGTGATTTTCATGCTTCCAGGGGCTCGGGAAGTGAATTAAATACTATTTGGAGGCATTTAATGTTCAAGCAAAAACAGCAGATTTTTGACAAAAGAGATAACACCCCCCCATTACGTCATGCTTCAGAAATGTGGAAAATGGTCCATTTTCAAATGTTTTATTTTTGAACGTCAGTTCACATTTGTAGGTGGATCATCAGTGTTAGAGCTAAAATTAGCATGTTTAAAGTGATTTTCATGCTTCCAGGGGCCCTAAACACAAGATTTATGGAATGGTTAAAAGTGCATGAAAATGGCCAATTTACGCACTCTGAGATCTCAAAAAGGGTTTCTTCACCCCGGGAAGTTAATTAAATACCATTTGGAGGCATTTAAAATTCGAGCAAAAACGGCTGATTTTCGACAAAAGAGATAACACCCCCCCATTACGTCATGCTTCAGAAATGTGGAAAATGGTCCGTTTTCAAATGTTTTATTTTTGAACGTCAGTTCACATTTGTAGGTGGATCATCAGTGTTAGAGCTAAAATTAGCATGTTTAAAGTGATTTTCATGCTTCCAGGGGCTTGGGAAGTGAATTAAATACTATTTGGAGGCATTTAATGTTCAATCAAAAACAGCTGATTTTTGACAAAAGAGATAACACCCCCCATTACGTCATGCTTCAGAAATGTGGAAAATGGTCCATTTTCAAATGTTTTATTTTTGAACGTCAGTTCACATTTGTAGTTGGATCATCAGTGTTAGAGCTAAAATTAGCCTGTTTAAAGTGATTTTCATGCTTCCAGGGTCCCTAAACACAAGATTTATGGAATGGTTAAAAGTGCATGAAAATGGCCAATTTACTCACTCTGAGTTCTCAAAAAGGGTTTCTTCACCCCGGGAAGTTAATTAAATACCATTTGGAGGCATTTAATGTTCGAGCAAAAACGGCTGATTTTCGTCAAAAGAGATAACACCCCCCATTACGTCATGCTTCAGAAATGTGGAAAATGGCCCGTTTTCAAATGTTTTATTTTTGAACGTCAGTTCACATTTGTAGGTGGATCATCAATGTTAGAGCTAAAATTTGCATGTTTAAAGTGATTTTCATGCTTCCAGGGGCTCGGGAAGTGAATTAAATACTATTTGGAGGCATTTAATGTTCAAGCAAAAACAGCAGATTTTTGACAAAAGAGATAACACCCCCCCATTACGTCATGCTTCAGAAATGTGGAAAATGGTCCGTTTTCAAATGTTTTATTTTTGAACGTCAGTTCACATTTGTAGGTGGATCATCAGTGTTAGAGCTAAAATTAGCATGTTTAAAGTGATTTTCATGCTTCCAGGGGCCCTAAACACAAGATTTATGGAATGGTTAAAAGTGCATGAAAATGGCCAATTTACGCACTCTGAGATCTCAAAAAGGGTTTCTTCACCCCGGGAAGTTAATTAAATACCATTTGGAGACATTTAAAATTCGAGCAAAAACGGCTGATTTTCGACAAAAGAGATAACACCCCCCATTACGTCATGCTTCAGAAATGTGGAAAATGGTCCGTTTTCAAATGTTTTATTTTTGAACATCAGTTCACATTTGTAGGTGGATCATCAGTGTTAGAGCTAAAATTAGCATGTTTAAAGTGATTTTCATGCTTCCAGGGGCTTGGGAAGTGAATTAAATACTATTTGGAGGCATTTAATGTTCAATCAAAAACAGCTGATTTTTGACAAAAGAGATAACACCCCCCATTACGTCATGCTTCAGAAATGTGGAAAATGGTCCATTTTCAAATGTTTTATTTTTGAACGTCAGTTCACATTTGTAGTTGGATCATCAGTGTTAGAGCTAAAATTTGCCTGTTTAAAGTGATTTTCATGCTTCCAGGGTCCCTAAACACAAGATTTATGGAATGGTTAAAAGTGCATGAAAATGGCCAATTTACTCACTCTGAGTTCTCAAAAAGGGTTTCTTCACCCCGGGAAGTTAATTAAATACCATTTGGAGGCATTTAATGTTCGAGCAAAAACGGCTGATTTTCGTCAAAAGAGATAACACCCCCCCATTACGTCATGCTTCAGAAATGTGGAAAATGGTCCGTTTTCAAATGTTTTATTTTTGAACGTCAGTTCACATTTGTAGGTGGATCATCAGTGTTAGAGCTAAAATTAGCATGTTTAAAGTGATTTTCATGCTTCCAGGGGCTCGGGAAGTGAATTAAATACTATTTGGAGGCATTTAATGTTCAATCAAAAACAGCTGATTTTTGACAAAAGAGATATCACCCCCCCATTACCTCATGCTTCAGAAATGTGGAAAATGGTCCGTTTTCAAATGTTTTATTTTTGAACGTCAGTTCACATTTGTAGGTGGATCATCAGTGTTAGAGCTAAAATTAGCATGTTTAAAGTGATTTTCATGCTTCCAGGGGCCCTAAACACAAGATTTATGGAATGGTTAAAAGTGCGCGAAAATGGCCAATTTACTCACTCTGAGTTCTCAAAAAGGGTTTCTTCACCCTGGGAAGTTAATTAAATACCATTTGGAGGCATTTAATGTTCGAGCAAAAACGGCTGATTTTCGACAAAAGAGATAACACCCCCCCATTACGTCATGCTTCAGAAATGTGGAAAATGGCCCGTTTTCAAATGTTTTATTTTTGAACGTCAGTTCACATTTGTAGGTGGATCATCAATGTTAGAGCTAAAATTTGCATGTTTAAAGTGATTTTCATGCTTCCAGGGGCTCGGGAAGTGAATTAAATACTATTTGGAGGCATTTAATGTTCAAGCAAAAACAGCAGATTTTTGACAAAAGAGATAACACCCCCCCATTACGTCATGCTTCAGAAATGTGGAAAATGGTCCGTTTTCAAATGTTTTATTTTTGAACGTCAGTTCACATTTGTAGGTGGATCATCAGTGTTAGAGCTAAAATTAGCATGTTTAAAGTGATTTTCATGCTTCCAGGGGCCCTAAACACAAGATTTATGGAATGGTTAAAAGTGCATGAAAATGGCCAATTTACGCACTCTGAGATCTCAAAAAGGGTTTCTTCACCCCGGGAAGTTAATTAAATACCATTTGGAGGCATTTAAAATTCGAGCAAAAACGGCTGATTTTCGACAAAAGAGATAACACCCCCCCATTACGTCATGCTTCAGAAATGTGGAAAATGGTCCGTTTTCAAATGTTTTATTTTTGAACGTCAGTTCACATTTGTAGGTGGATCATCAGTGTTAGAGCTAAAATTAGCATGTTTAAAGTGATTTTCATGCTTCCAGGGGCTTGGGAAGTGAATTAAATACTATTTGGAGGCATTTAATGTTCAATCAAAAACAGCTGATTTTTGACAAAAGAGATAACACCCCCCATTACGTCATGCTTCAGAAATGTGGAAAATGGTCCATTTTCAAATGTTTTATTTTTGAACGTCAGTTCACATTTGTAGTTGGATCATCAGTGTTAGAGCTAAAATTAGCCTGTTTAAAGTGATTTTCATGCTTCCAGGGTCCCTAAACACAAGATTTATGGAATGGTTAAAAGTGCATGAAAATGGCCAATTTACTCACTCTGAGTTCTCAAAAAGGGTTTCTTCACCCCGGGAAGTTAATTAAATACCATTTGGAGGCATTTAATGTTCGAGCAAAAACGGCAGATTTTCGTCAAAAGAGATAACACCCCCCATTACGTCATGCTTCAGAAATGTGGAAAATGGTCCGTTTTCAAATGTTTTATTTTTGAACGTCAGTTCACATTTGTAGGTGGATCATCAGTGTTAGAGCTAAAATTAGCATGTTTAAAGTGATTTTCATGCTTCCAGGGGCTCGGGAAGTGAATTAAATACTATTTGGAGGCATTTAATGTTCAATCAAAAACAGCAGATTTTTGACAAAAGAGATAACACCCCCCCATTACGTCATGCTTCAGAAATGTGGAAAATGGTCCGTTTTCAAATGTTTTATTTTTGAACGTCAGTTCACATTTGTAGGTGGATCATCAGTGTTAGAGCTAAAATTAGCATGTTTAGACTGATTTTCATGCTTCCAGGGGCCCTAAACACAAGATTTATGGAATGGTTAAAAGTGCGCGAAAATGGACAATTTACTCACTCTCAGTTCTCAAAAAGGGTTTCTTCACCCCGGGAAGTTAATTAAATACCATCTGGAGGCATTTAATGTTCGAGCAAAAACGGCTGATTTTTGACAAAAGAGATAACACCCCCCCATTACGTCATGCTTCAAAAATGTGGAAAATGGTCAGTTTTCAAATGTTTTATTTTTGAACGTCAGTTCACATTTGTAGGTGGATCATCAGTGTTAGAGCTAAAATTAGCATGTTTAAAGTGATTTCATGCTTCCAGGGGCTCGGGAAGTGAATTAAATACTATTTGGAGGCATTTAATGTTCAATCAAAAACAGCTGATTTTTGACAAAAGAGATAACACCCCCCCATTACGTCATGCTTCAGAAATGTGGAAAATGGTCCGTTTTCAAATGTTTTATTTTTGAACGTCAGTTCACATTTGTAGGTGGATCATCAGTGTTAGAGCTAAAATTAGCATGTTTAAAGTGATTTTCATGCTTCCAGGGGCCCCAAACACAAGATTTATGGAATGGTTAAAAGTGCATGAAAATGGCCAATTTACTCACTCTGAGTTCTCAAAAAGGGTTTCTTCACCCCGGAAAGTTAATTAAATACCATTTGGAGGCATTTAATGTTCGAGCAAAAACGGCTGATTTTCGACAAAAGAGATAACACCCCCCCCATTACGTCATGCTTCAGAAATGTGGAAAATGGTCCGTTTTCAAATGTTTTATTTTTGAACGTCAGTTCACATTTGTAGGTGGATCATCAGTGTTAGAGCTAAAATTAGCATGTTTAAAGTGATTTTCATGCTTCCAGGGGCCCTAAACACAAGATTTATGGAATGGTTAAAAGTGCATGAAAATGGCCAATTTACTCACTCTGAGTTCTCAAAAAGGGTTTCTTCACCCCGGGAAGTTAATTAAATACCATTTGGAGGCATTTAATGTTCGAGCAAAAACGGCTGATTTTTGACAAAAGAGATAACACCCCCCCATTGCGTCATGCTTCAGGAATGTGGAAAATGGTCAGTTTTCAAATGTTTTATTTTTGAACGTCAGTTCACATTTGTAGGTGGATCATCAGTGTTAGAGCTAAAATTAGCATGTTTAAAGTGATTTTCATGCTTCCAGGGGCCCTAAACACAAGATTTATGGAATGGTTAAAAGTGCGCGAAAATGGCCAATTTACTCACTCTGAGTTCTCAAAAAGGGTTTCTTCACCCTGGGAAGTTAATTAAATACCATTTGGAGGCATTTAATGTTCGAGCAAAAACGGCTGATTTTCGACAAAAGAGATAACACCCCCCCATTACGTCATGCTTCAGAAATGTGGAAAATGGCCCGTTTTCAAATGTTTTATTTTTGAACGTCAGTTCACATTTGTAGGTGGATCATCAATGTTAGAGCTAAAATTTGCATGTTTAACGTGATTTTCATGCTTCCAGGGGCTCGGGAAGTGAATTAAATACTATTTGGAGGCATTTAATGTTCAAGCAAAAACAGCAGATTTTTGACAAAAGAGATAACACCCCCCCATTACGTCATGCTTCAGAAATGTGGAAAATGGTCCGTTTTCAAATGTTTTATTTTTGAACGTCAGTTCACATTTGTAGGTGGATCATCAGTGTTAGAGCTAAAATTAGCATGTTTAAAGTGATTTTCATGCTTCCAGGGGCCCTAAACAAAAGATTTATGGAATGGTTAAAAGTGCATGAAAATGGCCAATTTACGCACTCTGAGATCTCAAAAAGGGTTTCTTCACCCCGGGAAGTTAATTAAATACCATTTGGAGGCATTTAAAATTCGAGCAAAAACGGCTGATTTTCGACAAAAGAGATAACACCCCCCCATTACGTCATGCTTCAGAAATGTGGAAAATGGTCCGTTTTCAAATGTTTTATTTTTGAACGTCAGTTCACATTTGTAGGTGGATCATCAGTGTTAGAGCTAAAATTAGCATGTTTAAAGTGATTTTCATGCTTCCAGGAGCTTGGGAAGTGAATTAAATACCATTTGGAGGCATTTAATGTTCAATCAAAAACAGCTGATTTTTGACAAAAGAGATAACACCCCCCATTACGTCATGCTTCAGAAATGTGGAAAATGGTCCATTTTCAAATGTTTTATTTTTGAACGTCAGTTCACATTTGTAGTTGGATCATCAGTGTTAGAGCTAAAATTAGCCTGTTTAAAGTGATTTTCATGCTTCCAGGGTCCCTAAACACAAGATTTATGGAATGGTTAAAAGTGCATGAAAATGGCCAATTTACTCACTCTGAGTTCTCAAAAAGGGTTTCTTCACCCCGGGAAGTTAATTAAATACCATTTGGAGGCATTTAATGTTCGAGCAAAAACGGCTGATTTTCGTCAAAAGAGATAACACCCCCCCATTACGTCATGCTGCAAAAATGTGGAAAATGGTCCGTTTTCAAATGTTTTATTTTTGAACGTCAGTTCACATTTGTAGGTGGATCATCAGTGTTAGAGCTAAAATTAGCATGTTTAAAGTGATTTTCATATTTCCAGGGGCTCGGGAAGTGAATTAAATACTATTTGGAGGCATTTAATGTTCAATCAAAAACAGCTGATTTTTGACAAAAGAGATAACACCCCCCCCATTACGTCATGCTTCAGAAATGTGGAAAATGGTCCGTTATCAAATGTTTTATTTTTGAACGTCAGTTCACATTTGTAGGTGGATCATCAGTGTTAGAGCTAAAATTAGCATGTTTAAAGTGATTTTCATGCTTCCAGGGGCCCTAAACACAAGATTTATGGAATGGTTAAAAGTGCATGAAAATGGCCAATTTACTCACTCTGAGTTCTCAAAAAGGGTTTCTTCACCCCGGGAAGTTAATTAAATACCATTTGGAGGCATTTAATGTTCGAGCAAAAACGGCTGATTTTCGACAAAAGAGATAACACCCCCCATTACGTCATGCTTCAGAAATGTGGAAAATGGTCCGTTTTCAAATGTTTTATTTTTGAACGTCAGTTCACATTTGTAGGTGGATCATCAGTGTTAGAGCTAAAATTAGCATGTTTAAAGTGATTTTCATGCTTCCAGGGGCTCGGGAAGTGAATTAAATACTATTTGGAGGCATTTAATGTTCAAGCAAAAACAGCAGATTTTTGACAAAAGAGATAACACCCCCCCATTACGTCATGCTTCAGAAATGTGGAAAATGGTCCGTTTTCAAATGTTTTATTTTTGAACGTCAGTTCACATTTGTAGGTGGATCATCAGTGTTAGAGCTAAAATTAGCATGTTTAAAGTGATTTTCATGCTTCCAGGGGCCCTAAACACAAGATTTATGGAATGGTTAAAAGTGCATGAAAATGGCCAATTTACTCACTCTGAGTTCTCAAAAAGGGTTTCTTCGCCCCGGGAAGTTAATTAAATACCATTTGGAGGCATTTAATGTTCGAGCAAAAACGGCTGATTTTCGACAAAAGAGATAACACCCCCCCCATTACGTCATGCTTCAGAAATGTGGAAAATGGTCCGTTTTCAAATGTTTTATTTTTGAATGTCAGTTCACATTTGTAGGTGGATCATCAGTGTCAGAGCTAAAATTAGCATGTTTAAAGTGATTTTCATGCTTCTAGGGGCTCGGGAAGTGAATTAAATACTATTTGGAGGCATTTAATGTTCAATCACAAACAGCTGATTTTTGACAAAAGAGATAACACCCCCCATTACGTCATGCTTCAGAAATGTGGAAAATTGTCCGTTTTCAAATGTTTTATTTTTGAACGTCAGTTCACATTTGTAGGTGGATCATCAGTGTTAGAGCTACAATTAGCATGTTTAAAGTGATTTTCATGCTTCCAGGGGCCCTAAACACAAGATTTATGGAATGGTTAAAAGTGCGCGAAAATGGACAATTTACTCACTCTGAGTTCTCAAAAAGGGTTTCTTCACCCCGGGAAGTTAATTAAATACCATTTGGAGGCATTTAATGTTCGAGCAAAAACGGCAGATTTTCGACAAAAGAGATAACACCCCCCATTACGTCATGCTTCAGAAATGTGGAAAATGGTCCATTTTCAAATGTTTTATTTTTGAACGTCAGTTCACATTTGTAGGTGGATCATCAGTGTTAGAGCTAAAATTAGCATGTTTAAAGTGATTTTCATGCTTCCAGGGGCTCGGGAAGTGAATTAAATACTATTTGGAGGCATTTAATGTTCAAGCAAAAACAGCTGATTTTTGACAAAAGAGATAACACCCCCCCATTACGTCATGCTTCAGAAATGTGGAAAATGGTCCGTTTTCAAAAGTTTTATTTTTGAACGTCAGTTCACATTTGTAGGTGGATCATCAGTGTTAGAGCTACAATTAGCATGTTTAAAGTGATTTTCATGCTTCCAGGGGCCCTAAACACAAGATTTATGGAATGGTTAAAAGTGCGCGAAAATGGCCAATTTACTCACTCTGAGTTCTCAAAAAGGGTTTCTTCACCCCGGGAAGTTAATTAAATACCATTTGGAGGCATTTAATGTTCGAGCAAAAACGGCTGATTTTTGACAAAAGAGATAACACCCCCCCATTACGTCATGCTTCAGAAATGTGGAAAATGGTCCGTTTTCAAATGTTTTATTTTTGAACGTCAGTTCACATTTGTAGGTGGATCATCAGTGGTAGAGCTAAAATTAGCATGTTTAAAGTGATTTCATGCTTCCAGGGGCTCGGGAAGTGAATGAAATACTATTTGGAGGCATTTAATGTTCAATCAAAAACAGCTGATTTTTGACAAAAGAGATAACACCCCCCCATTACGTCATGCTTCAGAAATGTGGAAAATGGTCCGTTTTCAAATGTTTTATTTTTGAACGTCAGTTCACATTTGTAGGTGGATCATCAGTGTTAGAGCTAAAATTAGCATGTTTAAAGTGATTTTCATGCTTCCAGGGGCCCTAAACACAAGATTTATGGAATGGTTAAAAGTGCATGAAAATGGCCAATTTACTCTGAGTTCTCAAAAAGGGTTTCTTCACCCCGGAAAGTTAATTAAATACAATTTGGAGGCATTTAATGTTCGAGCAAAAACGGCTGATTTTCGACAAAAGAGATAACACCCCCCCATTACGTCATGCTTCAGAAATGTGGAAAATGGTCTGTTTTCAAATGTTTTATTTTTGAACGTCAGTTCACAATTGTAGGTGGATCATCAGTGTTGGAGCTAAAATTAGCATGTTTAAAGTGATTTTCATGCTTCCAGGGGCCCTAAACACAAGATTTATGGAATGGTAAAAAGTGCATGAAAATGGCCAATTTACTCACTCTGAGTTCTCAAAAAGGGTTTCTTCACCCCGGAAAGTTAATTAAATACCATTTGGAGGCATTTAATGTTCGAGCAAAAACGGCTGATTTTCGACAAAAGAGATAACACCCCCCCCATTACGTCATGCTTCAGAAATGTGGAAAATGGTCCGTTTTCAAATGTTTTATTTTTGAACGTCAGTTCACATTTGTAGGTGGATCATCAGTGTTAGAGCTAAAATTAGCATGTTTAAAGTGATTTTCATGCTTCCAGGGGCCCTAAACACAAGATTTATGGAATGGTTAAAAGTGCATGAAAATGGCCAATTTACTCACTCTGAGTTCTCAAAAAGGGTTTCTTCACCCCGGGAAGTTAATTAAATACCATTTGGAGGCATTTAATGTTCAATCAAAAACAGCTGATTTTTGACAAAAGAGATAACACCCCCCCATTACGTCATGCTTCAGAAATGTGGAAAATGGTCAGTTTTCAAATGTTTTATTTTTGAACGTCAGTTCACATTTGTAGGTGGATCATCAGTGTTAGAGCTAAAATTAGCATGTTTAAAGTGATTTTCATGCTTCCAGGAGCCCTAAACACAAGATTTATGGAATGGTTAAAAGTGCGCGAAAATGGCCAATTTACTCACTCTGAGATCTCAAAAAGGGTTTCTTCACCCCGGGAAGTTAATTAAATACCATTTGGAGGCATTTAAAATTCGAGCAAAAACGGCTGATTTTCGACAAAAGAGATAACACCCCCCCATTACGTCATGCTTCAGAAATGTGGAAAATGGTCCGTTTTCAAATGTTTTATTTTTGAACGTCAGTTCACATTTGTAGGTGGATCATCAGTGTTAGAGCTAAAATTAACATGTTTAAAGTGATTTTCATGCTTCCAGGGGCTCGGGAAGTGAATTAAATACTATTTGGAGGCATTTAATGTTCAATCAAAAACAGCTGATTTTTGACAAAAGAGATAACACCCCCCCATTACGTCATGCTTCAGAAATGTGGAACATGGTCCATTTTCAAATGTTTTATTTTTGAACGTCAGTTCACATTTGTAGGTGGATCATCAGTGTTAGAGCTAAAATTAGCCTGTTTAAAGTGATTTTCATGCTTCCAGGGTCCCTAAACATAAGATTTATGGAATGGTTAAAAGTGCATGAAAATGGCCAATTTACTCACTCTGAGTTCTCAAAAAGGGTTTCTTCACCCCGGGAAGTTAATTAAATCCCATTTGGAGGCATTTAAAATTCGAGCAAAAACAGCTGATTTTCGACAAAAGAGATAACACCCCCCCATTACGTCATGCTTCAGAAATGTGGAAAATGGTCCGTTTTCAAATGTTTTATTTTTGAACGTCAGTTCACATTTGTAGGTGGATCATCAGTGTTAGAGCTAAAATTAGCATGTTTAAAGTGATTTTCATATTTCCAGGGGCTCGGGAAGTGAATTAAATACTATTTGGAGGCATTTAATGTTCAATCAAAAACAGCTGATTTTTGACAAAAGAGATAACACCCCCCCATTACGTCATGCTTCAGAAAGGTGGAAAATGGTCCGTTATCAAATGTTTTATTTTTGAACGTCAGTTCACATTTGTAGGTGGATCATCAGTGTTAGAGCTAAAATTAGCATGTTTAAAGTGATTTTCATGCTTCCAGGGGCCCTAAACAGAAGATTTATGGAATGGTTAAAAGTGCATGAAAATGGCCAATTTACTCACTCTGAGTTCTCAAAAAGGGTTTCTTCACCCCGGGAAGTTAATTAAATACCATTTGGAGGCATTTAATGTTCGAGCAAAAACGGCTGATTTTCGACAAAAGAGATAACACCCCCCATTACGTCATGCTTCAGAAATGTGGAAAATGGTCCGTTTTCAAATGTTTTATTTTTGAACGTCAGTTCACATTTGTAGGTGGATCATCAGTGTTAGAGCTAAAATTAGCATGTTTAAAGTGATTTTCATGCTTCCAGGGGCTCGGGAAGTGAATTAAATACTATTTGGAGGCATTTAATGTTCAAGCAAAAACAGCAGATTTTTGACAAAAGAGATAACACCCCCCCATTACGTCATGCTTCAGAAATGTGGAAAATGGTCCGTTTTCAAATGTTTTATTTTTGAACGTCAGTTCACATTTGTAGTTGGATCATCAGTGTTAGAGCTAAAATTAGCATGTTTAAAGTGATTTTCATGCTTCCAGGGGCCCTAAACACAAGATTTATGGAATGGTTAAAAGTGCATGAAAATGGCCAATTTACTCACTCTGAGTTCTCAAAAAGGGTTTCTTCACCCCGGGAAGTTAATTAAATACCATTTGGAGGCATTTAAAATTCGAGCAAAAACGGCTGATTTTCGACAAAAGAGATAACACCCCCCCATTACGTCATGCTTCAGAAATGTGGAAAATGGTCCGTTTTCAAATGTTTTATTTTTGAACGTCAGTTCACATTTGTAGGTGGATCATCAGTGTTAGAGCTAAAATTAGCATGTTTAAAGTGATTTTCATGCTTCCAGGGGCTCGGGAAGTGAATTAAATACTATTTGGAGGCATTTAATGTTCAATCAAAAACAGCTGATTTTTGACAAAAGAGATAACACCCCCCCCATTACGTCATGCTTCAGAAATGTGGAAAATGGTCCGTTTTCAAATGTTTTATTTTTGAACGTCAGTTCACATTTGTAGGTGGATCATCAGTGTTAGAGCTAAAATTAGCATGTTTAAAGTGATTTTCATGCTTCCAGGGGCCCTAAACACAAGATTTATGGAATGGTTAAAAGTGCATGAAAATGGCCAATTTACTCACTCTGAGTTCTCAAAAAGGGTTTCTTCACCCCGGGAAGTTAATTAAATACCATTTGGAGGCATTTAATATTCGAGCAAAAACGGCTGATTTTCGACAAAAGAGATAACAACCCCCCATTACGTCATGCTTCAGAAATGTGGAAAATGGTCCGTTTTCAAATGTTTTATTTTTGAACGTCAGTTCACATTTGTAGGTGGATCATCAGTGTCAGAGCTAAAATTAGCATGTTTAAAGTGATTTTCATGCTTCTAGGGGCTCGGGAAGTGAATTAAATACTATTTGGAGGCATTTAATGTTCAATCAAAAACAGCTGATTTTTGACAAAAGAGATGACACCCCCCCATTACGTCATGCTTCAGAAATGTGGAAAATGGTCCGTTTTCAAATGTTTTCTTTTTGAACGTCAGTTCACATTTGTAGGTGGATCATCAGTGTTAGAGCTAAAATTAGCATGTTTGAAGTGATTTTCATGCTTCCAGGGGCCCTAAACACAAGATTTATGGAATGGTTAAAAGTGCGCGAAAATGGCCAATTTACTCACTCTGAGTTCTCAAAAAGGGTTTCTTCACCCCGGGAAGTTAATTAAATACCATTTGGAGGCATTTAATGTTCGAGCAAAAACGGCTGATTTTTGACAAAAGAGATAACACCCCCCCATTACGTCATGCTTCAGAAATGTGGAAAATGGTCCGTTTTCAAATGTTTTATTTTTGAACGTCAGTTCACATTTGTAGGTGGATCATCAGTGTTAGAGCTAAAATTAGCATGTTTAAAGTGATTTTCATGCTTCCAGGGGCCCTAAACACAAGATTTATGGAATGGTTAAAAGTGCATGAAAATGGCCAATTTACTCACTCTGAGTTCTCAAAAAGGGTTTCTTCACCCCGGGAAGTTAATTAAATACCATTTGGAGGCATTTAATGTTCGAGCAAAAACAGCTGATTTTCGACAAAAGAGATAACACCCCCCCATTACGTCATGCTTCAGAAATGTGGAAAATGGTCCGTTTTCAAATGTTTTATTTTTGAACGTCAGTTCACATTTGTAGGTGGATCATCAGTGTTAGAGCTAAAATTAGCATGTTTAAAGTGATTTTCATGCTTCCAGGGGCTCGGGAAGTGAATTAAATACTATTTGGAGGCATTTAATGTTCAAGCAAAAACAGCAGATTTTTGACAAAAGAGATAACACCCCCCCATTACGTCATGCTTCAGAAATGTGGAAAATGGTCCGTTTTCAAATGTTTTATTTTTGAACGTCAGTTCACATTTGTAGTTGGATCATCAGTGTTAGAGCTAAAATTAGCATGTTTAAAGTGATTTTCATGCTTCCAGGGGCCCTAAACACAAGATTTATGGAATGGTTAAAAGTGCATGAAAATGGCCAATTTACTCACTCTGAGTTCTCAAAAAGGGTTTCTTCACCCCGGGAAGTTAATTAAATACCATTTGGAGGCATTTAAAATTCGAGCAAAAACGGCTGATTTTCGACAAAAGAGATAACACCCCCCCATTTTGTCATGCTTCAGAAATGTGGAAAATGGTCCGTTTTCAAATGTTTTATTTTTGAACGTCAGTTCACATTTGTAGGTGGATCATCAGTGTTAGAGCTAAAATTAGCATGTTTAAAGTGATTTTCATGCTTCCAGGGGCTCGGGAAGTGAATTAAATACTATTTGGAGGCATTTAATGTTCAATCAAAAACAGCTGATTTTTGACAAAAGAGATAACACCCCCCCCCCCATTACGTCATGCTTCAGAAATGTGGAAAATGGTCCGTTTTCAAATGTTTTATTTTTGAACGTCAGTTCACATTTGTAGGTGGATCATCAGTGTTAGAGCTAAAATTAGCATGTTTAAAGTGATTTTCATGCTTCCAGGGGCCCTAAACACAAGATTTATGGAATGGTTAAAAGTGCATGAAAATGGCCAATTTACTCACTCTGAGTTCTCAAAAAGGGTTTCTTCACCCCGGGAAGTTAATTAAATACCATTTGGAGGCATTTAATATTCGAGCAAAAACGGCTGATTTTCGACAAAAGAGATAACACCCCCCCATTACGTCATGCTTCAGAAATGTGGAAAATGGTCCGTTTTCAAATGTTTTATTTTTGAACGTCAGTTCACATTTGTAGGTGGATCATCAGTGTCAGAGCTAAAATTAGCATGTTTAAAGTGATTTTCATGCTTCTAGGGGCTCGGGAAGTGAATTAAATACTATTTGGAGGCATTTAATGTTCAATCAAAAACAGCTGATTTTTGACAAAAGAGATGACACCCCCCCATTACGTCATGCTTCAGAAATGTGGAAAATGGTCCGTTTTCAAATGTTTTCTTTTTGAACGTCAGTTCACATTTGTAGGTGGATCATCAGTGTTAGAGCTAAAATTAGCATGTTTAAAGTGATTTTCATTCTTCCAGGGGCCCTAAACACAAGATTTATGGAATGGTTAAAAGTGCGCGAAAATGGCCAATTTACTCACTCTGAGTTCTCAAAAAGGGTTTCTTCACCCCGGGAAGTTAATTAAATACCATTTGGAGGCATTTAATGTTCGAGCAAAAACGGCTGATTTTTGACAAAAGAGATAACACCCCCCCATTACGTCATGCTTCAGAAATGTGGAAAATGGTCCGTTTTCAAATGTTTTATTTTTGAACGTCAGTTCACATTTGTAGGTGGATCATCAGTGTTAGAGCTAAAATTAGCATGTTTAAAGTGATTTTCATGCTTCCAGGGGCCCTAAACACAAGATTTATGGAATGGTTAAAAGTGCATGAAAATGGCCAATTTACTCACTCTGAGTTCTCAAAAAGGGTTTCTTCACCCCGGGAAGTTAATTAAATACCATTTGGAGGCATTTAATGTTCGAGCAAAAACAGCTGATTTTCGACAAAAGAGATAACACCCCCCCATTACGTCATGCTTCAGAAATGTGGAAAATGGTCCGTTTTCAAATGTTTTATTTTTGAACGTCAGTTCACATTTGTAGGTGGATCATCAGTGTCAGAGCTAAAATTAGCATGTTTAAAGTGATTTTCATGCTTCTAGGGGCTCGGGAAGTGAATTAAATACTATTTGGAGGCATTTAATGTTCAATCAAAAACAGCTGATTTTTGACAAAAGAGATAACACCCCCCCATTACGTCATGCTTCAGAAATGTGGAAAATTGTCCGTTTTCAAATGTTTTATTTTTGAACGTCAGTTCACATTTGTAGGTGGATCATCAGTGTTAGAGCTACAATTAGCATGTTTAAAGTGATTTTCATGCTTCCAGGGGCCCTAAACACAAGATTTATGGAATGGTTAAAAGTGCATGAAAATGGCCAATTTACTCACTCTGAGTTCTCAAAAAGGGTTTCTTCACCCCGGGAAGTTAATTAAATACCATTTGGAGGCATTTAAAATTCGAGCAAAAACGGCTGATTTTCGACAAAAGAGATAACACCCCCCCATTACGTCATGCTTCAGAAATGTGGAAAATGGTCCGTTTTCAAATGTTTTATTTTTGAACGTCAGTTCACATTTGTAGGTGGATCATCAGTGTTAGAGCTAAAATTAGCATGTTTAAAGTGATTTTCATGCTTCCAGGGGCTCGGGAAGTGAATTAAATACTATTTGGAGGCATTTAATGTTCAATCAAAAACAGCTGATTTTTGACAAAAGAGATAACACCCCCCCCCCATTACGTCATGCTTCAGAAATGTGGAAAATGGTCCGTTTTCAAATGTTTTATTTTTGAACGTCAGTTCACATTTGTAGGTGGATCATCAGTGTTAGAGCTAAAATTAGCATGTTTAAAGTGATTTTCATGCTTCCAGGGGCCCTAAACACAAGATTTATGGAATGGTTAAAAGTGCATGAAAATGGCCAATTTACTCACTCTGAGTTCTCAAAAAGGGTTTCTTCACCCCGGGAAGTTAATTAAATACCATTTGGAGGCATTTAATGTTCGAGCAAAAACGGCTGATTTTCGACAAAAGAGATAACACCCCCCCATTACGTCATGCTTCAGAAATGTGGAAAATGGTCCGTTTTCAAATGTTTTATTTTTGAACGTCAGTTCACATTTGTAGGTGGATCATCAGTGCCAGAGCTAAAATTAGCATGTTTAAAGTGATTTTCATGCTTCTAGGGGCTCGGGAAATGAATTAAATACTATTTGGAGGCATTTAATGTTCAATCAAAAACAGCTGATTTTTGACAAAAGAGATGACACCCCCCCATTACGTCATGCTTCAGAAATGTGGAAAATGGTCCGTTTTCAAATGTTTTCTTTTTGAACGTCAGTTCACATTTGTAGGTGGATCATCAGTGTTAGAGCTAAAATTAGCATGTTTAAAGTGATTTTCATGCTTCCAGGGGCCCTAAACACAAGATTTATGGAATGGTTAAAAGTGCGCGAAAATGGCCAATTTACTCACTCTGAGTTCTCAAAAAGGGTTTCTTCACCCCGGGAAGTTAATTAAATACCATTTGGAGGCATTTAATGTTCGAGCAAAAACGGCTGATTTTTGACAAAAGAGATAACACCCCCCCATTACGTCATGCTTCAGAAATGTGGAAAATGGTCCGTTTTCAAATGTTTTATTTTTGAACGTCAGTTCACATTTGTAGGTGGATCATCAGTGTTAGAGCTAAAATTAGCATGTTTAAAGTGATTTTCATGCTTCCAGGGGCCCTAAACACAAGATTTATGGAATGGTTAAAAGTGCATGAAAATGGCCAATTTACTCACTCTGAGTTCTCAAAAAGGGTTTCTTCACCCCGGGAAGTTAATTAAATACCATTTGGAGGCATTTAATGTTCGAGCAAAAACAGCTGATTTTCGACAAAAGAGATAACACCCCCCCATTACGTCATGCTTCAGAAATGTGGAAAATGGTCCGTTTTCAAATGTTTTATTTTTGAACGTCAGTTCACATTTGTAGGTGGATCATCAGTGTTAGAGCTAAAATTAGCATGTTTAAAGTGATTTTCATGCTTCCAGGGGCCCTAAACACAAGATTTATGGAATGGTTAAAAGTGCATGAAAATGGCCAATTTACTCACTCTGAGTTCTCAAAAAGGGTTTCTTCACCCCGGGAAGTTAATTAAATACCATTTGGAGGCATTTAAAATTCGAGCAAAAACGGCTGATTTTCGACAAAAGAGATAACACCCCCCCATTACGTCATGCTTCAGAAATGTGGAAAATGGTCCGTTTTCAAATGTTTTATTTTTGAACGTCAGTTCACATTTGTAGGTGGATCATCAGTGTCAGAGCTAAAATTAGCATGTTTAAAGTGATTTTCATGCTTCTAGGGGCTCGGGAAGTGAATTAAATACTATTTGGAGGCATTTAATGTTCAATCAAAAACAGCTGATTTTTGACAAAAGAGATAACACCCCCCCATTACGTCATGCTTCAGAAATGTGGAAAATTGTCCGTTTTCAAATGTTTTATTTTTGAACGTCAGTTCACATTTGTAGGTGGATCATCAGTGTTAGAGCTACAATTAGCATGTTTAAAGTGATTTTCATGCTTCCAGGGGCCCTAAACACAAGATTTATGGAATGGTTAAAAGTGCATGAAAATGGCCAATTTACTCACTCTGAGTTCTCAAAAAGGGTTTCTTCACCCCGGGAAGTTAATTAAATACCATTTGGAGGCATTTAATGTTCGAGCAAAAACGGCTGATTTTCGACAAAAGAGATAACACCCCCCCATTACGTCATGCTTCAAAAATGTGGAAAATGGTCCGTTTTCAAATGTTTTATTTTTGAACGTCAGTTCACATTTGTAGGTGGATCATCAGTGTTAGAGCTAAAATTAGCATGTTTAAAGTGATTTTCATATTTCCAGGGGCTCGGGAAGTGAATTAAATACTATTTGGAGGCATTTAATGTTCAATCAAAAACAGCTGATTTTTGACAAAAGAGATAACACCCCCCCATTACGTCATGCTTCAGAAATGTGGAAAATGGTCCGTTATCAAATGTTTTATTTTTGAACGTCAGTTCACATTTGTAGGTGGCTCATCAGTGTTAGAGCTAAAATTAGCATGTTTAAAGTGATTTTCATGCTTCCAGGGGCCCTAAACACAAGATTTATGGAATGGTTAAAAGTGCATGAAAATGGCCAATTTACTCACTCTGAGTTCTCAAAAAGGGTTTCTTCACCCCGGGAAGTTAATTAAATACCATTTGGAGACATTTAAAATTCGAGCAAAAACGGCTGATTTTCGACAAAAGAGATAACACCCCCCCATTACGTCATGCTTCAGAAATGTGGAAAATGGTCCGTTTTCAAATGTTTTATTTTTGAACATCAGTTCACATTTGTAGGTGGATCATCAGTGTTAGAGCTAAAATTAGCATGTTTAAAGTGATTTTCATGCTTCCAGGGGCTTGGGAAGTGAATTAAATACTATTTGGAGGCATTTAATGTTCAATCAAAAACAGCTGATTTTTTACAAAAGAGATAACACCCCCCATTACGTCATGCTTCAGAAATGTGGAAAATGGTCCATTTTCAAATGTTTTATTTTTGAACGTCAGTTCACATTTGTAGTTGGATCATCAGTGTTAGAGCTAAAATTAGCCTGTTTAAAGTGATTTTCATGCTTCCAGGGTCCCTAAACACAAGATTTATGGAATGGTTAAAAGTGCATGAAAATGGCCAATTTACTCACTCTGAGTTCTCAAAAAGGGTTTCTTCACCCCGGGAAGTTAATTAAATACCATTTGGAGGCATTTAATGTTCGAGCAAAAACGGCTGATTTTCGTCAAAAGAGATAACACCCCCCCATTACGTCATGCTTCAGAAATGTGGAAAATGGTCCGTTTTCAAATGTTTTATTTTTGAACGTCAGTTCACATTTGTAGGTGGATCATCAGTGTTAGAGCTAAAATTAGCATGTTTAAAGTGATTTTCATGCTTCCAGGGGCTCGGGAAGTGAATTAAATACTATTTGGAGGCATTTAATGTTCAATCAAAAACAGCTGATTTTTGACAAAAGAGATATCACCCCCCCATTACCTCATGCTTCAGAAATGTGGAAAATGGTCCGTTTTCAAATGTTTTATTTTTGAACGTCAGTTCACATTTGTAGGTGGATCATCAGTGTTAGAGCTAAAATTAGCATGTTTAAAGTGATTTTCATGCTTCCAGGGGCCCTAAACACAAGATTTATGGAATGGTTAAAAGTGCGCGAAAATGGCCAATTTACTCACTCTGAGTTCTCAAAAAGGGTTTCTTCACCCTGGGAAGTTAATTAAATACCATTTGGAGGCATTTAATGTTCGAGCAAAAACGGCTGATTTTCGACAAAAGAGATAACACCCCCCCATTACGTCATGCTTCAGAAATGTGGAAAATGGCCCGTTTTCAAATGTTTTATTTTTGAACGTCAGTTCACATTTGTAGGTGGATCATCAATGTTAGAGCTAAAATTTGCATGTTTAAAGTGATTTTCATGCTTCCAGGGGCTCGGGAAGTGAATTAAATACTATTTGGAGGCATTTAATGTTCAAGCAAAAACAGCAGATTTTTGACAAAAGAGATAACACCCCCCCATTACGTCATGCTTCAGAAATGTGGAAAATGGTCCGTTTTCAAATGTTTTATTTTTGAACGTCAGTTCACATTTGTAGGTGGATCATCAGTGTTAGAGCTAAAATTAGCATGTTTAAAGTGATTTTCATGCTTCCAGGGGCCCTAAACACAAGATTTATGGAATGGTTAAAAGTGCATGAAAATGGCCAATTTACGCACTCTGAGATCTCAAAAAGGGTTTCTTCACCCCGGGAAGTTAATTAAATACCATTTGGAGGCATTTAAAATTCGAGCAAAAACGGCTGATTTTCGACAAAAGAGATAACACCCCCCCATTACGTCATGCTTCAGAAATGTGGAAAATGGTCCGTTTTCAAATGTTTTATTTTTGAACGTCAGTTCACATTTGTAGGTGGATCATCAGTGTTAGAGCTAAAATTAGCATGTTTAAAGTGATTTTCATGCTTCCAGGGGCTTGGGAAGTGAATTAAATACTATTTGGAGGCATTTAATGTTCAATCAAAAACAGCTGATTTTTGACAAAAGAGATAACACCCCCCATTACGTCATGCTTCAGAAATGTGGAAAATGGTCCATTTTCAAATGTTTTATTTTTGAACGTCAGTTCACATTTGTAGTTGGATCATCAGTGTTAGAGCTAAAATTAGCCTGTTTAAAGTGATTTTCATGCTTCCAGGGTCCCTAAACACAAGATTTATGGAATGGTTAAAAGTGCATGAAAATGGCCAATTTACTCACTCTGAGTTCTCAAAAAGGGTTTCTTCACCCCGGGAAGTTAATTAAATACCATTTGGAGGCATTTAATGTTCGAGCAAAAACGGCTGATTTTCGTCAAAAGAGATAACACCCCCCATTACGTCATGCTTCAGAAATGTGGAAAATGGTCCGTTTTCAAATGTTTTATTTTTGAACGTCAGTTCACATTTGTAGGTGGATCATCAGTGTTAGAGCTAAAATTAGCATGTTTAAAGTGATTTTCATGCTTCCAGGGGCTCGGGAAGTGAATTAAATACTATTTGGAGGCATTTAATGTTCAATCAAAAACAGCTGATTTTTGACAAAAGAGATAACACCCCCCCATTACGTCATGCTTCAGAAATGTGGAAAATGGTCCGTTTTCAAATGTTTTATTTTTGAACGTCAGTTCACATTTGTAGGTGGATCATCAGTGTTAGAGCTAAAATTAGCATGTTTAGACTGATTTTCATGCTTCCAGGGGCCCTAAACACAAGATTTATGGAATGGTTAAAAGTGCGCGAAAATGGACAATTTACTCACTCTCAGTTCTCAAAAAGGGTTTCTTCACCCCGGGAAGTTAATTAAATACCATCTGGAGGCATTTAATGTTCGAGCAAAAACGGCTGATTTTTGACAAAAGAGATAACACCCCCCCATTACGTCATTCTTCAAAAATGTGGAAAATGGTCAGTTTTCAAATGTTTTATTTTTGAACGTCAGTTCACATTTGTAGGTGGATCATCAGTGTTAGAGCTAAAATTAGCATGTTTAAAGTGATTTCATGCTTCCAGGGGCTCGGGAAGTGAATTAAATACTATTTGGAGGCATTTAATGTTCAATCAAAAACAGCTGATTTTTGACAAAAGAGATAACACCCCCCCATTACGTCATGCTTCAGAAATGTGGAAAATGGTCCGTTTTCAAATGTTTTATTTTTGAACGTCAGTTCACATTTGTAGGTGGATCATCAGTGTTAGAGCTAAAATTAGCATGTTTAAAGTGATTTTCATGCTTCCAGGGGCCCCAAACACAAGATTTATGGAATGGTTAAAAGTGCATGAAAATGGCCAATTTACTCACTCTGAGTTCTCAAAAAGGGTTTCTTCACCCCGGAAAGTTAATTAAATACCATTTGGAGGCATTTAATGTTCGAGCAAAAACGGCTGATTTTCGACAAAAGAGATAACACCCCCCCCATTACGTCATGCTTCAGAAATGTGGAAAATGGTCCGTTTTCAAATGTTTTATTTTTGAACGTCAGTTCACATTTGTAGGTGGATCATCAGTGTTAGAGCTAAAATTAGCATGTTTAAAGTGATTTTCATGCTTCCAGGGGCCCTAAACACAAGATTTATGGAATGGTTAAAAGTGCATGAAAATGGCCAATTTACTCACTCTGAGTTCTCAAAAAGGGTTTCTTCACCCCGGGAAGTTAATTAAATACCATTTGGAGGCATTTAATGTTCGAGCAAAAACGGCTGATTTTTGACAAAAGAGATAACACCCCCCCATTGCGTCATGCTTCAGGAATGTGGAAAATGGTCCGTTTTCAAATGTTTTATTTTTGAACGTCAGTTCACATTTGTAGGTGGATCATCAGTGTTAGAGCTAAAATTAGCATGTTTAAAGTGATTTTCATGCTTCCAGGGGCTCGGGAAGTGAATTAAATACTATTTGGAGGCATTTAATGTTCAATCAAAAACAGCTGATTTTTGACAAAAGAGATAACACCCCCCATTACGTCATGCTTCAGAAATGTGGAAAATGGTCAGTTTTCAAATGTTTTATTTTTGAACGTCAGTTCACATTTGTAGGTGGATCATCAGTGTTAGAGCTAAAATTAGCATGTTTAAAGTGATTTTCATGCTTCCAGGGGCCCTAAACACAAGATTTATGGAATGGTTAAAAGTGCGCGAAAATGGCCAATTTACTCACTCTGAGTTCTCAAAAAGGGTTTCTTCACCCTGGGAAGTTAATTAAATACCATTTGGAGGCATTTAATGTTCGAGCAAAAACGGCTGATTTTCGACAAAAGAGATAACACCCCCCCATTACGTCATGCTTCAGAAATGTGGAAAATGGCCCGTTTTCAAATGTTTTATTTTTGAACGTCAGTTCACATTTGTAGGTGGATCATCAATGTTAGAGCTAAAATTTGCATGTTTAACGTGATTTTCATGCTTCCAGGGGCTCGGGAAGTGAATTAAATACTATTTGGAGGCATTTAATGTTCAAGCAAAAACAGCAGATTTTTGACAAAAGAGATAACACCCCCCCCATTACGTCATGCTTCAGAAATGTGGAAAATGGTCCGTTTTCAAATGTTTTATTTTTGAACGTCAGTTCACATTTGTAGGTGGATCATCAGTGTTAGAGCTAAAATTAGCATGTTTAAAGTGATTTTCATGCTTCCAGGGGCCCTAAACAAAAGATTTATGGAATGGTTAAAAGTGCATGAAAATGGCCAATTTACGCACTCTGAGATCTCAAAAAGGGTTTCTTCACCCCGGGAAGTTAATTAAATACCATTTGGAGGCATTTAAAATTCGAGCAAAAACGGCTGATTTTCGACAAAAGAGATAACACCCCCCCATTACGTCATGCTTCAGAAATGTGGAAAATGGTCCGTTTTCAAATGTTTTATTTTTGAACGTCAGTTCACATTTGTAGGTGGATCATCAGTGTTAGAGCTAAAATTAGCATGTTTAAAGTGATTTTCATGCTTCCAGGAGCTTGGGAAGTGAATTAAATACCATTTGGAGGCATTTAATGTTCAATCAAAAACAGCTGATTTTTGACAAAAGAGATAACACCCCCCATTACGTCATGCTTCAGAAATGTGGAAAATGGTCCATTTTCAAATGTTTTATTTTTGAACGTCAGTTCACATTTGTAGTTGGATCATCAGTGTTAGAGCTAAAATTAGCCTGTTTAAAGTGATTTTCATGCTTCCAGGGTCCCTAAACACAAGATTTATGGAATGGTTAAAAGTGCATGAAAATGGCCAATTTACTCACTCTGAGTTCTCAAAAAGGGTTTCTTCACCCCGGGAAGTTAATTAAATACCATTTGGAGGCATTTAATGTTCGAGCAAAAACGGCTGATTTTCGTCAAAAGAGATAACACCCCCCCATTACGTCATGCTGCAAAAATGTGGAAAATGGTCCGTTTTCAAATGTTTTATTTTTGAACGTCAGTTCACATTTGTAGGTGGATCATCAGTGTTAGAGCTAAAATTAGCATGTTTAAAGTGATTTTCATATTTCCAGGGGCTCGGGAAGTGAATTAAATACTATTTGGAGGCATTTAATGTTCAATCAAAAACAGCTGATTTTTGACAAAAGAGATAACACCCCCCCCATTACGTCATGCTTCAGAAATGTGGAAAATGGTCCGTTATCAAATGTTTTATTTTTGAACGTCAGTTCACATTTGTAGGTGGATCATCAGTGTTAGAGCTAAAATTAGCATGTTTAAAGTGATTTTCATGCTTCCAGGGGCCCTAAACACAAGATTTATGGAATGGTTAAAAGTGCATGAAAATGGCCAATTTACTCACTCTGAGTTCTCAAAAAGGGTTTCTTCACCCCGGGAAGTTAATTAAATACCATTTGGAGGCATTTAATGTTCGAGCAAAAACGGCTGATTTTCGACAAAAGAGATAACACCCCCCATTACGTCATGCTTCAGAAATGTGGAAAATGGTCCGTTTTCAAATGTTTTATTTTTGAACGTCAGTTCACATTTGTAGGTGGATCATCAGTGTTAGAGCTAAAATTAGCATGTTTAAAGTGATTTTCATGCTTCCAGGGGCTCGGGAAGTGAATTAAATACTATTTGGAGGCATTTAATGTTCAAGCAAAAACAGCAGATTTTTGACAAAAGAGATAACACCCCCCCATTACGTCATGCTTCAGAAATGTGGAAAATGGTCCGTTTTCAAATGTTTTATTTTTGAACGTCAGTTCACATTTGTAGGTGGATCATCAGTGTTAGAGCTAAAATTAGCATGTTTAAAGTGATTTTCATGCTTCCAGGGGCCCTAAACACAAGATTTATGGAATGGTTAAAAGTGCATGAAAATGGCCAATTTACTCACTCTGAGTTCTCAAAAAGGGTTTCTTCGCCCCGGGAAGTTAATTAAATACCATTTGGAGGCATTTAATGTTCGAGCAAAAACGGCTGATTTTCGACAAAAGAGATAACACCCCCCCCATTACGTCATGCTTCAGAAATGTGGAAAATGGTCCGTTTTCAAATGTTTTATTTTTGAATGTCAGTTCACATTTGTAGGTGGATCATCAGTGTCAGAGCTAAAATTAGCATGTTTAAAGTGATTTTCATGCTTCTAGGGGCTCGGGAAGTGAATTAAATACTATTTGGAGGCATTTAATGTTCAATCACAAACAGCTGATTTTTGACAAAAGAGATAACACCCCCCCATTACGTCATGCTTCAGAAATGTGGAAAATTGTCCGTTTTCAAATGTTTTATTTTTGAACGTCAGTTCACATTTGTAGGTGGATCATCAGTGTTAGAGCTACAATTAGCATGTTTAAAGTGATTTTCATGCTTCCAGGGGCCCTAAACACAAGATTTATGGAATGGTTAAAAGTGCGCGAAAATGGACAATTTACTCACTCTGAGTTCTCAAAAAGGGTTTCTTCACCCCGGGAAGTTAATTAAATACCATTTGGAGGCATTTAATGTTCGAGCAAAAACGGCAGATTTTCGACAAAAGAGATAACACCCCCCATTACGTCATGCTTCAGAAATGTGGAAAATGGTCCATTTTCAAATGTTTTATTTTTGAACGTCAGTTCACATTTGTAGGTGGATCATCAGTGTTAGAGCTAAAATTAGCATGTTTAAAGTGATTTTCATGCTTCCAGGGGCTCGGGAAGTGAATTAAATACTATTTGGAGGCATTTAATGTTCAAGCAAAAACAGCTGATTTTTGACAAAAGAGATAACACCCCCCCATTACGTCATGCTTCAGAAATGTGGAAAATGGTCCGTTTTCAAAAGTTTTATTTTTGAACGTCAGTTCACATTTGTAGGTGGATCATCAGTGTTAGAGCTACAATTAGCATGTTTAAAGTGATTTTCATGCTTCCAGGGGCCCTAAACACAAGATTTATGGAATGGTTAAAAGTGCGCGAAAATGGCCAATTTACTCACTCTGAGTTCTCAAAAAGGGTTTCTTCACCCCGGGAAGTTAATTAAATACCATTTGGAGGCATTTAATGTTCGAGCAAAAACGGCTGATTTTTGACAAAAGAGATAACACCCCCCCATTACGTCATGCTTCAGAAATGTGGAAAATGGTCCGTTTTCAAATGTTTTATTTTTGAACGTCAGTTCACATTTGTAGGTGGATCATCAGTGGTAGAGCTAAAATTAGCATGTTTAAAGTGATTTCATGCTTCCAGGGGCTCGGGAAGTGAATGAAATACTATTTGGAGGCATTTAATGTTCAATCAAAAACAGCTGATTTTTGACAAAAGAGATAACACCCCCCCATTACGTCATGCTTCAGAAATGTGGAAAATGGTCCGTTTTCAAATGTTTTATTTTTGAACGTCAGTTCACATTTGTAGGTGGATCATCAGTGTTAGAGCTAAAATTAGCATGTTTAAAGTGATTTTCATGCTTCCAGGGGCCCTAAACACAAGATTTATGGAATGGTTAAAAGTGCATGAAAATGGCCAATTTACTCTGAGTTCTCAAAAAGGGTTTCTTCACCCCGGAAAGTTAATTAAATACAATTTGGAGGCATTTAATGTTCGAGCAAAAACGGCTGATTTTCGACAAAAGAGATAACACCCCCCCATTACGTCATGCTTCAGAAATGTGGAAAATGGTCTGTTTTCAAATGTTTTATTTTTGAACGTCAGTTCACAATTGTAGGTGGATCATCAGTGTTGGAGCTAAAATTAGCATGTTTAAAGTGATTTTCATGCTTCCAGGGGCCCTAAACACAAGATTTATGGAATGGTAAAAAGTGCATGAAAATGGCCAATTTACTCACTCTGAGTTCTCAAAAAGGGTTTCTTCACCCCGGAAAGTTAATTAAATACCATTTGGAGGCATTTAATGTTCGAGCAAAAACGGCTGATTTTCGACAAAAGAGATAACACCCCCCCCATTACGTCATGCTTCAGAAATGTGGAAAATGGTCCGTTTTCAAATGTTTTATTTTTGAACGTCAGTTCACATTTGTAGGTGGATCATCAGTGTTAGAGCTAAAATTAGCATGTTTAAAGTGATTTTCATGCTTCCAGGGGCCCTAAACACAAGATTTATGGAATGGTTAAAAGTGCATGAAAATGGCCAATTTACTCACTCTGAGTTCTCAAAAAGGGTTTCTTCACCCCGGGAAGTTAATTAAATACCATTTGGAGGCATTTAATGTTTGAGCAAAAACGGCTGATTTTTGACAAAAGAGATAACACCCCCCCATTGCGTCATGCTTCAGGAATGTGGAAAATGGTCTGTTTTCAAATGTTTTATTTTTGAACGTCAGTTCACATTTGTAGGTGGATCATCAGTGTTAGAGCTAAAATTAGCATGTTTAAAGTGATTTTCATGCTTCCAGGGGCTCGGGAAGTGAATTAAATACTATTTGGAGGCATTTAATGTTCAATCAAAAACAGCTGATTTTTGACAAAAGAGATAACACCCCCCCATTACGTCATGCTTCAGAAATGTGGAAAATGGTCAGTTTTCAAATGTTTTATTTTTGAACGTCAGTTCACATTTGTAGGTGGATCATCAGTGTTAGAGCTAAAATTAGCATGTTTAAAGTGATTTTCATGCTTCCAGGAGCCCTAAACACAAGATTTATGGAATGGTTAAAAGTGCGCGAAAATGGCCAATTTACTCACTCTGAGATCTCAAAAAGGGTTTCTTCACCCCGGGAAGTTAATTAAATACCATTTGGAGGCATTTAAAATTCGAGCAAAAACGGCTGATTTTCGACAAAAGAGATAACACCCCCCCATTACGTCATGCTTCAGAAATGTGGAAAATGGTCCGTTTTCAAATGTTTTATTTTTGAACGTCAGTTCACATTTGTAGGTGGATCATCAGTGTTAGAGCTAAAATTAACATGTTTAAAGTGATTTTCATGCTTCCAGGGGCTCGGGAAGTGAATTAAATACTATTTGGAGGCATTTAATGTTCAATCAAAAACAGCTGATTTTTGACAAAAGAGATAACACCCCCCCCATTACGTCATGCTTCAGAAATGTGGAACATGGTCCATTTTCAAATGTTTTATTTTTGAACGTCAGTTCACATTTGTAGGTGGATCATCAGTGTTAGAGCTAAAATTAGCCTGTTTAAAGTGATTTTCATGCTTCCAGGGTCCCTAAACATAAGATTTATGGAATGGTTAAAAGTGCATGAAAATGGCCAATTTACTCACTCTGAGTTCTCAAAAAGGGTTTCTTCACCCCGGGAAGTTAATTAAATACCATTTGGAGGCATTTAATGTTCGAGCAAAAACGGCTGATTTTCGACAAAAGAGATAACACCCCCCCATTACGTCATGCTTCAAAAATGTGGAAAATGGTCCGTTTTCAAATGTTTTATTTTTGAACGTCAGTTCACATTTGTAGGTGGATCATCAGTGTTAGAGCTAAAATTAGCATGTTTAAAGTGATTTTCATATTTCCAGGGGCTCGGGAAGTGAATTAAATACTATTTGGAGGCATTTAATGTTCAATCAAAAACAGCTGATTTTTGACAAAAGAGATAACACCCCCCCATTACGTCATGCTTCAGAAAGGTGGAAAATGGTCCGTTATCAAATGTTTTATTTTTGAACGTCAGTTCACATTTGTAGGTGGATCATCAGTGTTAGAGCTAAAATTAGCATGTTTAAAGTGATTTTCATGCTTCCAGGGGCCCTAAACACAAGATTTATGGAATGGTTAAAAGTGCATGAAAATGGCCAATTTACTCACTCTGAGTTCTCAAAAAGGGTTTCTTCACCCCGGGAAGTTAATTAAATACCATTTGGAGGCATTTAATGTTCGAGCAAAAACGGCTGATTTTCGACAAAAGAGATAACACCCCCCATTACGTCATGCTTCAGAAATGTGGAAAATGGTCCGTTTTCAAATGTTTTATTTTTGAACGTCAGTTCACATTTGTAGGTGGATCATCAGTGTTAGAGCTAAAATTAGCATGTTTAAAGTGATTTTCATGCTTCCAGGGGCTCGGGAAGTGAATTAAATACTATTTGGAGGCATTTAATGTTCAAGCAAAAACAGCAGATTTTTGACAAAAGAGATAACACCCCCCCATTACGTCATGCTTCAGAAATGTGGAAAATGGTCCGTTTTCAAATGTTTTATTTTTGAACGTCAGTTCACATTTGTAGTTGGATCATCAGTGTTAGAGCTAAAATTAGCATGTTTAAAGTGATTTTCATGCTTCCAGGGGCCCTAAACACAAGATTTATGGAATGGTTAAAAGTGCATGAAAATGGCCAATTTACTCACTCTGAGTTCTCAAAAAGGGTTTCTTCACCCCGGGAAGTTAATTAAATACTATTTGGAGGCATTTAATGTTCAATCAAAAACAGCTGATTTTTGACAAAAGAGATAACACCCCCCCCATTACGTCATGCTTCAGAAATGTGGAACATGGTCCATTTTCAAATGTTTTATTTTTGAACGTCAGTTCACATTTGTAGGTGGATCATCAGTGTTAGAGCTAAAATTAGCCTGTTTAAAGTGATTTTCATGCTTCCAGGGTCCCTAAACATAAGATTTATGGAATGGTTAAAAGTGCATGAAAATGGCCAATTTACTCACTCTGAGTTCTCAAAAAGGGTTTCTTCACCCCGGGAAGTTAATTAAATACCATTTGGAGGCATTTAATGTTCGAGCAAAAACGGCTGATTTTCGACAAAAGAGATAACACCCCCCCATTACGTCATGCTTCAAAAATGTGGAAAATGGTCCGTTTTCAAATGTTTTATTTTTGAACGTCAGTTCACATTTGTAGGTGGATCATCAGTGTTAGAGCTAAAATTAGCATGTTTAAAGTGATTTTCATGCTTCCAGGGGCTCGGGAAGTGAATTAAATACTATTTGGAGGCATTTAATGTTCAATCAAAAACAGCTGATTTTTGACAAAAGAGATAACACCCCCCCCCATTACGTCATGCTTCAGAAATGTGGAAAATGGTCCGTTTTCAAATGTTTTATTTTTGAACGTCAGTTCACATTTGTAGGTGGATCATCAGTGTTAGAGCTAAAATTAGCATGTTTAAAGTGATTTTCATGCTTCCAGGGGCCCTAAACACAAGATTTATGGAATGGTTAAAAGTGCATGAAAATGGCCAATTTACTCACTCTGAGTTCTCAAAAAGGGTTTCTTCACCCCGGGAAGTTAATTAAATACCATTTGGAGGCATTTAATATTCGAGCAAAAACGGCTGATTTTCGACAAAAGAGATAACAACCCCCCATTACGTCATGCTTCAGAAATGTGGAAAATGGTCCGTTTTCAAATGTTTTATTTTTGAACGTCAGTTCACATTTGTAGGTGGATCATCAGTGTCAGAGCTAAAATTAGCATGTTTAAAGTGATTTTCATGCTTCTAGGGGCTCGGGAAGTGAATTAAATACTATTTGGAGGCATTTAATGTTCAATCAAAAACAGCAGATTTTTGACAAAAGAGATGACACCCCCCCATTACGTCATGCTTCAGAAATGTGGAAAATGGTCCGTTTTCAAATGTTTTATTTTTGAACGTCAGTTCACATTTGTAGGTGGATCATCAGTGTTAGAGCTAAAATTAGCATGTTTAAAGTGATTTTCATGCTTCCAGGGGCCCTAAACAAAAGATTTATGGAATGGTTAAAAGTGCATGAAAATGGCCAATTTACGCACTCTGAGATCTCAAAAAGGGTTTCTTCACCCCGGGAAGTTAATTAAATACCATTTGGAGGCATTTAAAATTCGAGCAAAAACGGCTGATTTTCAACAAAAGAGATAACACCCCCCCATTACGTCATGCTTCAGAAATGTGGAAAATGGTCCGTTTTCAAATGTTTTATTTTTGAACGTCAGTTCACATTTGTAGGTGGATCATCAGTGTTAGAGCTAAAATTAGCATGTTTAAAGTGATTTTCATGCTTCCAGGAGCTTGGGAAGTGAATTAAATACCATTTGGAGGCATTTAATGTTCAATCAAAAACAGCTGATTTTTGACAAAAGAGATAACACCCCCCATTACGTCATGCTTCAGAAATGTGGAAAATGGTCCATTTTCAAATGTTTTATTTTTGAACGTCAGTTCACATTTGTAGTTGGATCATCAGTGTTAGAGCTAAAATTAGCCTGTTTAAAGTGATTTTCATGCTTCCAGGGTCCCTAAACACAAGATTTATGGAATGGTTAAAAGTGCATGAAAATGGCCAATTTACTCACTCTGAGTTCTCAAAAAGGGTTTCTTCACCCCGGGAAGTTAATTAAATACCATTTGGAGGCATTTAATGTTCGAGCAAAAACGGCTGATTTTCGTCAAAAGAGATAACACCCCCCCATTACGTCATGCTGCAAAAATGTGGAAAATGGTCCGTTTTCAAATGTTTTATTTTTGAACGTCAGTTCACATTTGTAGGTGGATCATCAGTGTTAGAGCTAAAATTAGCATGTTTAAAGTGATTTTCATATTTCCAGGGGCTCGGGAAGTGAATTAAATACTATTTGGAGGCATTTAATGTTCAATGAAAAACAGCTGATTTTTGACAAAAGAGATAACACCCCCCCCATTACGTCATGCTTCAGAAATGTGGAAAATGGTCCGTTATCAAATGTTTTATTTTTGAACGTCAGTTCACATTTGTAGGTGGATCATCAGTGTTAGAGCTAAAATTAGCATGTTTAAAGTGATTTTCATGCTTCCAGGGGCCCTAAACACAAGATTTATGGAATGGTTAAAAGTGCATGAAAATGGCCAATTTACTCACTCTGAGTTCTCAAAAAGGGTTTCTTCACCCCGGGAAGTTAATTAAATACCATTTGGAGGCATTTAATGTTCGAGCAAAAACGGCTGATTTTCGACAAAAGAGATAACACCCCCCATTACGTCATGCTTCAGAAATGTGGAAAATGGTCCGTTTTCAAATGTTTTATTTTTGAACGTCAGTTCACATTTGTAGGTGGATCATCAGTGTTAGAGCTAAAATTAGCATGTTTAAAGTGATTTTCATGCTTCCAGGGGCTCGGGAAGTGAATTAAATACTATTTGGAGGCATTTAATGTTCAAGCAAAAACAGCAGATTTTTGACAAAAGAGATAACACCCCCCCATTACGTCATGCTTCAGAAATGTGGAAAATGGTCCGTTTTCAAATGTTTTATTTTTGAACGTCAGTTCACATTTGTAGGTGGATCATCAGTGTTAGAGCTAAAATTAGCATGTTTAAAGTGATTTTCATGCTTCCAGGGGCCCTAAACACAAGATTTATGGAATGGTTAAAAGTGCATGAAAATGGCCAATTTACTCACTCTGAGTTCTCAAAAAGGGTTTCTTCGCCCCGGGAAGTTAATTAAATACCATTTGGAGGCATTTAATGTTCGAGCAAAAACGGCTGATTTTCGACAAAAGAGATAACACCCCCCCCATTACGTCATGCTTCAGAAATGTGGAAAATGGTCCGTTTTCAAATGTTTTATTTTTGAATGTCAGTTCACATTTGTAGGTGGATCATCAGTGTCAGAGCTAAAATTAGCATGTTTAAAGTGATTTTCATGCTTCTAGGGGCTCGGGAAGTGAATTAAATACTATTTGGAGGCATTTAATGTTCAATCACAAACAGCTGATTTTTGACAAAAGAGATAACACCCCCCCATTACGTCATGCTTCAGAAATGTGGAAAATTGTCCGTTTTCAAATGTTTTATTTTTGAACGTCAGTTCACATTTGTAGGTGGATCATCAGTGTTAGAGCTACAATTAGCATGTTTAAAGTGATTTTCATGCTTCCAGGGGCCCTAAACACAAGATTTATGGAATGGTTAAAAGTGCGCGAAAATGGACAATTTACTCACTCTGAGTTCTCAAAAAGGGTTTCTTCACCCCGGGAAGTTAATTAAATACCATTTGGAGGCATTTAATGTTCGAGCAAAAACGGCAGATTTTCGACAAAAGAGATAACACCCCCCATTACGTCATGCTTCAGAAATGTGGAAAATGGTCCATTTTCAAATGTTTTATTTTTGAACGTCAGTTCACATTTGTAGGTGGATCATCAGTGTTAGAGCTAAAATTAGCATGTTTAAAGTGATTTTCATGCTTCCAGGGGCTCGGGAAGTGAATTAAATACTATTTGGAGGCATTTAATGTTCAAGCAAAAACAGCTGATTTTTGACAAAAGAGATAACACCCCCCCATTACGTCATGCTTCAGAAATGTGGAAAATGGTCCGTTTTCAAAAGTTTTATTTTTGAACGTCAGTTCACATTTGTAGGTGGATCATCAGTGTTAGAGCTACAATTAGCATGTTTAAAGTGATTTTCATGCTTCCAGGGGCCCTAAACACAAGATTTATGGAATGGTTAAAAGTGCGCGAAAATGGCCAATTTACTCACTCTGAGTTCTCAAAAAGGGTTTCTTCACCCCGGGAAGTTAATTAAATACCATTTGGAGGCATTTAATGTTCGAGCAAAAACGGCTGATTTTTGACAAAAGAGATAACACCCCCCCATTACGTCATGCTTCAGAAATGTGGAAAATGGTCCGTTTTCAAATGTTTTATTTTTGAACGTCAGTTCACATTTGTAGGTGGATCATCAGTGGTAGAGCTAAAATTAGCATGTTTAAAGTGATTTCATGCTTCCAGGGGCTCGGGAAGTGAATGAAATACTATTTGGAGGCATTTAATGTTCAATCAAAAACAGCTGATTTTTGACAAAAGAGATAACACCCCCCCATTACGTCATGCTTCAGAAATGTGGAAAATGGTCCGTTTTCAAATGTTTTATTTTTGAACGTCAGTTCACATTTGTAGGTGGATCATCAGTGTTAGAGCTAAAATTAGCATGTTTAAAGTGATTTTCATGCTTCCAGGGGCCCTAAACACAAGATTTATGGAATGGTTAAAAGTGCATGAAAATGGCCAATTTACTCTGAGTTCTCAAAAAGGGTTTCTTCACCCCGGAAAGTTAATTAAATACAATTTGGAGGCATTTAATGTTCGAGCAAAAACGGCTGATTTTCGACAAAAGAGATAACACCCCCCCATTACGTCATGCTTCAGAAATGTGGAAAATGGTCTGTTTTCAAATGTTTTATTTTTGAACGTCAGTTCACAATTGTAGGTGGATCATCAGTGTTGGAGCTAAAATTAGCATGTTTAAAGTGATTTTCATGCTTCCAGGGGCCCTAAACACAAGATTTATGGAATGGTAAAAAGTGCATGAAAATGGCCAATTTACTCACTCTGAGTTCTCAAAAAGGGTTTCTTCACCCCGGAAAGTTAATTAAATACCATTTGGAGGCATTTAATGTTCGAGCAAAAACGGCTGATTTTCGACAAAAGAGATAACACCCCCCCCATTACGTCATGCTTCAGAAATGTGGAAAATGGTCCGTTTTCAAATGTTTTATTTTTGAACGTCAGTTCACATTTGTAGGTGGATCATCAGTGTTAGAGCTAAAATTAGCATGTTTAAAGTGATTTTCATGCTTCCAGGGGCCCTAAACACAAGATTTATGGAATGGTTAAAAGTGCATGAAAATGGCCAATTTACTCACTCTGAGTTCTCAAAAAGGGTTTCTTCACCCCGGGAAGTTAATTAAATACCATTTGGAGGCATTTAATGTTCGAGCAAAAACGGCTGATTTTTGACAAAAGAGATAACACCCCCCCATTGCGTCATGCTTCAGGAATGTGGAAAATGGTCTGTTTTCAAATGTTTTATTTTTGAACGTCAGTTCACATTTGTAGGTGGATCATCAGTGTTAGAGCTAAAATTAGCATGTTTAAAGTGATTTTCATGCTTCCAGGGGCTCGGGAAGTGAATTAAATACTATTTGGAGGCATTTAATGTTCAATCAAAAACAGCTGATTTTTGACAAAAGAGATAACACCCCCCCATTACGTCATGCTTCAGAAATGTGGAAAATGGTCAGTTTTCAAATGTTTTATTTTTGAACGTCAGTTCACATTTGTAGGTGGATCATCAGTGTTAGAGCTAAAATTAGCATGTTTAAAGTGATTTTCATGCTTCCAGGAGCCCTAAACACAAGATTTATGGAATGGTTAAAAGTGCGCGAAAATGGCCAATTTACTCACTCTGAGATCTCAAAAAGGGTTTCTTCACCCCGGGAAGTTAATTAAATACCATTTGGAGGCATTTAAAATTCGAGCAAAAACGGCTGATTTTCGACAAAAGAGATAACACCCCCCCATTACGTCATGCTTCAGAAATGTGGAAAATGGTCCCTTTTCAAATGTTTTATTTTTGAACGTCAGTTCACATTTGTAGGTGGATCATCAGTGTTAGAGCTAAAATTAACATGTTTAAAGTGATTTTCATGCTTCCAGGGGCTCGGGAAGTGAATTAAATACTATTTGGAGGCATTTAATGTTCAATCAAAAACAGCTGATTTTTGACAAAAGAGATAACACCCCCCCCATTACGTCATGCTTCAGAAATGTGGAACATGGTCCATTTTCAAATGTTTTATTTTTGAACGTCAGTTCACATTTGTAGGTGGATCATCAGTGTTAGAGCTAAAATTAGCCTGTTTAAAGTGATTTTCATGCTTCCAGGGTCCCTAAACATAAGATTTATGGAATGGTTAAAAGTGCATGAAAATGGCCAATTTACTCACTCTGAGTTCTCAAAAAGGGTTTCTTCACCCCGGGAAGTTAATTAAATACCATTTGGAGGCATTTAATGTTCGAGCAAAAACGGCTGATTTTCGACAAAAGAGATAACACCCCCCCATTACGTCATGCTTCAAAAATGTGGAAAATGGTCCGTTTTCAAATGTTTTATTTTTGAACGTCAGTTCACATTTGTAGGTGGATCATCAGTGTTAGAGCTAAAATTAGCATGTTTAAAGTGATTTTCATATTTCCAGGGGCTCGGGAAGTGAATTAAATACTATTTGGAGGCATTTAATGTTCAATCAAAAACAGCTGATTTTTGACAAAAGAGATAACACCCCCCCATTACGTCATGCTTCAGAAAGGTGGAAAATGGTCCGTTATCAAATGTTTTATTTTTGAACGTCAGTTCACATTTGTAGGTGGATCATCAGTGTTAGAGCTAAAATTAGCATGTTTAAAGTGATTTTCATGCTTCCAGGGGCCCTAAACACAAGATTTATGGAATGGTTAAAAGTGCATGAAAATGGCCAATTTACTCACTCTGAGTTCTCAAAAAGGGTTTCTTCACCCCGGGAAGTTAATTAAATACCATTTGGAGGCATTTAATGTTCGAGCAAAAACGGCTGATTTTCGACAAAAGAGATAACACCCCCCATTACGTCATGCTTCAGAAATGTGGAAAATGGTCCGTTTTCAAATGTTTTATTTTTGAACGTCAGTTCACATTTGTAGGTGGATCATCAGTGTTAGAGCTAAAATTAGCATGTTTAAAGTGATTTTCATGCTTCCAGGGGCTCGGGAAGTGAATTAAATACTATTTGGAGGCATTTAATGTTCAAGCAAAAACAGCAGATTTTTGACAAAAGAGATAACACCCCCCCATTACGTCATGCTTCAGAAATGTGGAAAATGGTCCGTTTTCAAATGTTTTATTTTTGAACGTCAGTTCACATTTGTAGTTGGATCATCAGTGTTAGAGCTAAAATTAGCATGTTTAAAGTGATTTTCATGCTTCCAGGGGCCCTAAACACAAGATTTATGGAATGGTTAAAAGTGCATGAAAATGGCCAATTTACTCACTCTGAGTTCTCAAAAAGGGTTTCTTCACCCCGGGAAGTTAATTAAATACCATTTGGAGGCATTTAAAATTCGAGCAAAAACGGCTGATTTTCGACAAAAGAGATAACACCCCCCCATTACGTCATGCTTCAGAAATGTGGAAAATGGTCCGTTTTCAAATGTTTTATTTTTGAACGTCAGTTCACATTTGTAGGTGGATCATCAGTGTTAGAGCTAAAATTAGCATGTTTAAAGTGATTTTCATGCTTCCAGGGGCTCGGGAAGTGAATTAAATACTATTTGGAGGCATTTAATGTTCAATCAAAAACAGCTGATTTTTGACAAAAGAGATAACACCCCCCCCCATTACGTCATGCTTCAGAAATGTGGAAAATGGTCCGTTTTCAAATGTTTTATTTTTGAACGTCAGTTCACATTTGTAGGTGGATCATCAGTGTTAGAGCTAAAATTAGCATGTTTAAAGTGATTTTCATGCTTCCAGGGGCCCTAAACACAAGATTTATGGAATGGTTAAAAGTGCATGAAAATGGCCAATTTACTCACTCTGAGTTCTCAAAAAGGGTTTCTTCACCCCGGGAAGTTAATTAAATACCATTTGGAGGCATTTAATATTCGAGCAAAAATGGCTGATTTTCGACAAAAGAGATAACAACCCCCCATTACGTCATGCTTCAGAAATGTGGAAAATGGTCCGTTTTCAAATGTTTTATTTTTGAACGTCAGTTCACATTTGTAGGTGGATCATCAGTGTCAGAGCTAAAATTAGCATGTTTAAAGTGATTTTCATGCTTCTAGGGGCTCGGGAAGTGAATTAAATACTATTTGGAGGCATTTAATGTTCAATCAAAAACAGCTGATTTTTGACAAAAGAGATGACACCCCCCCATTACGTCATGCTTCAGAAATGTGGAAAATGGTCCGTTTTCAAATGTTTTCTTTTTGAACGTCAGTTCACATTTGTAGGTGGATCATCAGTGTTAGAGCTAAAATTAGCATGTTTAAAGTGATTTTCATGCTTCCAGGGGCCCTAAACACAAGATTTATGGAATGGTTAAAAGTGCGCGAAAATGGCCAATTTACTCACTCTGAGTTCTCAAAAAGGGTTTCTTCACCCCGGGAAGTTAATTAAATACCATTTGGAGGCATTTAATGTTCGAGCAAAAACGGCTGATTTTTGACAAAAGAGATAACACCCCCCCATTACGTCATGCTTCAGAAATGTGGAAAATGGTCCGTTTTCAAATGTTTTATTTTTGAACGTCAGTTCACATTTGTAGGTGGATCATCAGTGTTAGAGCTAAAATTAGCATGTTTAAAGTGATTTTCATGCTTCCAGGGGCCCTAAACACAAGATTTATGGAATGGTTAAAAGTGCATGAAAATGGCCAATTTACTCACTCTGAGTTCTCAAAAAGGGTTTCTTCACCCCGGGAAGTTAATTAAATACCATTTGGAGGCATTTAATGTTCGAGCAAAAACAGCTGATTTTCGACAAAAGAGATAACACCCCCCCCATTACGTCATGCTTCAGAAATGTGGAAAATGGTCCGTTTTCAAATGTTTTATTTTTGAACGTCAGTTCACATTTGTAGGTGGATCATCAGTGTTAGAGCTAAAATTAGCATGTTTAAAGTGATTTTCATGCTTCCAGGGGCTCGGGAAGTGAATTAAATACTATTTGGAGGCATTTAATGTTCAAGCAAAAACAGCAGATTTTTGACAAAAGAGATAACACCCCCCCATTACGTCATGCTTCAGAAATGTGGAAAATGGTCCGTTTTCAAATGTTTTATTTTTGAACGTCAGTTCACATTTGTAGTTGGATCATCAGTGTTAGAGCTAAAATTAGCATGTTTAAAGTGATTTTCATGCTTCCAGGGGCCCTAAACACAAGATTTATGGAATGGTTAAAAGTGCATGAAAATGGCCAATTTACTCACTCTGAGTTCTCAAAAAGGGTTTCTTCACCCCGGGAAGTTAATTAAATACCATTTGGAGGCATTTAAAATTCGAGCAAAAACGGCTGATTTTCGACAAAAGAGATAACACCCCCCCATTTTGTCATGCTTCAGAAATGTGGAAAATGGTCCGTTTTCAAATGTTTTATTTTTGAACGTCAGTTCACATTTGTAGGTGGATCATCAGTGTTAGAGCTAAAATTAGCATGTTTAAAGTGATTTTCATGCTTCCAGGGGCTCGGGAAGTGAATTAAATACTATTTGGAGGCATTTAATGTTCAATCAAAAACAGCTGATTTTTGACAAAAAGAGATAACACCCCCCCATTACGTCATGCTTCAGAAATGTGGAAAATGGTCAGTTTTCAAATGTTTTATTTTTGAACGTCAGTTCACATTTGTAGGTGGATCATCAGTGTTAGAGCTAAAATTAGCATGTTTAAAGTGATTTTCATGCTTCCAGGAGCCCTAAACACAAGATTTATGGAATGGTTAAAAGTGCGCGAAAATGGCCAATTTACTCACTCTGAGATCTCAAAAAGGGTTTCTTCACCCCGGGAAGTTAATTAAATACCATTTGGAGGCATTTAAAATTCGAGCAAAAACGGCTGATTTTCGACAAAAGAGATAACACCCCCCCATTACGTCATGCTTCAGAAATGTGGAAAATGGTCCCTTTTCAAATGTTTTATTTTTGAACGTCAGTTCACATTTGTAGGTGGATCATCAGTGTTAGAGCTAAAATTAACATGTTTAAAGTGATTTTCATGCTTCCAGGGGCTCGGGAAGTGAATTAAATACTATTTGGAGGCATTTAATGTTCAATCAAAAACAGCTGATTTTTGACAAAAGAGATAACACCCCCCCCATTACGTCATGCTTCAGAAATGTGGAACATGGTCCATTTTCAAATGTTTTATTTTTGAACGTCAGTTCACATTTGTAGGTGGATCATCAGTGTTAGAGCTAAAATTAGCCTGTTTAAAGTGATTTTCATGCTTCCAGGGTCCCTAAACATAAGATTTATGGAATGGTTAAAAGTGCATGAAAATGGCCAATTTACTCACTCTGAGTTCTCAAAAAGGGTTTCTTCACCCCGGGAAGTTAATTAAATACCATTTGGAGGCATTTAATGTTCGAGCAAAAACGGCTGATTTTCGACAAAAGAGATAACACCCCCCCATTACGTCATGCTTCAAAAATGTGGAAAATGGTCCGTTTTCAAATGTTTTATTTTTGAACGTCAGTTCACATTTGTAGGTGGATCATCAGTGTTAGAGCTAAAATTAGCATGTTTAAAGTGATTTTCATATTTCCAGGGGCTCGGGAAGTGAATTAAATACTATTTGGAGGCATTTAATGTTCAATCAAAAACAGCTGATTTTTGACAAAAGAGATAACACCCCCCCATTACGTCATGCTTCAGAAAGGTGGAAAATGGTCCGTTATCAAATGTTTTATTTTTGAACGTCAGTTCACATTTGTAGGTGGATCATCAGTGTTAGAGCTAAAATTAGCATGTTTAAAGTGATTTTCATGCTTCCAGGGGCCCTAAACACAAGATTTATGGAATGGTTAAAAGTGCATGAAAATGGCCAATTTACTCACTCTGAGTTCTCAAAAAGGGTTTCTTCACCCCGGGAAGTTAATTAAATACCATTTGGAGGCATTTAATGTTCGAGCAAAAACGGCTGATTTTCGACAAAAGAGATAACACCCCCCATTACGTCATGCTTCAGAAATGTGGAAAATGGTCCGTTTTCAAATGTTTTATTTTTGAACGTCAGTTCACATTTGTAGGTGGATCATCAGTGTTAGAGCTAAAATTAGCATGTTTAAAGTGATTTTCATGCTTCCAGGGGCTCGGGAAGTGAATTAAATACTATTTGGAGGCATTTAATGTTCAAGCAAAAACAGCAGATTTTTGACAAAAGAGATAACACCCCCCCATTACGTCATGCTTCAGAAATGTGGAAAATGGTCCGTTTTCAAATGTTTTATTTTTGAACGTCAGTTCACATTTGTAGTTGGATCATCAGTGTTAGAGCTAAAATTAGCATGTTTAAAGTGATTTTCATGCTTCCAGGGGCCCTAAACACAAGATTTATGGAATGGTTAAAAGTGCATGAAAATGGCCAATTTACTCACTCTGAGTTCTCAAAAAGGGTTTCTTCACCCCGGGAAGTTAATTAAATACCATTTGGAGGCATTTAAAATTCGAGCAAAAACGGCTGATTTTCGACAAAAGAGATAACACCCCCCCATTACGTCATGCTTCAGAAATGTGGAAAATGGTCCGTTTTCAAATGTTTTATTTTTGAACGTCAGTTCACATTTGTAGGTGGATCATCAGTGTTAGAGCTAAAATTAGCATGTTTAAAGTGATTTTCATGCTTCCAGGGGCTCGGGAAGTGAATTAAATACTATTTGGAGGCATTTAATGTTCAATCAAAAACAGCTGATTTTTGACAAAAGAGATAACACCCCCCCCCATTACGTCATGCTTCAGAAATGTGGAAAATGGTCCGTTTTCAAATGTTTTATTTTTGAACGTCAGTTCACATTTGTAGGTGGATCATCAGTGTTAGAGCTAAAATTAGCATGTTTAAAGTGATTTTCATGCTTCCAGGGGCCCTAAACACAAGATTTATGGAATGGTTAAAAGTGCATGAAAATGGCCAATTTACTCACTCTGAGTTCTCAAAAAGGGTTTCTTCACCCCGGGAAGTTAATTAAATACCATTTGGAGGCATTTAATATTCGAGCAAAAACGGCTGATTTTCGACAAAAGAGATAACAACCCCCCATTACGTCATGCTTCAGAAATGTGGAAAATGGTCCGTTTTCAAATGTTTTATTTTTGAACGTCAGTTCACATTTGTAGGTGGATCATCAGTGTCAGAGCTAAAATTAGCATGTTTAAAGTGATTTTCATGCTTCTAGGGGCTCGGGAAGTGAATTAAATACTATTTGGAGGCATTTAATGTTCAATCAAAAACAGCTGATTTTTGACAAAAGAGATGACACCCCCCCATTACGTCATGCTTCAGAAATGTGGAAAATGGTCCGTTTTCAAATGTTTTCTTTTTGAACGTCAGTTCACATTTGTAGGTGGATCATCAGTGTTAGAGCTAAAATTAGCATGTTTAAAGTGATTTTCATGCTTCCAGGGGCCCTAAACACAAGATTTATGGAATGGTTAAAAGTGCGCGAAAATGGCCAATTTACTCACTCTGAGTTCTCAAAAAGGGTTTCTTCACCCCGGGAAGTTAATTAAATACCATTTGGAGGCATTTAATGTTCGAGCAAAAACGGCTGATTTTTGACAAAAGAGATAACACCCCCCCATTACGTCATGCTTCAGAAATGTGGAAAATGGTCCGTTTTCAAATGTTTTATTTTTGAACGTCAGTTCACATTTGTAGGTGGATCATCAGTGTTAGAGCTAAAATTAGCATGTTTAAAGTGATTTTCATGCTTCCAGGGGCCCTAAACACAAGATTTATGGAATGGTTAAAAGTGCATGAAAATGGCCAATTTACTCACTCTGAGTTCTCAAAAAGGGTTTCTTCACCCCGGGAAGTTAATTAAATACCATTTGGAGGCATTTAATGTTCGAGCAAAAACAGCTGATTTTCGACAAAAGAGATAACACCCCCCCATTACGTCATGCTTCAGAAATGTGGAAAATGGTCCGTTTTCAAATGTTTTATTTTTGAACGTCAGTTCACATTTGTAGGTGGATCATCAGTGTTAGAGCTAAAATTAGCATGTTTAAAGTGATTTTCATGCTTCCAGGGGCTCGGGAAGTGAATTAAATACTATTTGGAGGCATTTAATGTTCAAGCAAAAACAGCAGATTTTTGACAAAAGAGATAACACCCCCCCATTACGTCATGCTTCAGAAATGTGGAAAATGGTCCGTTTTCAAATGTTTTATTTTTGAACGTCAGTTCACATTTGTAGTTGGATCATCAGTGTTAGAGCTAAAATTAGCATGTTTAAAGTGATTTTCATGCTTCCAGGGGCCCTAAACACAAGATTTATGGAATGGTTAAAAGTGCATGAAAATGGCCAATTTACTCACTCTGAGTTCTCAAAAAGGGTTTCTTCACCCCGGGAAGTTAATTAAATACCATTTGGAGGCATTTAAAATTCGAGCAAAAACGGCTGATTTTCGACAAAAGAGATAACACCCCCCCATTTTGTCATGCTTCAGAAATGTGGAAAATGGTCCGTTTTCAAATGTTTTATTTTTGAACGTCAGTTCACATTTGTAGGTGGATCATCAGTGTTAGAGCTAAAATTAGCATGTTTAAAGTGATTTTCATGCTTCCAGGGGCTCGGGAAGTGAATTAAATACTATTTGGAGGCATTTAATGTTCAATCAAAAACAGCTGATTTTTGACAAAAGAGATAACACCCCCCCCCATTACGTCATGCTTCAGAAATGTGGAAAATGGTCCGTTTTCAAATGTTTTATTTTTGAACGTCAGTTCACATTTGTAGGTGGATCATCAGTGTTAGAGCTAAAATTAGCATGTTTAAAGTGATTTTCATGCTTCCAGGGGCCCTAAACACAAGATTTATGGAATGGTTAAAAGTGCATGAAAATGGCCAATTTACTCACTCTGAGTTCTCAAAAAGGGTTTCTTCACCCCGGGAAGTTAATTAAATACCATTTGGAGGCATTTAATATTCGAGCAAAAACGGCTGATTTTCGACAAAAGAGATAACACCCCCCCATTACGTCATGCTTCAGAAATGTGGAAAATGGTCCGTTTTCAAATGTTTTATTTTTGAACGTCAGTTCACATTTGTAGGTGGATCATCAGTGTCAGAGCTAAAATTAGCATGTTTAAAGTGATTTTCATGCTTCTAGGGGCTCGGGAAGTGAATTAAATACTATTTGGAGGCATTTAATGTTCAATCAAAAACAGCTGATTTTTGACAAAAGAGATGACACCCCCCCATTACGTCATGCTTCAGAAATGTGGAAAATGGTCCGTTTTCAAATGTTTTCTTTTTGAACGTCAGTTCACATTTGTAGGTGGATCATCAGTGTTAGAGCTAAAATTAGCATGTTTAAAGTGATTTTCATGCTTCCAGGGGCCCTAAACACAAGATTTATGGAATGGTTAAAAGTGCGCGAAAATGGCCAATTTACTCACTCTGAGTTCTCAAAAAGGGTTTCTTCACCCCGGGAAGTTAATTAAATACCATTTGGAGGCATTTAATGTTCGAGCAAAAACGGCTGATTTTTGACAAAAGAGATAACACCCCCCCATTACGTCATGCTTCAGAAATGTGGAAAATGGTCCGTTTTCAAATGTTTTATTTTTGAACGTCAGTTCACATTTGTAGGTGGATCATCAGTGTTAGAGCTAAAATTAGCATGTTTAAAGTGATTTTCATGCTTCCAGGGGCCCTAAACACAAGATTTATGGAATGGTTAAAAGTGCATGAAAATGGCCAATTTACTCACTCTGAGTTCTCAAAAAGGGTTTCTTCACCCCGGGAAGTTAATTAAATACCATTTGGAGGCATTTAATGTTCGAGCAAAAACAGCTGATTTTCGACAAAAGAGATAACACCCCCCCATTACGTCATGCTTCAGAAATGTGGAAAATGGTCCGTTTTCAAATGTTTTATTTTTGAACGTCAGTTCACATTTGTAGGTGGATCATCAGTGTCAGAGCTAAAATTAGCATGTTTAAAGTGATTTTCATGCTTCTAGGGGCTCGGGAAGTGAATTAAATACTATTTGGAGGCATTTAATGTTCAATCAAAAACAGCTGATTTTTGACAAAAGAGATAACACCCCCCCATTACGTCATGCTTCAGAAATGTGGAAAATTGTCCGTTTTCAAATGTTTTATTTTTGAACGTCAGTTCACATTTGTAGGTGGATCATCAGTGTTAGAGCTACAATTAGCATGTTTAAAGTGATTTTCATGCTTCCAGGGGCCCTAAACACAAGATTTATGGAATGGTTAAAAGTGCATGAAAATGGCCAATTTACTCACTCTGAGTTCTCAAAAAGGGTTTCTTCACCCCGGGAAGTTAATTAAATACCATTTGGAGGCATTTAATGTTCGAGCAAAAACGGCTGATTTTCGACAAAAGAGATAACACCCCCCCATTACGTCATGCTTCAGAAATGTGGAAAATGGTCCGTTTTCAAATGTTTTATTTTTGAACGTCAGTTCACATTTGTAGGTGGATCATCAGTGTCAGAGCTAAAATTAGCATGTTTAAAGTGATTTTCATGCTTCTAGGGGCTCGGGAAATGAATTAAATACTATTTGGAGGCATTTAATGTTCAATCAAAAACAGCTGATTTTTGACAAAAGAGATGACACCCCCCCATTACGTCATGCTTCAGAAATGTGGAAATGGTCCGTTTTCAAATGTTTTCTTTTTGAACGTCAGTTCACATTTGTAGGTGGATCATCAGTGTTAGAGCTAAAATTAGCATGTTTAAAGTGATTTTCATGCTTCCAGGGGCCCTAAACACAAGATTTATGGAATGGTTAAAAGTGCGCGAAAATGGCCAATTTACTCACTCTGAGTTCTCAAAAAGGGTTTCTTCACCCCGGGAAGTTAATTAAATACCATTTGGAGGCATTTAATGTTCGAGCAAAAACGGCTGATTTTTGACAAAAGAGATAACACCCCCCCATTACGTCATGCTTCAGAAATGTGGAAAATGGTCCGTTTTCAAATGTTTTATTTTTGAACGTCAGTTCACATTTGTAGGTGGATCATCAGTGTTAGAGCTAAAATTAGCATGTTTAAAGTGATTTTCATGCTTCCAGGGGCCCTAAACACAAGATTTATGGAATGGTTAAAAGTGCATGAAAATGGCCAATTTACTCACTCTGAGTTCTCAAAAAGGGTTTCTTCACCCCGGGAAGTTAATTAAATACCATTTGGAGGCATTTAATGTTCGAGCAAAAACAGCTGATTTTCGACAAAAGAGATAACACCCCCCCATTACGTCATGCTTCAGAAATGTGGAAAATGGTCCGTTTTCAAATGTTTTATTTTTGAACGTCAGTTCACATTTGTAGGTGGATCATCAGTGTTAGAGCTAAAATTAGCATGTTTAAAGTGATTTTCATGCTTCCAGGGGCCCTAAACACAAGATTTATGGAATGGTTAAAAGTGCATGAAAATGGCCAATTTACTCACTCTGAGTTCTCAAAAAGGGTTTCTTCACCCCGGGAAGTTAATTAAATACCATTTGGAGGCATTTAAAATTCGAGCAAAAACGGCTGATTTTCGACAAAAGAGATAACACCCCCCCATTACGTCATGCTTCAGAAATGTGGAAAATGGTCCGTTTTCAAATGTTTTATTTTTGAACGTCAGTTCACATTTGTAGGTGGATCATCAGTGTCAGAGCTAAAATTAGCATGTTTAAAGTGATTTTCATGCTTCTAGGGGCTCGGGAAGTGAATTAAATACTATTTGGAGGCATTTAATGTTCAATCAAAAACAGCTGATTTTTGACAAAAGAGATAACACCCCCCCATTACGTCATGCTTCAGAAATGTGGAAAATTGTCCGTTTTCAAATGTTTTATTTTTGAACGTCAGTTCACATTTGTAGGTGGATCATCAGTGTTAGAGCTACAATTAGCATGTTTAAAGTGATTTTCATGCTTCCAGGGGCCCTAAACACAAGATTTATGGAATGGTTAAAAGTGCATGAAAATGGCCAATTTACTCACTCTGAGTTCTCAAAAAGGGTTTCTTCACCCCGGGAAGTTAATTAAATACCATTTGGAGGCATTTAATGTTCGAGCAAAAACGGCTGATTTTCGACAAAAGAGATAACACCCCCCCATTACGTCATGCTTCAAAAATGTGGAAAATGGTCCGTTTTCAAATGTTTTATTTTTGAACGTCAGTTCACATTTGTAGGTGGATCATCAGTGTTAGAGCTAAAATTAGCATGTTTAAAGTGATTTTCATATTTCCAGGGGCTCGGGAAGTGAATTAAATACTATTTGGAGGCATTTAATGTTCAATCAAAAACAGCTGATTTTTGACAAAAGAGATAACACCCCCCCATTACGTCATGCTTCAGAAATGTGGAAAATGGTCCGTTATCAAATGTTTTATTTTTGAACGTCAGTTCACATTTGTAGGTGGCTCATCAGTGTTAGAGCTAAAATTAGCATGTTTAAAGTGATTTTC